>NC_080545.1:44914650-45227150 GCF_028640845.1 Ahaetulla prasina | reverse complement strand
TCCCGAGCTACCGTCGATGGCGAGCGGCAGATGGCAAGTTAAAGTCCCCATGACTAAAGTCTGGGGTCTCTCCACCCGGCTAGCACCTCCAGGAGCTCGGGCAGGGCAGCTGTCACGCAGCAAGGAGCCAGGTGCAGCGACCAGCAAGCCCATCTGACATCTATGACCCCACCTCACAAGAGGATTCACCCGGCAATCTGAGGTACAGTGGTCTCCTCGGCTCTAGACTCTCTTTAATAGCAACCGCCACCTCCACCTACCTGGGCCCTCGGCTGATGGAATGCACGGAAACCCGGTGGGCACATCTCGACCAGGGGCACACCCCCTTCAGTGCCCAACCAGGTCTCCATCGCCTATAATATCCGCACCCCTGAATCAGATCATGTATTGGGGGCCTTGTTGCATAACATCAGGCGAAGGCCCAGGCTCTGAGGGTCTTGACCATCCGGGAACAGGAGAAGTCAGGGGATCGGGCACGCGATCGCCTGCAGACATCGACGCGTGACCCCCTATGTCGATCGATCCCCCTTCTGCCATATCTGCCTCCACTTACGTGCAAATAGACTCACCCTCACACAAGGAACACACTCCCCATAACCTCCGAACCCATTTGATAGTCGCCACGAGCATGCGCTGGAACTGGTTTCCCTCGACGACTACCCCTCACCCACCCTAACCTCCCACCCCCCATCCCCACCCTAACCCTCCCACCCACCCCAACCCAGACCGTGGTTCCCTCCCCCCCTTAAAATTTCCATTAAAACTCCCACTTAAAAAACGGTTAAAACAATTAACTAAAAATCCCCTAAGCCTCCTAGATTTAGCATGCCAGCTCTCGGGGTTCCAAAACCCGTCCTCAAGGTGGGCCCTCGATAGTGAGGAGGGCCAGGCCTGCGAGAGAGGGGAATCTCGCAGGGCAAGAAGGTCCGCAGTAGAAAATCTTCGCATAATAAAATTGTGGTGCGATTAGCAGCCCATCCAGCCGGTCTAGATGTCATTTCAGCAAAAGTTCTACGCCCAACAGTATAGGCCATGGCTCCGAATAAGCTAGCCACTCTCCTCCAGTCCGAGCCAGTCCATTCAGCCTAGATGTTGAAAAGTTAATATAGGCCTTGATGACGAAAGAGGATATGGACCAGAAACTCCATACCGGGCCACTCTGATTCTCCAGGATTTGATCTTAATCTTAGTCTCAGTCTTAATGAGGGCCACCACTACCCCCATCTCGGAACAAATGGTAGGGGGTCTAAAAGAGGCCAGCCACATCTCCAACTCTCTCCTCAACGGGCTGGACCCTCCAGATAACCCATTAGACCCTCTACCTCTGCTTCTCCCACGTCCGATATTCTCCTCTCTGGCGTCGATGGAATAGCCCTCCAGCGCTGATGAAGACACCTACAGCCCCTGTAGTGGGGTGGCGCCACGCCGCTGCCCCGAACCCGGAAGCCATGCTGCGACCGCTGCGACCCCTACCCAAACAGAGGGCCAAGGACACACCGAGGGAACACCATGGGAGAGTATCCAGCCATCTCCCATCCGGGCGGCTAGAAAGGCCCGCAGCTCCTGGAGGTGGGCCGCAGGTCTTGGAGGGCCTCTATCGCCGCCGCCGCCGCCGCCAGACCCAAAAGCCATGCCATGCCGCGGCGGCCGCCCCAACAAGAGCCGAGGGCAGCACCGAAGGAAACAGCGTAGGGAGAGCCACTCTCATCCATTCTCCGGCGCCGTTGGAAATCTTCAGGCTCTGGGGGAGGCCTCCGCTGCAGCCGCCACCGCCGCCCGGCCCAAGGGCCATACCCCGGCCGCCGCGCAACGCCGCCCTCAGAGTGCCGAGGAAAACGCCGAGCTCACCAAACGTCCTGGAGCTTCAAATCCGGCCAGCATCGTCCCAGATGCTGCCTAAGGTGTTCTCCCGGCAGGGTCCGGGACCAGAAGGTCTAAAAAAAGCCACCTCCCGGTCCCGGCCCTAGGAAAGGCCGCCAACCGCTCCCGCGAAGATTTCTACCGCGCCATCTTGGCGCATGCGTATTGCTTCCTAGTAAGCAAAAAACTTTCACACTTTACACACACACAACACAACTGATTGACTCACACACACACACACACACACAAAATGCCACATACAGCTTTGTGAGATTTTGTGTGTTTGTGTAGTTAGAGTGAAACACTACAGAAACACACCAAATCTCAGAAAACTGCACAAATATTTTATTTTATTATTTTATTTTATTGTGGACTTCAGTTCCCAGAGTTCCTCAGCCAGCAAAGCAGGCAGCTTCAGTTGCTGACTGAAGAGATGGATTTCAGGCAGGCAGATTCAGTTGCTAGCTGATGCAACTGATGTAAAGCATGGCTTTCCCAGCCCGAAAGGAGCAGTTAATTAGGTAAGTGCTTCATCGCAGGCCAGAACCTCTTAAAAGGAGGTTTTCTACAAGCTCTTTGGCTGAAGAGCTTGTAGAAAACATGTTTTTTAAGGTTCTGGTGATGAGGAACTCAGCTGGGATCGTCAGAGGAGCCTTTTAAAACCTTTTTTTTTCAACCTCTTTGGCTGAAGAGGTTGTTAAAAAAAACTTTTAAAGGGTTCTGACGATCTCAGCTGAGCTGCGGGATCAAAGGCTTTTTTTTTTACTTTTAAAGGCATGTTTTCGGCTGAAGAAAAACTGCTTTTAAAAGTAAAAAAAAAAACCCCAGGGATTTTTG
The DNA here is from genome assembly GCF_028640845.1 of Ahaetulla prasina. NCBI lineage: Eukaryota > Metazoa > Chordata > Lepidosauria > Squamata > Colubridae > Ahaetulla > Ahaetulla prasina. Next base: position 45,224,453 of record NC_080545.1, on the reverse strand, counting down.
CTACCAGTTCTCCGAACCACCAGACACCATCGCTACTGGATTGGGCGAGCCGGTCCGAACCGGGAGCATTTCACCCCTTGTTGTGTCTGCGCCCCCCGAGCCAGCCCTGCTGCCAGAAAGTGACGTGGAGCCAGGCCTGCTGCCAGAAAGTGACGTGGAGCCAGGCCTGCTGCCAGAAAGTGACTTGGAAAGTGAGGGGAAAGGGCCGTCAGGACTTACCTCGGGAGCACCAGCTTCCCTGGCTCAGCTCCAGGAGCCAGAAGCAGGCCAGGTGGAGGAAATAATGAGGCCTCCGTCCCCTGACTCTTTCCCCCCCAGGCCACGCCTGCAGACCCAGCTGATGGCAATCAGGCTTGGTTGAACGTTAGGTTTCGTAGGCAGGAGAGGAGGGAACAACAGAAGCAAGGGTGGGGCAGGCCCAGAAAGTGCTGAGTCATGAAGCCACACCCCACAGGATATAAAAGGCAGCGAGAGCTGCTGTGTCTCTTTGTAACAGGCAAATCCACTGATTAAGAACTGAAGTTTGTTGGAGACTTCCGGTTTGGCACCGTAGGTGATGGCGGTGATCTTTATGATCACCAACCTCTGGATTATGTGGAATCGCTAGGACAGCTTAAATCTGCTGTCCAGCGGTTCGGAAAACCCCCTCTTCGGGAGAAGGAGAAGGTGGTGAGCTGAGGGCAGAGGTTGAATTTCCCTAAAGCCCCTGAGAAAAAAGGGGTTTGAAGGGTTAAGTTCCCTCCAGTAACCCGAAGTGCCCCAAACGCGAGGTTTCTTCTGCTTTGGCGGAACCAATCACCACGACCAAACGCCGAGATTTATTTTGGACAATAAAGGATTATACCGGACAGAACGAAAGTGGGAGAACTTTAAGCAAGTAGCCAAGCCGATTCCCCGATACTTTGTAACAAGCTTGAAAACAGTAAAAAAATGGAGGCGAATTGTTAACAAGTTAACGAGTGGAAAGCGAAAGTGATACTTTCAGCGTTTGCCGTCTGCAGTTGGTAATTTGCATGTTACTTGCTGCTTTACTCTTTAACTCTTTGCTGCCTGCTGATAGAATCTAGGGAGATTTTTAAATACTGCTTTTAAAAGACTGTGTTTCTTAGAGGTTAAGAAGATTTAAAGTGAATATTAAGTTGGAAATAAATAAATAAATAATTTTATAGAAGATGGCAGCCAAACAATTAAAGTCTACTGTAACAAAGAGCTCTGGAACTTTATCAGCTGGTGCCTCTCCAGCTCAAACAGCCGAGACTAGAACATTGTATTGAGAGGTGTGACAAGAGAACATAAAAGGCTTTATAGAAGAAAAATTTAAAGTAATAACTGATGAGATGTCTGAAATGAAAGAGCAGATATCAGAAATTCAAGTGAAATAAAGAAGTTAAAGAAGGATTTGTAATGGCAGTACAAAGTTTGGCAATGAATGTGATTTTATTAGAAGAGGAGGTTGAAGAAATTAAGCAACATAATTTAAAATTAGAAAATAAAATGGATGAATTTCAAAGTAAAATGGAAAAAACAGAGGATGAAATAGTTTTGATACAATATAGAAATATGGAATTTGCTCTTAGAATCCGAGGTTTGAAAGAAAATAAGGAAGAGAATTTAAGGGAATTTTTTTCTGAAGTATTTGCTGAGATATTAGCAGCTCGTCCAGCAGATGTGGCTTATCAAATTGATAAAATATATCGTGTGAATTCTTGGATAGCAAGGCAAAAAAAAGTTGCCAAGGGATGTTGTTATTTATTTTACAAACAGAACAGTGAGAAATCAGATTTTGCAAGCTTCATATAAGGGGGAGAAGATTCAGATTGCTGGTCAAGATATTTTGATATTAAAGGAAATTCCACCAAAAATGTTAAGGGCTAGGAAGGAATTTGCCTTCCTGGTGAATGAACTTAAAAAACGTCAGATTGAATATAGATGGGATATTCCATCTGGTATAATAGTATATTATGCAGGAAAGTACATCGTCTCAATACAGTTGGAAAAGCAAGAGAATTTTATGTTGAGGTATTAAAGTTGGAAGTCTTCCCCATTGGAAGCTAGAAGAAGGAGGCTGAAGTGAAGGAAAGAGAAGTGAAGCAGGTACAAGAACAGATTGTGATGGAAGAAGACTTATTACAAGTATTGAAAATACCTACGACGGGTTTAGATTCAAAAGAACAAAGGCTGACAAGAGCTGCTGCTAAATGCAAGGAACAAGAGATGAAGGCACAACAACAACTGGCAACTACTACAACGGAAACAGTGGGAGGAGCAAGGCCTAAAGTAAAATGTGATCTGCGGCTGGTGTTCCAAAAGTTTCCTTTGGCCGATAATGGCAATTAAACTATTATCTTGGAATGTTAATGGCCTGAATTCACCGCAGAAGAGAAGGAAAGTATTTCATTATTTGAAACAATTTAAAAATGACAATACTTGTTTACAAGAAACACATATTAGATCTTTAGACCAGAAATATTTGATAAACTCAAAACTGGGGGTACATTTTGTTGCGTTCTCTTTGGAAAAAAAACACGGTTTGGTTATATATATAAAAAAGGATATATCAGCAAAATTAATTGAGGTGGATAAGCAAGGAAGATACATTGCTATTGAACTTTTGTTGGAGGGAAAGAAGGTATTATTAATAGGAGTTTATGCTCCGAATCAACAACAAGAAAAATTTTTCAAGTTTTTATATAAAAGAATAGTGTTTTGGGATTATAAATCATATATATTAATGGGTGATTGGAATGGTGTGTTGGATACTCAAAAAGATAAAAAAAGTTTAAGAAAGATGTCAAGTAGGGCGAAATTACCAAAGGTTTTTTTTGAAATGATGGAGGACTTGGAATTCATTATTGAGGGTTTGGAGGAAATATCAATATAAATTAGATGGAAAGATTCCAATATGGGCAATCCCGAGACACATGATAGAAAATATAAATATATATCAAAAGATGGAGGTAGTTACCTATAAAGAACTTCTTTGTATGGAAAAGGGGGAATTACAATTAAAATCCAGAGAAAAGATGGGGGAAGAAGGGAAAAATTATACATGGTTCCAATATGGACAATTACAAGCTAGATGGAAATTAGATCAAAAAATAGGTGTTAAGCAAACTGAGGATAACTTGTTAAAACAAATGAGAGATCAAGGCCAACAGCATATTAAGAGGTTGTATAATGTATTAGTAGAAATAGACTCAGAGTCCGAACTAGTTAAGGATTGTATGATTAAGTGGGCACAAAATTTTCAGCAACCAATAATGTTGGAAACTTGGGAAAGAATTTGGGTGAGGAATGTTAAATTTACACAAGCGCAAAATATGAGAGAAATATTTTATAGGATGTTTTATAGATGGCATTTAGACCCCAAAAAGTTGTCATGTATGTACCCTAATGTACAGGCTAAATGTTGGAGATGCGATTGTGAAGATGCCACTTATTACCATATATGGTGGACTTGTAAAAAAGTTAAAGCATTTTGGATTAAAGTATGGTGGATCATGCAGAATATTTTGAAAAAGAAGATTAAGTTTACTCCGCAGTTCTTTCTACTAGGAATTATTATGGACTGTACAGCTATAGAGACTAAATTGATTTTGAACTTAATAACAGCCGCAAGACTTTTGATTGCTCAGTATTGGAAGAAAGAAGAATTACCTACAATTGAAGAATGGACACTCAAAGTATCAAATCTGGCAGAGATGGCAAAAATCTCCGCTTACTTGAAAGACTATACACTAGAAAAATATATTTTAGAATGGAAAATGTGGATTGATTATATTCAAAATAAGTATCAGATAAAAAAATATCGAATAGCATATGAGTAAATTTAGGAAATATTTTGTATTAGATATATTTTTGAAGGAGAGGGGAATTGAGAGTGTGACTAAGTGTGGTGTGACTAGAGATTATAATTTAGGAATTATTTTGGATTATGATTGTTAGTTTTGATACCCTGCATTTTGTTCTGGGAAGTCGGGGTGGGGGTGGGGGTAAGGGGAGGGAATTGGGGGTTTGGTAGAGATGGAGTGATGGTTAATGTACAGGGATTATTGAAGATGTATAAATATAATTAATGCAGGGTCGGGTCTGCCCAGTTACCATTTTAGAACGGTGGGGAGGGAGAAAAGAGAGAGTAGGAGGTAGGAAAGAGGAGAAGAGGAAGGAAGAGGGGTAGAAGAGGGAGAAGGAAGGTGTAGGGTGGAGGGAGGAGAGGACGTAGATAAGAGAAGGAGAGGAAGGTCTGGAAAGTAGAAGAAGGTAGAAGAGGGAAGAGTGTTAAAAAGGGGGGTGATGACCGGGCAAGCCCGACTAATTGTATATAACTATACATTGGATGAATTATTTGATATGATTGTAAAAATAAAACTTTTTATAAAAAAAAAAAAAAAAAGAACTGAAGTTTGTTTCTGGGTGACTCACCAGTGTCGTGGAAGATAACGGAGGCTCTCGGCAGACGCTGGCTATTTCTGCTGCCAGAGCTGATAGTGCCGGCTAATTAAGGCGAGGGAGGACAGAACACCCCTTGTAAAATCTGTTCTTTATCAAGGATAATAAATATGGTTATACCTGATGCCTAACTGATGATACAGGAAGATATAAAACTAGGGGATCTATATGAAAGAACATGGCAAAGTGAGCAGGCTGTTTTTTCAGCATAATTCAATGCAGAAATTAGACAGTAAATCCCCTTGAATTTTGGAGCAGAAATTAGACTTTTAATTAGACAGGAATTAGAAATTAGACTTGAAATTTACTCATAAGAAAGTGAGCACAGGATTACAGCCACCAAACTAACTTCTCTATAGTGCAATCAATGTGCTATTTGCAGTAGATTTATTTTAACAAAATAATGAGGTCTTACTTTTAATCAGGCTGTGCCATACAAAAGAGTGGTATTTTACATTCCCCTTTCACTGTGATCCAGAGATAAATCTTCTTATACTGTAATTCATAACAGGGAATAAAAATCGTATTGTTTCCAGTGGTTATCTCACCATTCTTAGGTCACTTTTTCAACTCAAAGTAGACATACACATGTGCTTTTCATCAATTTCATAAAAAAATTGTGGACCAATGACTGTTTCCATAAAATAGGCATGCCAAAAGGAAGGGGTCCCCAACTGCTACTGGCTCATGGCCCATTGGGAACTGGGCTGCTGAAGTGGCAAGCAAAAGTGTGAAGCTTCATTTGGGCATGTGTGAGATTTAGGTTGTGTGCAAGATCCCCTCCCCCACTGCTGAAGCCACTATTGACATGGTCTGCAGAACCAAAAAGGTTGGTTCTGCCATAAGGAATGGCCCAATCATCTTTTTTTTTTTTTGGTGGGGGAAACAGAGATGAATACAAAGGAAACTTTTGTTGTGATCTAGGCCCAAGTAGTTATTACCAGACACAATCAGTCCTAAACAAACATATTTTATTAGAACAGCTAATTACTTCATTTTCAGCTTAGTCCAAATTAATTCCAAAACAAATCCTTCAGAAAAAGTCCTTCAGCCTTATCACAAACCTTTGTCTTCTTTGGCACCCTGCCAAAGGATTTTCTTGGCAAAGCCCCACGAAGTTCAAAAACAAGAGATGCTGACTAGAAACAAATGTAGCAACGTTGCTTTCCTACAAAAAGCCCAAGAGTCTTTGCTGCTCTTTTAAGCCTTATGGGAGGGGCCAATCATCTCCTGGCCTTACTACTGAGTCATCCATTTTGCTTTAGCTGCTCTTGCCTTCTGGAAGCTCTTTGCATGCGTGCACTAGGAACAGGCTCCTCCTGCTCCTCTGCCTCTCTGCTGTCTGCTTCTGGAGGCTCTGGAGTCCGTGCATTGCTCCCAGAATGCCCTGGCCCCATCTCTGCCTCTGATGCAGAGCTCTCATCTGAGCCTTCCCCTGACTCCAGGACTGGCTCATTGTCTACTCCAGCCTCCTCACTGTCTAACTCTGCTGCCAGCTCCGCAGGCTGCTGGTGGACCACAATAACTTTCTGGAGGCATTATCTTTGTATCAAGGAATAAAGGAAAGGAAAGGGACTAAATAATTGTCTTTTCCCAACATCTATAAACAACTGGTGCTCTTGCAGATCTTAACATTTGAACACAAGGTTTGAGGAGGGTTTTGGAGCATATTTTCTTGCATGCATTTTTAAATCCCCTGCCCTGTTTCTTCTTTTAGTGTTCAGTGTGGAAAAGGCAGCAAAGTGGCAGGGATGCTGGGCTACTTTTAATTCTAAGTTCATCCTGATCACTCTTTTGTGCACACATACATAATACAAAACTTGCAAAATGAGCAGTAAATACAACAATATAATTGCTTTGACACTCAGAGTCCAACTGCACACATACTTAAACAAAGCAACAACAACATAAAAGTTGAAACATGAATGTTAATTCCGTCAGAAGACATTATTCATGGCATAATTTTTCTCTGATTGTTAAAAGAAATGGAAATGAAGTCTTTTCATCGCAGATAAACTAAACTGCATTTCCTTGCCATCCAGAAAGAACTATTCCCATTCTAATAAGAATTTCCTGCAGCCTCAACATTCCTTATGAAATAAGGTTTGTATTTTCTTTTTAGATGTATTGTTGAGTTCAATTGCACGATTGAACTAATGTCATAATCTAAGCCTCCTACAAGCATTTTAAACTGCTGCTGTACTTTGAAGCTTGAGAGATTGTTAAAGTGAGGTTTTCTTTTGTTTTACCTCCCCCTTTTAAGGAAAATCTAGCTTCTCTGGGGTTGAGACCAGGGAAGAAACAGAAAAAGAAAGAAGAAAAGAAAGATGACTGCAACTCAACATCAGTTATAAAAGAAACAATAAAACATTCAGATAAGTTTAGAGGGGAAGCCTCCAGTTATTGAAGAGAATGAGAATGAAGTTAAACCAAGATTTTTTCCAATTCTTTTGAGCAATTGCCCAAAGGGAATTTTTTGATGCACAATGTGTAGATAACAAAAATCCCCTTTTACTTACAGGAAGAAGTAGAAATGGTAACTGTACAAGCATATATTTATTTAACCTGATGCTTCATGAATGGCTTAAACTACAACTCCTGTCTCAGAAGCTATTGTCTAAGACAGTGGTCACCAGGAAACCGGAAGCATTGTGGCGGTACTAGTTGGGAAATAGTGAAGCTCCAATGAGCTTTGCGAAAACCCAACCAGACAAACCACTGTCAGGGTGGTCTTTGGACCAGAACCATCTTGGAGGGACAGGGGAGAGAGAGAGGCACCTCGGAAGACCAAGAGGAACAAACAAATTCCTCGAAAGATCAGAGGCAACTTTTTGACCCAGCGGCGGGGGCAGTGGTCATTGAAACGGCCACTACAAGCTGGGGCAACCAGGCTAAGATTTGAGTAGGAGCGGTGATTGAACAGAGTATTGTTACTGGGTGAGTGATTGGCTAACTCACAGGTAAGAAGGAAACATTTTTAAAGCTTGAAAGAAGTCCCAACCCAAAATTAGTGGTTAATTGGCACGTGGGAATTTAAAGTGAAGGAAAACAAAAAACAAAGAGGAACTTTAAGATCAAAGCCCTAAAAGGAAAACTTTCCATCGGGATTTAAAATTGGACTTTGAAGAAATTAAAAATAATAAAAGAAAAAGAAAACTGAGGAAAAGCATTCTTTAATAAGAAAAGGATTTAATTGAAGAAGAGGAAGTAATTATCTTTGTGAATTAACAATTGACATTTTGTTGCCGGGGGATTTGTGAATTGGAGAGAGACATCTGCTGGTGGAAAGAAAGCATTACATTACTTAGACCACCATGGGAAACTACTGGAGGAGTATTTGTTTAAACAGCTGGAGCACGATTTCAAAAAGGAGTGGAAAGAATAAAGACTCAAACTGGAACGGTTTAAATCAGTGGTCACAAACTGGTGATCCATGGATCACTGGTGGTCCATGAGAAAATTTTGGTTGTCTGTAGAAAAATTATTTGCATTTTTTATATTGCACTAAATCAGGGGTCCTCAAACTACAGCCCCTGGGCTGGATAAATGCAATGAACATTTGTGTTGCTGCAGATAGCCTCCCCTTTCAGGGTCTTTTTGTGTGGGTCAAAGGGGGGCAGAAATTCTGACCTGGGGTTTGCTTCAGCCTCCTGGTGTGGGGCTTTGGGCGAAGGCTGGAGGGAAGCGCCACTAGTGGCAAAGATCCAGAGGACCTTGTTCCAGTTGGACTGCATCATGGCCTGGAACTGGCTGACCATCTCATTCCGCTGACAGGTGCTGGTACCTGGCCTTGCACTCCTGCAGGTCTTCCCTCTGCTTGGAAAGCCTATGCTCATAATCCTCAGTGAGGTGCTTCTGCTGAGCCTCCTTCTTGGTCAAATCCAATTTGAACTGAGCCAGCTGTTTTACCAACTCTTTCTCATGGTGGCTGCTTAGCTCCAACAACTGCTTCCTGTTGGGGCCTTAAGGAGTCTGGGTGGACAGGGGAGGAGGGGAGGGGAGGGGCGAGGCCAACTCAATCTACCACTATAGGAGGTCACATTCCCAGAACTCAGGATGTTTCCACACAGCCCATTAACCAGGTCATTACAACACAAAAGACTAGGACCACACCCACACAGGATGCTAGAAAACAGCCGACCAATCTGCAAACACCCACTCCATCTACCAATCAAGATGCAACCACAGAGCCAACCAACCTGTTCACAGCAACACTCCCCACCTCCCCACCAGTATTTATAGAGAGATGGCAGCTCCGACCACACTTTGCTCACACAAGCATGAAGCCGAAAGCACCAGCCTGAAGATGATGAGTGAGACCTCGTCTAAACGTCGCCAAGATACTCTCAACCTTACATGGGAAAAGACCCGAATATGCCAAAACCTGCATATGTGTGTGTGTGTGTGTGTGTGTGTGTGTGTGTGTGTTTGTGTGTTTTCTGAGGTTTTCGCAGTTGTTTTTATGTAGGTCTTTGGTTATTCAGGTTTTCTCCCTCGTAAAATTGGAAGTGTCTTGGCGACGTTTCGACGAAGTCTCATTCATCATCTTCAGGCTGGTGTTTACAGCTTTGTGCTTCTAGGAGCAATGTGTGATCATAGCTGTTTCTTCCTTTTAACTGCTAGTGGGGTTTGAACTTTTTTTTAATTTCTTTTTGTCACAACAGTATACACAAACAAATGTCACAGATAAACACCATATCTTGAAGAATATATATATTAATTAATTAAATTATGTATCAACTATATTAATTGGATATAATGAAGGGAACAATAGGACAGGAATGGTAGGCACTTTTGTGCTCTTATACACGCCTCTTAGGAATGGGGTGAGGTCAATAGTAGACAGCTTTTGGTTGAAGATTTTGGGATTTTGAGCAGAGACTATGGAGTCAGGTAATGAGTTCCAAGCATTAACAACTCTGTTACAGAAGTCATATTTTCTGCAATCAAGTTTGAAGCGGTTGACATTTACCTTGAATCTATCTTTTGCTCTTGTAATATTGCGATTGAAGCTGAAGTAGTCTTTTATAGGAAGGATATTGCAATAGATGATTTAGTGTGTTAAACACAGGTCATGTCGAAGTCGACGGAGTTGTAAGTTTTCTAATCCCAGGATTTCAAGTCTGTCGGTATAAGGTATTTTGTTGTTTTCGGAGGAGTGAAGAACTCTTCTAGTAAAATATTTCTGGACTCGTTCTATTGTGTTTATGTCAGAGATGTGGTATGGGTTCCAGACGGATGAGCTGTATTCAAGAATAGGTCTGGCAAATGTTTTGTATGCTCTAGTTAGTAGTGTAGAGTTTTTTGAAAAGAAGCTGCATAAAATTAGGTTTACAACTCTTAGGGCCTTTTTTGCTATGTAGTTGCAGTGGGCTTTGGCATTAAGGTCATTTGATATGAGAACTCCAAGATCTTTGACAGGGTGGGGGTCATCAGTTAGGTAATGTCCATCAAGATTGTACTTGATGTTGGGGTTCTTTTTTCCAATATGTAAGACTGAGCATTTGCTGGTTGAGATTTGGAGTTGCCAAGTTTTAGACCAATCAGAAATTAAGTCGAGGTCTTCTTGAAGGGTAGTGGTATTAAATAGTTTGACATTGTCAGCAAAGAGAACACAATAACTTGAGATGAGGTCACAGAGATCATTTATGTATAGTATGAAGAGTGTTGGTCCAAGAACACTACCTTGGGGAACGCCACTTTTGACAGGAACAGGATTTGATATAGCGTTGCCAATTTTGACCACTTGTTGTCTGTTTGACAGGAAGGCATTTATCCAATTGTGAAGAGGTCCTGAAATGCCGTAGGATTTTAGTTTGAGGAGTAATTTATCATGTACTACTGAATCAAAAGCTTTGCAGAAGTCTATGTAGATTGCATCTATTGCTTTTCCTTGATCAAGGTTGGTAGTCCATATATTTTTGCAGTGGAGTAGTTGTAGGTTACAAGACAATTTTTTCCTGAAACCAAATTGTTTATTAGAGAGTAGGTTGTTTATTTCAAGATGGAGTGTAATGGATTGGTTAATGATGGATTCCATTACTTTGCGTGAGACACAACATAGAGAGATAGGTCTGTAATTTTCAACAAGGCTTGGATCTCCTTTTTTGAAGATAGGGATGACTGTGGCTAGAGACCAGAGTTTTGGAAGGGAACAAGTTTTGAAGGCTTTATTAAAAATTATGCTTAGGGGTTCAGCTATATTAATTGAAAGTTTTTTTAAAAAGTATGCACATAGTCCATCTGGTCCGATAGATAATGATGGTTTAAGGTTGCAAAGGGTTTTTTCAACATTATCTTCTGTGAAGTCTATATGTGTTAAGTCGTTGTTAACATTTTTGGTACGATTAAGGAATGTTGGATATGAGCCATCACTGTTTACAAAGACTGAGCCGAAGAATGTGTTATTGGGTTATTGGTTGGGAGCTTGGCTGTGTTCTGAGTGGGTGGAGGTGTGTTCTGATTGGTTGGGGGTTTGGCTGTGCTCTGATTGGATGGTGGGGTTGGCTGTGCTCTGATTGGATGGGGGTGTGTTCTCTTTGTGTGTGGGGGGGCTTGGTTGTGCTCAGGTTAGTCTGAGTTGCAGGGGGATTTGAGTTGGCGAGCTGCATTGGTGTTGTTTGGCTTCGTGTTCGTGGTTGAGCTACATCTTCATGGTGGGTGTCAGTCTGCTACATGTATGGATTGGAGGGGTTTGAAATGGCTAATGATGCAGCTGCGGTCTGGCTTCTGGTCCGTGGTCGTGTTTCATCATTGGTGTGGGTTTGAGTCTGCTTTCCACGTGGATGTGTGGTGGTGACATGCTGTGTGGCACTCGTGAGTGTGAGTCTTGTGTCATTCTTCATGTTAGGGACTAGTTTGTCGATAAGGGTGCGTTTCCAAATGGCTGGTAGGCGGGAGGTATCATCTCGTTTATTCTATCTCGATGGCTTCTCTGATTGTTCTGTTGTTAAAGTGTTCAGTTTTGGCGATAGTTCTGGTCTTTTTAAAGTCAATTTTATGTCCTGTGGCTTTAAGGTGTTGGACCAGGGAAGAAGTTGGTTCCTCTTTTTTGACTGAGTTCTTATGTTCTTCAATGCATGCACTTGTTGTGTCTCGCCCGCCCTCCTCTCCTCAGCCGGGCCCCTCCCATCTCCTGCTATCTGAGCCAGAGACTGATAGTGAAGAAGAATGGCCTGGCATGCCTCCAGCCCCCAGCCCTGGCACCATGCCCGGACAGACTGAGCAAACAAACCTCCCTACAGTGTGTGAGCACAAAGCCAGCCACGAGCTAGAATTGCCAGCAGCTGAGCAGGAGGACGAAAAGACACAGTGGACAGATCCCCGCTTCCGGAGAATGGAGAGGCGACATCAGCAAAAGGAAGGGAGGGGCAGGCCTGGATAAGTGCTGAGTCATGGAGCCACACCCCATGGCCTATATAAAGGATCTGCTTTTTGGCATTCCTTGAGTCAGGCAAAGTCTCATCTGGTTGCTGAAGTCACACCTTGGATTCCTGCCTGCCCTGAGAACTCTGACAGGAATTTGGCAAAGCTGCAGAGGCTTCATGGCCACGCTTGATACAGACTTCCCAGACCTGGCCATCAGAGGAGGAGTGGGACACGACAGCACTTATTCTTCTGTTGGTTTGTCCGATGTATGTGGTGGTGCAGGCGGTGCATGGGATTTCATATACTCCTTGATTTTCTAACTCAGTTTTGTCTTTGGGGTTTCTTAGGATGGTGGATATTTTTTGGTTTGTGCAGAATGCTGTCTTGTTGTTGTGTTTGCGGAGGATCTTGCTGATTCTGTCTGTGGTGCCTTTTATACATGGGAGGAGGGCTTTGCCATTTTCTTGTTCTCTGTCTTGGATTTTAGTGGGGGTTTCTTTATGGATTAGTTTGGTAATCTTATTTCTTTGGAATCCATTAGATGTTAGTATGTTAGTGAGAGTGTGTAGTTCGGTTTTTAGATGTTGTTCATCAGCTAAATGTTTTGTTCTGGAGGTGAGTGTCTTGGCTACGGAGTTGATTTGTGTCGGGTGGTGTTGTGAGAGTGCTCAGTACCCCCATCAGTGAAGAAATCCAGCAAAGAATCATTCCCAGAGAGAAATCATCCAGATGCCCTAAGCTCTACGGCCTCCCCAAGATACACAAAGAAAGAACCCCACTCAGACCCATAGTCAGCTCCATAGGCTCACCTCTACAAAACCTAGCCAAATTTCTCGCCAAACAACTACAGCCCTATGCAGAATCCATCACCTCATACGTAAAAAGCTCGTTCCAGTTCATAGAGATTATAAAGAAACAAAACTTACAGCCCAGCGATCTACTCGTGAGTTTCGATGTCATATCCCTCTTCACCCAAGTACCAATCAAAGAAGCCTTAACAGCTATTCAAAACAAATATAACTCCCCAAGCACATCCTAGATCTGACCAACCACTTCCTATCCAACACATACTTCATCTATAATGGACAAAAATACAAACACACAGAAGGAGCATCCATGGGATCACTCCTCTCATCTGTCATTGCAAACTTCTACATGGAACACTTTGAAACTCAAGCTCTAGAAAAATCTGATTACAAACCCAAACTCTGGCTCAGATACGTAGACGACACCTTCATAATCTGGCCACAAGGGAAAGAAAAACTGGACAACTTCCTCATACACCTCAACAGCCTACACCCCAAAATACAATTCACCATGGAAACAGAAGGTAACAACCAACTTCCCTTCCTGGATGTCTTAGTCTACAGGAAATCCAATGGCTCTCTAGGACACACCATCTACCAGAAGAAAGCACACAAAAACCACTATCTGCACATACTTCACACCACCACCCAGCACAAATCAACTCCGTAACCAAGACACTCATTTCCAGAACAAAACGCTTAGCTGATGAATAACACCGAAAAATCGAACTACACACTGAACACTTTAACAACAGAATAATCAGAGAAGCCATCGAGATAGAAAAACGCCCACATAGCATGAATAAATGAGATGATACCTGTTGTGCCTCGCTTGCTCCCCCTGCTGCAGCCGGGTCCCTCTTATCTCCTGCCGGACACTGATAGTTCGGAAGAATGTCCTGACATGCCTCCGGCCCCCAGCCCTGGCACCATGCCCGGACAGGCCGAGAAAGACGAAGGGCCTGACGTGCCTTCAGCCCCCAGTCCTGGCACCATGCCCAGGCAAACGGAGCAACTAAACCCCTCCCCCACAGCATATGAGCCTGAAGAATGTGAGGCCAGTCATGAGCTAGGATTGCCAACAGCTGGAGGCTGGAGAGATCCTCGCTTCCTGAGAGTTGAGAGGCGACGTCAGCAAAAGAAAGGGAGGGGCAGGCCTGGATAAGTGCTGAGTCATGGAGCCACACCCCATGGCCTATATAAAGGATCTGCTTTCTGGCATTCTCTGAGTCAGGCAAAGTCTAACTTGGATTGCTGAAGTCACTTCCTGGTCTCCTGCCTGCCTTGACAACTCTGATAGGACTTTGGCAGAGCTGCAGAGGCACGCTTGATACGGACTTCCCTGACCCGGCCGTCAGCGGAGGAGTGGGACATGACAATACCTCTCACCTACCAGCCATTTGGAAATCCACCATTATCGACAAACGAGTCCCTAATATGAAGAATGATGCAAGACCCACACTCACGAGTGCCACACGGCATGTCACCACCATACATCCATGTGGAAAGCAGACTCAAACCCACACCAATGATGAAACACGACCACGGACCAGAAGCCAGACCGCAGCTGCATCATTAGCCATTTCAAACCCCTCCAATCCATACATGCAGCAAACTGACACCCACCATGAAGATGTAGCACGACCACAAAAATAAAACCAAACAACAGCAATGCAGCTCACCAACTCAAATCTCCCTGCAACTCAGACTAACCTGAGCACAACCAAGCCCCCCCCCACCCAAACAAAACACATCCCCATCCAATCAGAGCACAGCCAAACCCACGATCCAATCAGAGCACAGCCAAACCCCTCAACCAATCAGAACACACCTCCATCCAATCAGAACACAGCCAAGATCCCAACCAATATGTTCAAACCCCACTAGCAGTTAAAAGGAAGAACCAGCTGCAATCACACATTGCTCCTAGAAGCACGAAGCTGTAAACACCAGCCTGAAGATGACGAATGAGACTTCATCAAAATGTCGCCAAGACACTTCCAATTTTACACGGGAGAAAACCCGAATAACCAAAGACCTACATGTATATATATATATATATATAGATAGATAGATAGATAGATAGATATAGATATATATAGATATAGATATAGATATAGATAGATATATAGATATATATAGATATATAGATATATATAGATATGTTTTCTGAGGTTTTCACGGGTGTTTGTATGTAGGTCTTTGGTTGTTCGGGTTTTCTCCCGTGTAAAATTGGAAATGTCTTGGCAACGTTTCGACGAAGTCTCATTCGTCATCTTCAGGCTTCAGCTTCGTGCTTCTGGGAGCAATGTCTGATCGCAGCTGTTTCTTCCTTTTAACTGCTAGATGTAGCACCACCACAAAGCCAAAAAACAGCTATGCAGCTCACCAGCTCAAATCCCCCTGCAACACAGACTACATTGAGCACAACCAAGCCCCCACCCAAACAGGACACACCCCCAGCCAATCAGAGCACAAAAAAACCTCCATCCAATCAGAGCACAGCCAAGCTCCCACCCAATCAGTTCAAACCCCCACTAGCAGTTAAAAGGAAGAAACAGCTGCGATCACACATTGCTCCCAGAAGCACGAAGCTGAAGCCTGAAGATGACGAATGAGACTTCGTCGAAACGTTGCCAAGACATTTCCAATTTTACACGGGAGAAAACCCGAACAACCAAAGACCTACATATATATATGTACATATGTGTGTGTGTGTGTGTGTGTGTGTGTGTGTATGAGAAAATATGAGAGTAGATTCATGAGTGCAATGATCAATGTCATGAATTCATTCAGTTGGGTGAGGCCAACATTGTCCTTTAAAAAAAAACCACTTTTATTGTACTGTTTTAGATCCACTAGCAAAATCCTGAAGAATTTAATTTATTTGGTTTCCCACAAATTTGCAAATGAATTTCAGTGACAGTCTTGGCAGGCTCAAATGCTGTAAAAATCAGGATCTAAAGGCCACCTGTGTTCTGCCAGAATTAAGGAAGCTAGTGCACAAGAATATATTGGTTTTTTCAATCCAAAGATTTTCCTAGCATAATGCTGTGCAATTCTGCAATGAAAACATATACTGCAAATTAAATAAGGGTCACTAACTATGCTTTTTAGTCTCTCTTCACTGATGGCCTATGAAGATTGATCTGCTTTGCTTCTTTCAACCCTATATGCTTTTCAACTTGCCAATGAACTGGGGGGAGGGAAGAGTGAAATAGAATACTGAGAATGTGTGTATGGACCGTGAGAGCCTGGCAACTATCAAGATCACCATTGCAGGTGCTTGAAAAAGACATGGACTGTTTCCATAACAAAAGGGCATGTCATAATTGGACAATGTGATCATCCAGGAGTGGGGAGAAAGGGAAACTATTGTTTAACTAAGCAAGCACTTGTGAGTGTAAAACCAGAGCTGGTTTTGATACTTCAGTACCAAAATGGTGTATCCAATAAAGTTTTACTTTTGGGAATTTAAAGCTCCCAAGAGTGTTTTCTTATTTTGGCTTCACTAGTTGGACAGTTGACATGGCTATTTATATGGATTGAAAAGAATAAAAACATTTTATTTAAAGTCTCTTGGAGTAAGAGGGATCAGTTCCATGGAGAGAGGTTTTTCTACAGACCAGAGAGAGTCTTGTTTCCTGTGGTGTCTGCATCCTACAAATGGGGCTTCATTTGTTTGCATGGCCCGGTTGCTAGCATGCAGCAGCCTGGTGCCAGCCCATGGACCAAGGATTGGGGACCCCTGTCTTAGAGTTTGTATCAGTTGATACAGTCAGTTCAATGAATGATATCTATCATAAGCATGTTAATATTGTACATGTATCACCTAATTTCTACATCAGTTTGATGATCATATTACCTAAGGAAACATTATATATGCAGTTGGTCCTACTGAGACCTGTGAAATCATTCAAGTAAGGGAAAAAATGTAACTTTGTTTATTTGGCATTTTCCCACAGATCTCACCTCTCTTGAATCTAAAAGTAGATCTTATCTCAATGCAATGATGACAGCCATAGCAAGCCATGCAAAGCCATTTTCAAGAGAAAAGAAAAAAAAATCTAAAACTTGCAACTGAGTTGCTTTGAAGAAACTGTCAATCTGATTTAACCTTGTCACACTGAATTCTCTGCTTGTTGCCATGTTTGTCCTCATTACTTAAGCTGTAGAATGATTACATGCTGCTAATTCATTCTGTTGAATTTCTTTAAAAATTGAATTTTATATTTTATAGGATTATAAAAATAATCATAGTGAAAAAGGCTGACGTAAATATGAAAGCCAATTCCCAGACAGTCATTGGCAATGGAATGGGACAACTTGGTGTAGACAACTCGCCATGGTCAACTCACCACAACTTATCATGGCCAACTCACTGCAGGACAACTTGCTGTGGAATAGTAAAACAATTCAATTTAAGTATTTAAAATAATTTAAAAAATATTTTATATTTGTCATTCACATTTCATTTTGTCCCTCCTTTTGCATTCTTTCTTTAATATTTCACTATTTCTTAACAGATTAACAGAGTTGGAAGGAACTTTGTAGGTCATCTAGTCCAACCCCCCCACCCAAGCAGGAGACCCTACACCATTTCTGACAGATGCCAGCCCAGTCTCTTCTTGAAAGCTTCCAGTGTTGAAGCTCCCACAACTTCTGAAGGCAAGCCATTCCATTGGCTGATTGCTCTCACTGTCATAAAATTTCACCTTATTTCCAGATTGAATCTCTCCTTGTTCAGTTTCCATCCATTATTCCTTGCCTGTCCTTCAGATGCTTTGGAAAATAGGTTGATCCACTCCTCTCTGTGGCAGCCCCTCAAATATTGGAACATGCTATCATGTCTCCCCTGGTCCTTCTCTTCACTGGACTTGCCATGCCCAGTGCCTGCAATTATTCATGTTTGTCCTTGTGTGTTACGTGTGTGTTGTCCTCATGTATGTTTTAGTCTCCAGTCTCCTAATCATCTTGGTTGCTCTCTCTGCACTCTTTCTAAAGTCTCAACATCTTTTTTATAGTGTGGTGACCAAAACTGGATGCAGTATTCTAGGTGTGGTCTTACTAAGGCTTTATTGAGTGGTATTAGTACCTCACTTAATCTTGATTGTATCCCTCTGTTAAAATCTTTAATATTAGTGTAATTCTTCTCCAGCCACAAATTGTCCCACAATGAATTGGCGGTGGCAAGTTGTCCTGCAATGAATTGGCTGCAGAGAGTTGGCTGTGGCAAGTTGGCCATGGCAAATTGGCCACACTGAGTTGTCCTAGTCACCCCACCCCACCCCACCCCAAAGGCAAACAGGCTGATTCCAGGCTTTTATATGATGCAGGCAGGCAGAAGAGTGCATGAATGTGAAGCCTGATTTCACTGTAAATAGGTTTTAGATTAGATTCAAAGCAGTCTCTCAAATAGTTAAATCAAACAGCTCTCACCATTTTCTCTTAAAATTCAATCAGAATTAGTTTCTGAATCTTGAAGCTATTATTCTGGATACTCAGACATTTTCATTAGCAAACTTAAAATCTGGTTTGAATGGCATAAAATAAGTCTTTCTGGCTAGTCAGCTGTACTCAGAAAGACAAGCACTGAAGATTGCATATCAAGTTAGAAGTAATAGTCAATGGGGTCCTGCAGGGATTTGTCCTGAGACCAATATTTTTATTAATTACAGTTTAATTGGGTTTCTGAGTTGCTTATAAGATTTGCAAATAATATCAAATTGTGAGATCTGGAAATAAAGATAATAGATTGCATCTAATTTGGCTAGTTTGGAAGACTAGCATGAGAAAAATAAGATGTTGATAAAATGTAAGATATTATACAGAATAGAATAGAATTCTTTATTGGCCAAGTGTAATTGGACATAAGGAATTTGTCTCCAAACCATAAGCTCTCAGTGTACATACAAACAACAACAACATGATCAGTCATAGATCATAAATCATATTTACAACCAGTGGTGAGATTCAAATAATTTAACAACCAGTTCTCTGCTCTAATGATTTCTTCCAACAACCAGTTCACCAAGCTGCTCAGAAAGTTAACAACTGGTTCTCCCAAAGTGGTGTGAACTGGCTGAATCCCACCACTGGTTACACCATTAATCATAAGATACAAACAACAAGTGATAAATCATAAGATACCATTAGGAGAAAGTAGTAGGAAAAATGAGAAGATGACAAAGATGAGAAGACAAGAAGGATAATAGCAATACAGCCTACTACTGGGTAAATAATTTTAGGCCTAGAGAGTGCTGTGGGAATTAGATGTTCAGCAGAGTGATGGCATGGAGGGGGGGGGAATTATCTTTGTGTCTAGTGTTTTGGCCATATTAATGGCTTGGATGTACTATTTTGGAGAATGACTTGGCTATGGTTCTTGACAATAGGCTGAATATGAGCCAGTAATAACAGACAGATAGTAATAAGGCTAAATCAGTTCTGGACAGAATTAGAAGAAGCATTGTACTAAAAATACATGAAGTCCTTATTTATCCTACTTCGCATTGTGAATTCACACTTAGGATACTGTATGCAATTCTGGACACCACAGTTTTAGAATGATATATACAGATTAGAACAGAATATATTCCGAAAAGTGTGAAAAAAGTAATACAGAGACCCAGGATATGCCTAGGACAACCTGGAAAAAAAAATTGGGGTGACATATCAGCATTCAGATAATTAAAAGAATGCCACAAGGAGAATGAACAGGATTTGTTTTCCTTTGTCACAGAAACTAAGACTAGAAATAAGGGTACAAATTGTTCCACATAGAATTTACTTAAATAAAAGAAAAATTGTAAGATCTTTGCATTAATTTTGGTTTTCTATCTCTGGAAAGTTTTTAGAAAACATTGGACGACTATAGTATGTTTTGAAGATAGTTTAATTAGTTCTCTACATGCTGCAGAAAGCTACACAAATTGATCCTTGTGGTCCACTCCAATTTCATAGTTCTATGATCCATTTTTTTCTACCTAAGTGATAGAAAAACATGTGTTAAGGCACCAGCCACGAGTGACATTTATAAGATCACTTATTGAGGAATTGTGACAGTTATAAATATAACCACAGAATTAGTACATCAATAAAATTTTAAGTTCTCAAGATGCAATAATTTACACATCAAAATGTATTTCAAACTACATTAGTAGCAAAAAAAGCATTTAATTGTTCAAATGAAAATATGGCATACATTTTCCATTGGCAAGATGATTTTCCTTGACTATATCTTGTATGATGGTATAGCAACATTGGCTTTCACTTTTTCAGTATTAATAGAATAGTGATTTTCCTATCATTAAATTTGCATTTACAGTTTTTTTTTAATACAGAATGAATCTACATGTTGCTGTACTTGAATTTCTGTAGCACAGAGTATCCTACCATACTTAGATTCCCAACAAAGGAATTAAGAAATAATTTGAACCAATTCGGGTATAATCCCAGAATATAACTCCTGGGGGAAAAAAAAAACTTACTTTGTATGCGTCTCATGTTCCTATTGCAAGAATGAGTTTGACTCACACATTGTATGTCAGTAGGTTTGACAACAATAGTTTGAGACAGGAAATCAAATTTAAAACCAATTTCTTCATGAAAATGGAAACAACAATTTAAAAGTTAAACATTTATATTGATATATTGATATATTGATTTATATTGATATATTGATCATCAATTGTGTTGTAAATGTTGTACCTTGATGAACGTATCTTTTCTTTTATGTACACTGAGAGCATATGCACCAAGACAAATTCCTTGTGTGTCCAATCACACTTGGACCAATAAAATTCTATTCTATTCTATTCTATTCTATTTGTTAGCATCCTTGCAGGCAGTTGCAATCTTATTATGACTGACGTTTGAATATAATTCTGGTCAATCATGTTGTTCCATATAGGTGACTGGAGAGAAAAGTATCAGATTAAAAGTTTATGAATGATCATATGCAACCAAAACCAGTGGAAAAGTTTTGCAACCAACAAAAAGAACCATCAATACTTGAGTAAATAAAATGAATGAATTTGCTGCTACAGCAAATTAATTCACAAATGTATGCATCACTTTTTCCAGGGCCACACATTTGGGAGTAAACTGATACATAAAATCCAAATTTTTTTACTAACGTTTCTGTGGGTGTGCTTGGTGGGCGTGGTGTGGCTTGGTGGGTGTGGCAGGGAAAGGATACTGCAAAATCTCTGTTCCCACCCTACTCTGGGGCCAGCCAGAGGTGGTATTTGCTGGTTCTTTGAACTACTCAAAATTTCCACTACCGGTTTTCTGAACTACTCAAAATTTCCGCTAACACTTCTCCAGAACCTGTCAGAACCTGCTGGATTTCACCTCTGATAAAATCCCAAGTAAATTAAAAACATTTAATAATTTTAAAATTTAGATTTATTATGCATGAAAATCTGGTACATTTGTAAAAACGTATCAACAGTAATCCAGAATATAATCCTTTACCTAGTTCAGTTTACATTAGGCAAAACTGTGACTAATCTGATTAATTTGCAACCTCCTAATGGAAATAATTCTATAAAGCTGTGACATAAATTCCTAAGCACATTGTTTTCCAATTTCCTTGTTTACTTTGTGATAATATGCATTACTTTAAGGATCCATTCTCCCCCCTCCAATTATTTTTAACTATTCACAAGAAGAGTAACATCCATTGGGAATCCCTCTTTGTGAGGTGGGGTCATAGGTGTCAGATGGGCTTGCTGGTCACGTACCTGGCTCCTTGCTGCGTGACAGCCGCCCTGCCCGAGCTCCTGGAGGTGCTTGCTGGGGTGGCAGTGGAGACCCCCAGACTTTTAGTCATGGGGGACTTTAACTTGCCATCTGCCGGCTCGTCATCGACAGTAGCTCGGGAGTTCATGGCTTCCATGACGGCCCTGGACCTGACTCAAGTAATGGATGGCCCCACTCACATCGGGGGAGGCACACTGGACCTGATTTTCATCTCTGGTCGGTGGTTGGAGGATCTGGACTTGAGAGATATAGTCACAGAACCTTTGTCATGGTCAGATCATTCGCTCCTTCGCCTAGACTTTCTGACCGCTACCCAACACCGCAGGGAGACGGAACCATTACGTTGGTACCGTCCCAGGCGCCTGATGGACCCGGAGAGGTTCCGGACGGAGCTTGGGCCACTTCCTGAGGGTCTGGCTCACGGCACGGCGGAGGAACTAGCCGCAGCCTGGGAACGGGCTGCGGCTGGGGCTTTAGACCGTGTCGTGCCTCTGCAGCCTCTGACCCGGCACAGATCCCAACCGGCTCCTTGGTTCTCCGAGGAGCTGAGGGGGATGAAACGCCGGAGAAGACGCCTAGAGAGTTCTTGGAGGTCCAGCCGCTCAGAGGCTGATCGGAATCTAGTTAGATCCTATACTAGGACCTACCTAGTGGCACTGAGGGAAGCGAGGCGTTGCTACGCCTCCTCCCTCATTGCGTCGGCAGATAACCGCCCAGCTGCCCTGTTTCGGGTGACCTGCTCCCTCCTTCACCAGGGGGAGCGGGATGACCCGTTGCAGGGACGTGCTGAGGAGTTTAACGATTATCTATACGATAAAATCGTTCAGCTTCGGGACGGTCTGGACCAAAATTGTGGCGATTCGGACGGGGTGTCTGAGGGCGGTCTTGGTGATATTGTCTGGGATGAGTTTGACCCTGTGGCTCCCGAGGACATGGACAGGTTGCTGGGTAGACTGAATGCCACCACGTGTTTACTGGACCCGTGCCCCTCCTGGCTGGTGCTGGCCACTCAGGAGGTGACACGAGGCTGGCTCCAGGCGATTACGAGCGCTTCCTTGTTGGAGGGAGTCTTTCCCGCCACCTTGAAAGAGGCGGTGGTGAGGCCCCTCCTCAAGAAGCCTTCCCTGGACCCGGCTATTTTAGGTAATTATCGTCCGGTCTCCAACCTTCGCTTCGCGGCGAAGGTTGTAGAGAGTATGGTGGCATATCAGTTTCCCCTGCACCTGGAGGAAACTGTCTATCTAGACCCGTTCCAGTCTGGCTTCCGGCCCGGTTACAGCACTGAGACGGCTTTGGTCGCGTTGGTGGATGATCTCTGGAGGGCCAGGGATAGGGGTTGTTCCTCTGCCCTGGTCCTATTAGACCTCTCAGCGGCTTTTGATACCATCAATCATGGTATCCTGCTGCGCCGGTTGGAGGGACTGGGAGTGAGAGGCACCGTTTATCGGTGGTTCTCCTCCTATCTCTCCGACCAGTCGCAGACGGTGTTGACGGAGGGGCAGAGGTCGACTCCGCGGCGCCTCACTTGTGGGGTGCCGCAGGGGTCGATTCTCTCGCCCCTTCTGTTCAACATCTATATGAAGCCGCTGGGTGAGATCATCAGTGGCTTCGGTGTGAGGTACCAGCTGTACGCTGATGACACCCAGCTGTACTTTTCCACACCGGGCCACCCCAATGAAGCCATCGAAGTGCTGTCCCGGTGTTTGGAAGCCGTACAGGTCTGGATGGGGAGAAACAGGCTCAAGCTCAATCCCTCCAAGACGGAGTGGCTGTGGATGCCGGCATCCCGGTACAGTCAGCTGAGTCCACGGCTGACTGTTGGGAGCGAGTCATTGGCCCCGATGGAGAGGGTGCGCAACTTGGGCGTTCTCCTGGATGAACGGCTGTCTTTTGAAGACCACCTGACGGCCGTCTCCAGGAGAGCTTTCCACCAGGTTCGCCTGGTGCGCCAGCTGCGCCCCTTTCTAGACCGGGATGCCTTGTGCACAGTCACTCACGCCCTCGTGACGTCTCGTCTGGATTACTGCAATGCTCTCTACATGGGGCTCCCCTTGAGGGGCATCCGGAGGCTTCAGTTAGTCCAGAACGCGGCTGCGCGGGTGATAGAGGGAGCCCCTCGTGGCTCCCACGTGACACCTATCCTGCGCAGACTGCACTGGCTACCTGTGGCCTTCCGGGTGCGCTTCAAGGTTTTGGTGAACGTCTTCAAAGCGCTCCATGGCATAGGGCCGGGCTATTTACCGAATACCTCCCACCGACTCGTGCGCTCTCACAGAGAGGGACTCCTCAGGGTGCCGTCGGCGCGACAGTGTCATCTGGCGACGCCCAGGGGAAGGGCCTTCTCTGTGGGGGCTCCCGCCCTCTGGAACGAACTTCCCCCCGGGACTCCGTCAACTTCCGGACCTCCGAACCTTTCGTCGCGAGCTTAAAACGCATTTATTCATCTGCGCAGGACTGGGTTAGTTTTTTAAATTTATGGGTTTTAATTGGGTTTTTATTATTTATTCTAAATTTTTAATTTCGGCCCAATTGAATAAGTTTTTTAATTGTATTTTAATTGTGTTTATATTGTAACATTATTGTGTATTTTATTTGGCTGTGAACCGCCCTGAGTCCTTCGGGAGAAGGGCGGTATAGAAATTTAAATAATAAATAAATAAATAAATAAAACTATTCTATAGCCAACAATTCACTACAGAATTTTTGAAATTTATTCTAGCATCACCATTGTTTAGGCAAGATAAAATGCCCTGATGTATTTAATTTGTGGAAGAAATATCAAATGCTACATACCTTCAGGACAATTTTCTCCCTTACCAATTAATTTAAAGAAGTCTGAGATTTATTATACATGCATTAACATTTCAAATTATGTTACTATATTCTAATGATAAATAGGGAGTGGCCTTCATAGGTTCCACGTTCCTTTAAGAAGAAAGCTTTTATCAATATAATGTGCTCCTCTGTTAATGAGTCTGTTAAATTTCCAAGTGAAGGAAATGAAAGATCCACAATTCACATAAAGTCAATTGTTTAGACTTTAGCATCTAAAGTACACCAGTTTTTAATTGCCAAATGGATGTACTGTCAGAAAAAATATAACGAATGACTTGCCTCCTAAGATAACCTTAACCATCTTGGCGTACTCCTTCACATGAGTTCTACATTTGCAATTACTGCTTTAGACTGTGCTACCCTGTACACGTAGTCCTTGACCTACAACAGTTCTTTTAATGAGTGTTCAAAGTTACAACAGCACTGAAAAAAGTGCCTTTGACTGACTTATGATGGATTTTCACACTTATGACCATTGCAGTAGCCCCATGGTCATGTAATCAAAATTTGGATGGGTGGCAACTGACTCATATTTATGACCATTGCAGTGGACCAGGTGATTTATACTTTCTGCAGTGAAAGAACACCTTTTGTGAGTTTTCGACAAGCAAAGTCAATGGGAAAGTCAGATTCACTTAACAATTACTAAAAAAAAATGTGGCAAGAAAGGTTGTAAAATGGGTCAAAACTCACTTAATAATCTTTTCACTTAGTATCATAAATTTTGGGCTCAGTTGTGGGTCATAAGTCAAGGACCACCTGTATAGAATAGGTGGAATGGCAGCTGCTGTTGAACCTGTTGTCAAAGCATCCTTACCTCCCAGAACAAAACAGCAGAAGATTCAGTAGATATCTGATGATGCTGGCTGCATCTGTTGACAACTTTCTTAATAAAGTCATATATTTCACATAGGTTTGATTCCTATTTCTGCTTTTATTCTAGCTTGCAATTACTGGTTTGAAAGCTGTTTTGTGCTGCTGGCAAAAAAAAAAAAAGGAACAATCACCATGGACCTAAACAAAAATATATTGCAAAATGAAAAAGCTCTGTAAAGAAATTCAAATGTCTTACTTAGCAAAAGAAATTTTGGGCTCAATTATGGTCATAAGTCAAGGACTACCTGTAAAGAATATGCATCCCTGGACCTTCTTTTAGTTTTTTTTTATTATTTCTTTTTGTCACAACGGTATACACAAACAAATGTCATAGATAAAATAGCATATCTTGAAGAATATATATATATATATATAATTAAAATTATGCATCAACTATATTAATTGGATATAATGAAGGGAACAATAGGACAGGAACAGTAGGCACTTTTGTGCTCTTATGCACGCCCCTTATAGTCCTCTCAGGAATGGGGTGAGGTCAATAGTAGACAGCTTTTGGTTGAAGATTTTGGGATTTTGAGTAGAGACTATGGAGTCAGGTAATGAGTTCCAGGCATTAACAGCTCTGTTACAGAAAGTCATATTTTCTGCAATCAAGTTTGAAGCGGTTGACATTTAGCTTGAATCTATGTTTTGCTCTTGTAATATTGCGATTGAAGCTGAAGTAGTCTTTTATAGGAAGGATATTGCAATAGATGATTTAATGAGATTTAATGAGATTTAATGAGATTTCTGATCATAATTTTTCAGACTTCAGATTTTTTATATGCATTTATAGCAATGATATTCAGAAAAATATGTTAGTCTACTGCACTTTGGAAACTTTTCTCTCCACTATGCCAGTTTTCTCTGTTTTCCAAACAGTATTAAGATGTTGGATAACCACCTGTGTGAGATGGTGTAGGGTTTCCTGCTTGGGCAGGGGGTTGAACTAGAAGGCCTCCAAGGTCCCTTCCAACTCTGTTGTTGTTGTTGTTGTTGTTGTTGTTGTTGTTGTTGTTGTTGTTGTTGTTGTTATTATTATTATTATTATTATTATTATTATTATTATTATTATTATTATTATTATTATATAGTATTGTAGTTGGATGGGCAGCCAAGTGGGTATCAATTAGATAAATTGAATAATGGTGATGTTGAAATCATATGTTTTACATGCAGAAGTTCAGAGGTTTAATCCTTGATATCTCCAAATTAGACCTAAAAGAGGCCAGAGAGATGTGATTTTAGTCAGGGTAGTCCATATTCAAGTAGATACATATTCAAGTAATGGACTGATGTGGAATAAAACAATTTTCAATATATTGATTTCCAGCATGTACTCTCTGAGGATTCCTTGGGGCAATAACACCATTAGCAAGTATCTGAGGATTATTCCCATTTTATGGTAGATAAAGATGCCTCAGTTGAAGGTTTCCCCACTGTGTTATTTCCCTGCAGAGAAATGCTACAATGTTTAATTTCTCCATGTATGTCAAATCCCTATCTGTATTTCAGAAAACAGTAGTTTAGGGAAGGGTAAAGTGATCAAGATTACAGAGTCAACAGACATGAACAACAAAAACATGTTTAGTAAAACACATCAAAGTATATAAATCTATGAAGGAAACTAGAAAAGCAAGTGCAAAGTAAACAAAACAAAATAGTATTAGCGGAATTAGAAAGGTTATGATGTCAAATAGAGGAAAATAGTCATAATTCAAAATGTAAATTATTTAGTTGATATAAAAGGTAAACTGAATGATTGATAAATGATGTAATATTGGTAATTCATAAATATTTATAAATGTTCATAAGCCTTTCTGTTCCCCTTGGTTAAAAAATTGCTAGCACTAAAAAAAAACAGCACTAAAAAAACCAGTCATTAAACATTCAGATGTAGAACCAAATTTAATTGGGGCATTCTAAATCATGCTGAAGTTCCTTTAAATTGTCAAATGAAGTGATGACTCAAATCTTTACTTAATTCTTTAGTTTTAAAACAAATAAGGTGATCAATAAAGTATATTTCCAAAGAATAGACAGAGGGGAAAAAAGAAATAGTTCTAATATAGATGTAGCTGATCAATTAATTTATATCTCAGACTACTTCATTTTTTCTCCTCAATTCCATTTCCGCATTAATCTGTGATTCTTTAAATCTGGTCTACATACAAATTCAGACAACTACCACCATCTAAGAGACTTTTCCAGCATTGTAGTTCACAAAGTAGAATCTCTAGATGGGCATTTTATTGCAAAATAGACTTTTACAACACATTTTGAGACTGGTACAATCACAAATTGCATTGTCACATCCATGTAGTCCTATTATGATCTTCACATTCATCGGAGAAATATAAATCAGGTTAGTTCATAAGAATGAATGAAGACTGATCTTCTTAAGCATTCTTAATATATCTGGGGGAAGAATGATCAGGGCCTTAAGGAAAATCTTGAAGAGCTTTTTATCTTGAAAATGAGTATTGAAATCAAACCATAAAAACTACCCATTAAATAATATTACATTCAAATTAAAAGAACTTATGGCACCTTGACTATTTATGATATCCACAATAATAGGTAATGACTGCATTTTGATGAGTGTTATTAAAATTAATTCATAATGTATTACTAAAGATTAAAACATAAAATGAAAGTCTCATAACATTAAATGACTTGTCATTATAAATTCATAAAGAAATGTCATAACAGTAGGTATCAAAGTGGTTTGTGACAAAATCTAAGTAGAGCTTTGATAAATGCTTTTAATTTTCTGTAATATGAAGTATCATTGTTTTATAATAGAACTTTTAACAGCTATAACCTATGGCAGTTTATTTTGCCTTAAACATTAGAGAATTTAAGATTAAAATTCTAAAATACGAAGGGAAAAAAAGTATTTAATTCTTAGAAATAATCTTTTTGGGGAACTGATCGAACACACACACCATTAGGTAAGGAGAAGAATTTGAGTTATGACATGGCAATGAGATCAGCATATGTGGGACTGATTGGGGTAGATTGTACCCCAAATCAAAATATAATTTTATCATATTTTATTTATCTCTATTAAATTATTGTATTTCATTCCAATTTCATTGTAAATTGTATTTTATCCAATTTCATAAAAAAAATTATCAGATTTTTAGTAATAATTTGTGTCTGGAACTCTGCACTTTGATATGGCCCAAGGGCTAATCAATAAAGTAAGCTCTAAACTCTAATTAAGAGCAATTAAACGTACCTGAGTATGGATAGACAGAAATGGCTGAGGCTCTGAATTAACCATTTGCTTTGGAATGTAAATGTCATGTAGCTATTGTACTATGTTTTGTTTGTAAGAGCAGTTTGTAATTCTTAAATTCTTTTTGGATAATTTTGTTTTATTTGCAAATATACATAAATATATGTCTATTTGTATATATGTATTTGCATTGCATTTGTATTTTATGCTGTTATTTCAAAGTTTATATTATCCCAATCAGTGGTGGGATTCAATTTTTTTTATTACTGGTTCTGTGGGCGTGGCTGGGTGGGCATGGTAGGGGAAGGATACTGTAAAATCTCCATTCCCACCCCACTCCAGGAGAAGGTTACTGCAAAATCCTCATTTCTTCCCGATCAGCTGGAACTTGGGAGGCAAAGAATAAATGGAGGTGGGGCCAGTCAGAGGTGGTATTTATCAGTTCTCCAGACTACTCAAAATTTCCGCTACTGGTTCTCCAGAACTGGTCAGAACCTGCTGAATATCACCTCTGATCCCGATTGCTAATTTTCATTTCTTGTTGTTGCATATGTGTAGCCTAAACAAACCCTTTAGCATATTTTGATTTAATATTGTCTTTTATTCAATTATTTTTTTGTCTGTATGTACTTTCCTTAACATGGACAATTTAGTTTTTGATATTTGAATCTCAGTTCTCTTGTACTGGCTAATGACCACAGTAAAGTTAAGTAAGTAAATATAAACCCCCTCCCCCATGTGTTCAGATGGCTTAAAATTAATACTTTAATATAAGGACTTGTGGCTGCAGCAGTTCTGTTTTAAATAAAATGAAAGCATGATTTTAACTACCTTTGGTTGAAATAACATTAAAGAATAAGGAGACATGATTTATTGCTAATTGATTAAACTATTGAAATGGTTTATTGCTAATTGATTCTATAATGTTAATCAAGTACAATCTTCTATGAGATACAGTTTTGATGATGCTTAATATCCAGTTGACATATTACTGTATGGGTATGACTATGTAAAGCAAGCTACATCATCTTTTGGCAGCTGGAGACTCTGCTCAGTTTTTTGGTACACAAGAATTATATTTGGACAAGGGATGATGAAAAGTGACTGAATGGATTGAATCAGATACATCAGCAAGGAATTTGTTATGACTTGCTCACCTTCTCTTTTGCAGCCTTCAAATCCCATTGGCTTCCATCACCAAAAGAGAAAATCTGAAAACTAGAGGTTAATTCCTGAAGTAAGTATTGCATAGCTACAAACAAAATATAAATGCAGATTCTATTTTTGAGAAAAATCAGTTCAATAAGCATCATTAAAATTATATCTCAAATATTATTGTACTAGATTTATATTGCTGGTGACCCTTTGCTAAAGATCTCCTGTTTTAATGCCTTTTGTAAGTGTTCTTCCCATATCAAATGAAGTACTGTTTTTAACAATTATTACCATACATATATACATATACATATATTGTAAAATATCCTGTCTGGTTTAGGATGATGGCAGACTTGAGGTGGGCTGATAATGCCTGCTTTGCTGTTGCTGTTGAACTTCCTTATTGATATCATGCTGGGACATCACAACCTTACCAATATTGCATTTGCTCTCCCCCTCTATGGAAGAAGCACAGCACAGCTTAGAAATTTCTCTATCCTGCTGTATAATTAATAAAGATGGATGCTCTTAAATTTATATTTTGTTAACTGGGAGATTATCCAAGGGTAGAAAGTTATGTCAGGACATCTAGCACTGTATTTTTTCTCCAAGACCAGTGGTGGGTTGCCCCCAGTTCAGACCGGTTCTATAGAACTGGTAGTAAAACCGGCGGGAGGCTCTGCCCACTGACCCAAATGTCATCAAAACTTTGCATGCGCAGAAGAGCAGGCGTGCGGGCACGATGCGAACCGGTAGTAAAGGTAAGTAGAACTCACCCCTGTCTAAGACAGTGAAAAATCCTGAAATCTAATGACCTTTTCAGTCTTATTTTCTTCTATTAGTTAAATAGAATGGTGTTATATCAAGGCACAGAAGAATGTAAGCAGAAAAGTCTGCAATAATTCCAAAGGTACTGTCTCATGCAATGATGACCACAAAGAATTTACTACTCAAGGTTTAAGATGAAGTAACTGCTACTCTGAGTATCTAATGACCTATGGGAAGGGAACCTATAAGCTGTCGCTGTTCCTCCATGTGGCTTGGTGGTTGGCTGCCCTGTAAATATTCTCAGATTTAAGCACACAGGACAAGAAGATGCTCCTTAATTGAAGCAACACTGAAGCAACCATTCCACATGACGGATTTGGCCTAATTTGCTATTTTGCCACACTTAACCAAAAGCAAATGATTCTATTCACAAAATAGAAAGATATTCAGATTGCCAAATTCAAGTCTTTGCAATTAATCTTGCTTTATTCAGCAAGGATAATTCTCTCTCCTGGCCAGTAATAAAAGTCCATTTTTTCCCCTTTATTTTTAATTGAAATCAGAGAAGTAATCTGCACCAGTTAAAGCTCATACCTAATTTAAGGGAAACTTTAATAAATTTTTAAAAAGTGCTTAAGAAATATAAGCCACTTTACATCAAAGTTTTAAAGTCTGTTCAAAATCCTGGTTCTTTTCTGGGGCACAAAATCTTGGCATATTTCCTGAAGCAGATAAAAAGTTCAGCCCCTCAAGGGCAGGATGTGCCTCATAAGTTTTTAAAAAAAAACTTCAGAAGAAAAAATGAAGACATTTTCTTAAATTAACTAGGACGTTAACATGCAAATGGTGTCTGTATGCTTCACTCACATTTTTCTGATTACTTTCTTCAATGATTTTATGTTCACTCAACAAATGGAATAAAAATCACCTTGTCTGCCTCCTCATCTACTTTTCCCATCATTGCTGGTGCCAAATGAGATATTATTAATTTTAGTATTAGTACATAACTTCTAAGTCAATGTGGTTAATCTGGAATTCTGATGTCCATGGCAGCCTTCTTTGTATAAAGAGATGACTGCTTTTTATTTTGAAATGCAACTGAATGTATCCCTAAGTAGGCCTCTCTGTCATATATTCCATCCTCCTCTACTTCCCTTTAGAAGCAGTTAGAAGCAGATAATTATTCACAAAACGTGAATATGCAAATTAGTAAATCAGAAGTAGATTTGCAAGAGGGACAATGGACTTTGCATATATTTTCTTAACTAGCTATGCCTAATTTAATTTTTATCTGATGTTTTCAAAGAGAAGAATAATCAGGCCTCCAGATGTTCTTCTATCCTTATTCAATTAAGTCATATTTATAAAATCTATTTCTTTTTCTAGGTTCTCATCCATTGTATCTGCATTTCTGAGATATATCCTGTTTACTTATAATCTTACTATGTTGCAGAAAATATTTTTAAAAACCATATTTATCTCTCTCTTCAAAAAATGTATTTCTGTGTTTATACTTTCTATGTAATTTGATTAAATAAATCAAGGATAGCATTGCTCTGTTGTTCATATTTTAAAGATTCTGATCCTTTTTTTTTTTTTTTAACTAAGCTACCTGGCATGATGAGTTAAAACCAGGGGCTCCATTTCATACCTGAAGGAAAAGATTCAACAGAGCGTTGATAAAGAATATTTGAATGCAAGATCAAATATTAAAATGGTAATTAATTTCAGGCTCATGAAAGTGTTATTGCATATTAATAACTGTGATGGAATTTGAAGCTGAGGAGATAATTTTTCTTATGATGAAGAGAAATAGAGACAATGTTTACCCAAAGTTATTCTTAAGGTGCAGTGGTTTTCTTGCTGGACTTTGTATATAACTTTGTATGTATGTAACTTTGCTATTTCTTTGTATATTCTAAATGTAGTCTTATTTTCTTTTTTTGAAAAAAAAATATTAAAAGTTTTAAAGAGAACATAAAAACTAATACAAATCAATACAAAGTGAGGAAAATAGAGAAAGAGAGAAGAAAAAAAGAAAAACAAAGTGTATTTGAGAAAGAATAAAAAGAAATAGAAAGAAGAAACTTCAAATTTTCTCTTCAGCAAATGTAAGTATCGTTACAAAATTAAAAAATCCTTATTTTATGATTTTAAAAAGCTCACTTTTTTCTATTAGCCATTTTTTCTAATTATCATAAATCCATTTTTAAAATACAATTTTATTTTCTAAGAACAAAAGAATGAAGGCGGCTGCTGAACACTTATAGCTAGTTACCTGTGTGTATCAGGCTCAGAAATCTTGCCCCTTTTATATCTATATTGCTTTAGAAATGGAACAAGCACAATTTCAGGGCATTGTATCTGTAAATTTATGATGTTAAAGATAGTCCTTGATTTA
The DNA here is from genome assembly GCF_028640845.1 of Ahaetulla prasina. Taxonomy (NCBI): domain Eukaryota; kingdom Metazoa; phylum Chordata; class Lepidosauria; order Squamata; family Colubridae; genus Ahaetulla; species Ahaetulla prasina. The sequence goes on along the minus strand of NC_080545.1, from coordinate 45,191,785 downwards.
CATACACAATTAAACCCAGAATTTCTGCTGTTAAGTGAGACATTTGTTAAATTGGTTTTGTCCCATTTTACTATCTTTCTTGTCACAGTTGTTAAGTAAATCACTGCAGTTATTGAGTTAGTAACATGGTCATTTGACCCATTTGGCACACCAAAAAGAAAAAAAGAAAAAGAAACTCCTGACACAGAGCAACTACCAAGAGTAAAACTTTATTGAAAGAGCCATTTAGGCTCAGCAGAAGCTCTGAGGTTTGCCCACAAAAACCCATATAGGTAAAAGTCCCTTTTCACCCTTGGGCTATTTTCCAAGGGCCCCAAAGGCCAGACAAGGAATAATGGATGGAAACTGATCAAGCAGAGATTCAACCTAGAAATAAGGAGAAATTTTCTGACAGTGAGAACAATGAATCAAGGGGAAAAGCTTGCTTCAAAAGTTGTGGGAGCTTCATCACTGGAGGCTTTCAAGAAGAGATTGGACTGCCATTTGTCAGAAATGGTATAGGGTCTCCTGCTTGGGCAGGGGGTTGGACTAGATGACCTACAAGGTCCCTTACAACTCTGTTAATCTGTTAATATTTTGGAGTAGGACTGCCCCTATTGCTACAACGCTGGTATTAGCCAGTATTACAAACAGCTTCTCTGGTTGGGAGTCTTTAGGACTGGCTCTGCAGCAAACAGGTGTTTCAGTTCTTGAAAAGCAGCTTGGTAGTCAAGGGACCAATCCAGGGGTTGGGTGAGTTTTGGTTTTGCCCCCACCCCCACCCTCAGTTTTCAGCAGATTGGTGATTTGTAGGGTTATCTATGTGAATGTGGGAATGAATTGGAGGTAAAAGTTCATGAAGCCTAGAAACTTCTGTAACTGTCTCCTGGTTTGCGGGAGTTCCCATTCCAGTATGGCTTTCATTTTGCTGGGGTCTATTTCCATTCCCTCAATAAAAATACAGTACCCCAGATAGTCCAAACAAGTTTTGTGAAACTCACACTTGGATAGCTTTGTATAGAGTGGGCTCTTTGAAGGACTGCCCTGACTAACTTCACATCCTCCTCAGCTTCAGTGTATATTAATATATCTTTAAAATACACCAAGACCTCTTTGTATAAATTCTCATGCAGAACTTTATTTATTAGTTGCATGAATATGGCAGGAATCCCTGCAGCCCAAAGGACATTATTCAGAACTGGTAGCAGCCAAGGGGGCAATTGAATGTGGTTTTCCACTCATTCCCCTCTTTAATCCTCACTCGATAGTACACCTCTCTCAAGTCCAGTTTAGTGAAGATTTTCCCCTTGCCAAATACCCCAGCATGTCACTCCTCAGGGAGAGAGGGTACATGTTCTTCACAAATATGCAGTTTAGCTCTCTGTAATCTATGCACAACCTAAGGGATCCATCCTTCTTTTCCTTGAATAGCACCAGGGCCACCGTCCTTCATTTTGCTGTCTGAATGAATCGTCTTGCCTGGCAGCATGGAAGCTTCCGGCCTAGTATGGAATGCTGACATTGCCAAGTTCTTGTCAATGAACAAGCTCATCCATCTCTCTGGGGGTCATGGAGTACATTTTTGGCTTGTGTAATTTGGTTCCCAGAACAATCTATTGCACAGTTCGTGGGTGGGAGCACAGCTGATTCTTTTTTGCTGAAATCCTCAGCTAGGTTGTGATACTCTGCTAGAATCAGCAGCTTTAACCCCTCACCTCCTTTTAGTGTATTCATAGCCTCTGCTTTCATTTTTCTAATCACAGGCACATGGCCAGCTCTTTGTGCTCTCCCTAGCCCTTGCTGTTTGGCCCCTCTCTTTGTCTCAGCTCAAAGACAGGTTCTACTTTTTCCACTACACCAATCCAAGGACCATGGGTTCAGTCATCCCAAGGACCACAATGAATCTAATCATCTCTACATGGTCCCCACTATGAGTTTTACTGGTTCAGTCAGGCAAATAGCTGGCATACCCCCTGCTATCAACCTGTTCAATTGGGAAAATGTCATGGCCGTCTTAGTTTCCTCCGCCTCAGCCCCAGTTTCTCCACCACCTGGGGGCTGACTACACACCGGGTGTACCCCAACTCCAGCAATGCTGTGTTGATTCCCCTCACCCCCAAGGAGAGCACCCTGATCCCAACCCTGGCTGTCATAAGGGTGATGGTGCTATTTACTACCAGGTCATCTTCCCCTTTGCTGTCGCTCTTGTAGAAGGTTGGACCTGCTCAGGTGATGGTTCCCTCTTCCTCACTGAACTGGGGAGAGAACTCAAACACCTCACTGAAGCGGTGTGGGAAACTTCGGCCAGGGTCCTCGAGAGATGAGAGCTTGCAGGGGGCCTATCTGGTATCTGCAATGGAGAGCAAAATCCAGCTGCTCCCCGGACCAGTTGCCATTTACCGCTCTGAGTCCCCAGCGGCAGAAGACGAGCAGCTGGCACAAATATACCAAGGCAGAATGCTGATGCCGCGGAAGTGCAAGTAGTGCTTCGCTCCCACAGCTTCCAGTCATCGCAATCACTGCTTCAGCCTGCTTGTGCTGTCCCCTCCCCCACTGCGGCAACAGCACCATTATTTCATTCCAGATGGAGAGCGTTGCTTTTTGCATATTGCACCACCTGAAAAGTTTGCATTGAACATGCCACCCCAGTGCTATTTTCCTGACCTTTGACACGAGGCAAGGAGACTTCTGTGGTGGAGAGAAAGAGAGAGGGAGGGAGGGAGGAGGGAGGGAGGGAGGGAGGGAGAGAAGCACCCAATGACTAAACTGTTTTCTGTAGACTCTCCAAGGCTGTAGATACTTAAATCCACATTGTAAATTAAATCAGAAACTCTTGTAACCATGTCATTGTTCTTGTCACCTGATCAAATTCATGGTGGTGGAAAGAAAATATGCCAGCATGTATTCATTATATTTTTAGTTTGCATTCCATTCCATTCTACAATCAAAATATGAAAACATGTGAGGGCCTAAGTATGACAGCCAACTGTAGAAGATAAAAAGATGAAGGAAAGTAAGGACAAGTTGTGCACTAAAACTGAATAACTAGTACATTTAAAAAAAGGAAGAAAAACTCGCTTATGGTACATATATACAGTGTGTTAAATAAGAACTAATAATGCAAGTGTACCTGCGAAATATTAGGTGCATAAATGTTAAACTTTGTACTTCCCCCCCGGAAATGTGAAAGTCGTTTTCTATCAGACATCTTTTAAAAAACTATACATTTGGTTAGATGATGAGTATAAATAGAAATTTCTTTTTTAAAAAAGAAAGTTTTCAATATCACTCCCCTTTGAGAAAAATCATTTTCATGTTCAATATGTATGTGTCAAAATATGCTATTTCTGTTTTTATAAGAGGAAGATAATCTGGAATGACCTATTTATAGAGAACGGAATGACTATCTACTATGTTTGGCATACTGTATCGCTTATGAAGTAAGACTATATGACCCAGTCACCTACTCCTAAATTATTAGGAGGACCTATAGATTTCATATGTAGGCTTCTTGGCAAATAACTTTCAGTATTTGCCCACCCATCTGTCTTGAATACTTGTCTCAATATCCCAAAGGTTAGACTTTATTTAACCATTATTTCACTAAAATTATCAGGATGTGTGAATGTAGATTTCATGAAAAGTTCAGCCCATTCATTTCTTCTCTTCAGGAACCCTCTCCAGTTCTTTAAATGTTATTTGAATCTATTGAATAAAATCTTCTGCAGACTCAGATAACTTCATGTTTTCCAAGAAATTGTTATCACCGATCAGTAGATTTTTTTTTAATCAAGGAAACCATTTGTTAGTAATTATGTGCAGAATTTATATTTTAAAATTTCATTTATTAGGTCAGTTAATAATTTTAACATATAGAATCAGGTATCACATGACAGTGCTGCCTTTAGCTATTGTTGGAGGAGATTAGTATCTGAGACATACTTTAACCAAATAGCCTGCAGGGCTCCAGTGAAAATTGTGTATTTGAGAGGAGATCCCTGCTGATTGTAGCAATGACTGTTATTACTGACCTACTATTGTAGATTTTCTAATTATACCATGTGTACCTACCATATGATGTTGATTTCCAGTATTTCGAGTAAAGAAGAAATCTTTTCAGCACAATACAAATGTGCACACCAGCAATGCCAGCACAGGAGCTTTGTTTAGGAAGGCAACACTGGGGACAACTCTTCCACACCCCAAACATGGCCGCCATTAAAGTATACTTCAATTTTGATAAAATATATGCATGCACACATACCTCTCTATGTATGTCTCTTTCTCTGTGTATGTAGGACAATATAACTAAAATATTAAATTAAAATAATTTATATCAGTATTTGCATTTCACCACATCTTCCCATTTCCTGGGATTGACTCTGTGGACTAAAAACAATGGATAGAAACTATTAAATTGAAGCAATGTGAAGAAGTGGAAGGAGGTGCAAATTAACCTTCTGCATCAGACCTTCAAAAGATCTACAGTTTTTGACAGCTATATATGAGGTTAAAAATGGAATGTTGATATTTTCTAAAATCTTTTGTAAAAATTTGAGTTTGTTTTTTAGAAATAAATTTCCTTAAAAATTATAATGCCATCTCACATCTCACTCCTGAGGATTTGTCTAATCCTCTAATTACTCCAAATTAAAATACCCCATGATGTTGATGTACCACATCATAACATATTGTTATTACCATGCAAATAATTCCTGGCATTAAATTATATGTGTTTATTATTTAACTTCCAAAGAATTTTCATGATTATTATATGCATAATAGTTTTTAAAAAAATATTTGTATCAGTTCATTTTATATCTTGTAGCAACACTGTCTATCTCCATTCTCCACAATCTCAACAGACCCTGAACAAAAGTATTGGAATTTGCAAGTGGTTACTATCATAAAACCAAAAGCCAGTAAGACAATCAAACTATATATAAATTTAAGGGGGGAGGAATAAAAGATTCAAAACATGAATATCAATTAATTTATTGACCTGTATATTGCGTGGGTCAGAAGGAGAGCTGAGAAAATATCTATCTATCCCTCACATACTGGACATAAACTGTTTCGACTCTTCCCCTAGGATGCTGCTATAGGGCATTTCATGCCAGAACAACTAAGCACAGGGACAGTTTTTTCCTCTCATGCCATCAATCTGCTGAACATCTAATTCTCATAGTACTGTCTTATATCTAAGTATATTTACCCATGTTGTGTGGCTGTAGTAGTATCTGTTTTTTACAAACCCCTCTTATTGGTATTATTTTTATAATGATTATTACTACTCTGTTGCCTTGCATATACTCTGAGAGCTTCTGCACTGGGGACAAATTCCTTGTGTCTAATCACACTTGGCAAAATAAAATATTCTATATTACAGTCCTGTGTCATCTGCATATATGGTAATCATCCCTTCTATCCTTTCTAATAAATCATTTATGAAAATGTTGAACAGCATTGGTCCTGCACAGACCTTGAGTTCCTTCACTGCATTGGAAAAGAGGCTCAAGGTTCAAAAGAATCTTGAACAAGGGATCCTAGCCAACAAAATATTGTACAATAGTAAGAAATGCAAGGTTCTAACCTTAGGAAAAACCAAATACACAGGTACAGGATAAGTCATATGTGGCCAAGAAATTGACTTCCATAGACATCTGGCCAAGCAATAATACTTATGAAACAGATATGAATATCCTGATAAGCACACCAGTAGTGTGTGATGCAGATTCCAAAAGAATCAATGCAAAGTTGTCTGGGGTAGGATAAGAATCACCATGGGAAGACTGTTGTGTCTGCACCCCTCGAGCCGGGCCCCCTGCCAGAAAGTGACTCGGAAAGTGAGGGAGAAGGACCATCAGGACTTACCTCTGGAGCACTGGCTTCCCTGGCTCAGCTCCAGAAGCTAGAGGCAGGCCAGGTGGAGAAGATAACGAGGCCTCCGTCCCCTGACTCTTCCCCCCCCAGGTCACGCCTCCAGACCCAGCTGATGGCAATCAGGCCTGGCTGGACCCTAGGTTTCGTAGGCAGGAGAGGCGGGAACAACAGAAGCAGGGGTGGGGCAGGCCTAGGAAGTGCTGAGTCATGGAGCCACACCCCACAGGATATAAAAGCAGCAAGGGCTGCTATATCACTTCGTGGCGAGCAAATCAACTGCTTAGAGGGAGAGAACTAGAGCTGAAATACTGTTTGTTCCTGGTTTCCTGTTTGACTCATCGGCATCAAGAGAGATAACAGAGACACTTGGCAGACGCTTGCTAGTTTGCTGCCAGAGGTGATAGTTGCCGGCTAATTAAGTCATCGCTCGTGTCTCCCGGACTGAGGCGAGGGGGACAGAACAGAGACAGAAATCCAAATTTGGTATACAGAGGCATTTCCTGACCACAGGCTCCATTAAGAATTGAAACAGTTTGCTGCCTAAAGTTGTGGATGTTCCATAGTTGAACATTACCTACCAAAGATTAAACAGCCATTTATGTGTGATGGTTTGATTCCTGTTTTTGCAGGATTAGATTAGAAGACTTTCAAGGTCCCTTCAAATCCTATAATCATATGATTATCCTTTTGGAAGTCTCTCATTTCTGTCATAATATTTTCTTTTCTCATTTCTCATTCAACACAGATTCCTAATTTCATTAGGAATTAGCAGATTTTCCCATGGGATTTTAAAATATATTAAATAGTTTAAACTTTGAACTTTAGGATGTCAAATGAACCATGTTTGAACATATCTCTATGAATAGAACAGCTTATTGTGAAAAAAAAAGAGGAAAGCTTAAAGCATGGAATAAAATCAAGAGGAGCCTGGTAGTTGAGACCTGCTGGATGTGTTGATGAAATTCAAATATGAAACCATCAAAACCTACCAAAAAATAAAAAGAAACCAGTAATACCTCTAGTAATACCTTTAAGATCTTATGATGATAGTACCGCTGTTACTATAGTCACATTAGCACATGGAAAGTGATGGCTACATGTCATGGTGCCCTAAGAAATAAATTTTAGCTGCAAAGCATCATCAGAAAGCATTGCTAGAGTTTTAATGAAAATACAAAGCTCTGCTCAGACAGAGGAAATTTTTCACAATTAGGTTAAAACATATAGGTTGTCCTTATTAGCATAAGTTAGCTGTTCCTTGCATCCTAAATGATCCAGAGCACCATACAAAAATATTGACTAATCCAAATGCAAAAATCATTGATGTGTGAGGTAATTAAGGAACAAAATTTGGCAGTAATCATTAAATAGTTTTTTTAAAAATACTTTCAGGTGGGTTCCTTCAATAACACAATCTGTGCAGCAGATGCAATTGTTATCTTAATGATTTCAAGACATCATGTCAAGTCAGAGAAAGGTATAATCAGCTTCCATAATATGCATCTGATTAGTGCTACATGAAGGGAGTTAGAAGACGTTAAAGTAATTCTAAAGTATAATACCTTTATTAACATCAGTCATTGGAACAAATGGCTTCTGAACATTCATAGTCAGTTGAGTTAGCGTTCTATGCCAGTTACACTTATTCCAGACTAAGTGTCACACCTGACTTTTGTATGATACACAATTGCCACTCTTCAAAATGAATAGGACAGAACAAACATTAAATGTGATTTGATCTATATTTCCATCTCACCCTCTAGTCTTCTATACATTCCCAATTCAATTTATAATTTAAAATATTAGTGTCTAAAAATTTTGAACATTTGTGGGAGAGGAGATCATATCCAAGACTTTTAGGAACAACCAACCTTCCTTCAACCACCTGTTGTACATAACCCTCAATCAACTATCAATCAAAACTAGGTATGCATGCCCCTTAACTCTTCTACACCAAACACTACAGGTCTTAAATGTAAATTAATAAATGCAAGAAGTATTGTAAACAAATTACCTGAATTTATCCTCTTGTTAAACAATGGTACATTTGTTATTATATTTGTTTGTGAAACATGGCTGAACTCATCCTTCACTGACTCCATTATTTCAAACAAAGAGTATCAAGTTTTTCGATCAGATCGTGAAAACCACAGAGGTGGCGGAGTGGCTATCTTTTACAAAAAATCACTGAATCTAAAAAATATTCAAGTTGCACATAAACTTTCTCTTCCTGAAACTATTGTATGCAACCTGTCCATTAACACCACACTTCGATTCTTACTAAGCTACAGAGCCCCTGTCTATGACATCGCTCATGCAAATATGTTAACCAAACTACTAACATGGGCTACCTCTTGCCCATATCCTCTCATCTTCCTGGGTGACCTAAATCTACCTTTTATAAACTAGATAACAAATGAATGTACAGCCGAACCAATCCATACTACACTATACAACGCCGTTACAAACCTAGGTCTTGAACAACTAGTAACTAACAATACAAGACTCAACAACTGCCTTGACCTCATCTTTTGCAATAACGCAAACTCAATTTATGGACTACAAATAAAAAAACCCTTTTCCAACAGTGACCACTGTATGATAGACTTTTGTCTCAATATAGGCCCTCACATAAATTGTCATAATAATAGTACTCCTAACTACAATTTCAAAAAAGCCAACTATGACCTCTCATTTCTTGACTGGCAAAATCTGTTCTCAACCTGTATCACTGCCAAAGACCACTATAGAGTTATCGTAATTGAAATCAATAGAATCATCAAACTATATGTACCACAAATCACCATCAAAATCAAAAAAAGCATATTACCCATATCAATAAAAAAGCTTCAATACAAAAAAAAATCTCTCTGGATAAGAAACGAAAAGGGCTATGTAGCAAACTTCAAAAACTGCTACAGAAATATTTGCAACCAAATAAAAACTGAATGCACCATTTATCACACCAAGCAAGAAGAAGACCTTCTGCGCACAAATTCAAATCGTACTTTTTATAATTTTGTGAACAATAAACTTAAAGAATCAAGATCCATCCCACCACTAAAAGAATCTAACGGCAAAGAATGTAATGATGAAACAGTTAAAGCAAACCTCTTTAACACATTCTTCGGCTCAGTCTTTGTTAACAGTGATGGCTCATATCCGACATTCCCCAATCGTACCAACGACCTAACACATATAGACTTCACAGAAGATAATGTTGAAAAAGATCTTCACAAACTGAAACCATCTTTATCTATTGGGCCTGATGGACTATGTGCATACTTCTTAAAAAAACTTTCCACTAATATAGCAGAACCCCTAAGCATAATCTTTGATAAAGCTTTCACAACCAGTTCCCTTCCCAAACTTTGTTCTCTAGCCACAGTCATCCCTATCTTCAAAAAAGGAGATCCCAACCTAGTTGAAAATTACAGACCAATGTCTCTATGCTGCGTCACCTGCAAAGTAATGGAATCTATCATCAACCAAACCATTACCCTCCACCTCAAAACAAACAACCTACTCTGTAATAAACAATTTGGTTTCAGAAAAAAATTATCATGTAACTTACAACTTCTTCACTGCCAAACCATATGGACTACTAATCTTGATCAAGGCAAACCAATAGATGCAATCTACATAGACTTCTGCAAAGCTTTCGACTCAGTAGAACATGATAAACTTCTCCTAAAACTAAAATCCTATGGCATTTCAGGACCTCTTCACAATTGGATAACTGCTTTCCTGTCAAACAGACAAGTGGTCAAAATTGGCAATGCTCTATCAAATCCTGTTCCTGTCAAAACTGGCGCTCCTCAAGGCAGCATTCTTGGACCAACACTCTTCATACTATACATAAATGATCGCTGTGACCTTATCTCAAGTTATTGTGTTCTCTTTGCTGACGATGTCAAACTATTTAACACCAGCAACAATACTATTACCCTTCAAAAAGACCTCGACTTAGTTTCCGATTGGTCTAAAACTTGGCAACTCCAAATCTCAACCAGCAAATGCTCAGTCTTACATATTGGAAAAAAGAACCCAAACACTAAGTACAAACTTGATGGACATTACCTTACAGATGACCCACACCCTGTTAAAGATCTTGGAGTTTTCATATCAAATGATCTAAGTGCCAAATCCCACTGCAACTACAATAGCAAAAAAGGCTCTTAGAGTTGTAAACCTAATTTTGCGTAGCTTCTTTTCCAAAAAGTCTATACTACTAACCAGAGCATACAAAACATTTGCTAGACCTATTCTTGAATACACCTGTCTGGAACCTATACCATATCCCTGACATTAATACAATTGAACGCGTCCAGAAATATTTTACAAGAAGAGTTCTCCACTCCTCTGAAAACAACAAAATACCTTATACCACTAGACTTGAAATCCTGGGATTAGAAAACTGAGAACTCCGCCGACTTCAACAAGACCTGTGTTTAACACATAGAATCATCTATTGCAATGTCCTTCCTGTTAAAGACTACTTCAGCTTCAGTTGCAATAATACAAGAGCAAACAATAGATTTAAACTTAATGTTAACCGCTTCAATCTTGATTGCAGAAAATATGACTTTTGTAACAGAGTTGTTAACGCTTGGAACACACTACCTGACTCTGTGGTTTCTTCTCAAAATCCCAAAAGTTTTAACCAAAAACTGTCTACTATTGACCTCACCCCATTCCTAAGAGGTCTATAAGGGGCGTGCATAAGAGCACAAAAGTGCCTACCATTCCTGTCCTATTGTTTCCTTTCCTTATATCAAATTAATATAGTTATTGCATACTTTTGCTCATATATATGCTTATATGACGTGTTGTTGTTTTATGTTGATGCTTATGTATACTGTTGTGACAAAATAAAAAAAAAAGAATACTCTTTTGTATTTTCAAGTTCTACACCTTTGCTAGGTACTTGCTTAGCTGAAGTAAGCTCCATTAAACTATTGGGATGTGTCTGGGAGTTCACTACCTCTTAACTGTGACAGATACTATCATATTTTATAAAGTATAAGTATGTGTGTATATTTGTTGCCAGTTCATAAATTACATTTAAACATCTATTTTTAAGAATAAAACAGCTGTACGTTGCAAAAACTTTCTGAAACCTGCAATGGAAAGCAACAGTTTGGGGAGGGGGGAAGGCACAGATGGGATAGAAAGCGAATAATAAATAAAATGCACCCAGTTTTGCATAAATGGGCTTCTTCAGAAGTGTAATTAAGTATGAATAACATGCTCAGTGTGTAAGAAAGGAAAGAGAACAATCACTCTGGAGAGTCTACATATTTCCTTTGTGGAAACATCAAAGTCTTTTCCGACCATGACTGCTACTATACCATTTCATACCATTTTGAAATGTGGTGTCTATAAAAATAATAATTCATGCCATAGACACGTTATATCCAAGCTTAAAAAATTAAGATCCCAAATTTTCCCCTAAATCCTTCCCACTTTCATGAGTGATATGGCCCCACTGAATTTTGGACCTTCACCAACATTTAAAATAGCCTTTGCTCATTAAAAATGTGTGTCAGTTCTACAGTTGTCTGGACTGAGGCTCAGAACCTTGGAAAAGGTTAGAAAATATTTATGAATGTCCACTTGAGTAATGAGATAACCTCTTAACACTCTGTCCCTGACTTAGTGGTCTTGGCCAGATTATTGAATCATACTTTTCTATCCAAAAAAGTTCTCATCCAAACTTTTATCTTTGCAGCAGATGAAAGATATTGTAATATATTGATTCTTTTGGATCTCATGCTACCCTCCACTGGAGAACCTGTCTAAAATAGGAGTATGGTTGCTTGTTGTGAAAAACAGCTGAAGAACATATAGAAATCCTAATGTTTGAGTCATTGATAACAAATATTAAGACACCTGGTTCTATCTCTTTCACTCTGATTATAAAAGCCCAAAGATTGCTTGGAGACAGTGAGACCCTAAATGAAAGCTATTAAAAAAAATAATTCTATGAAAATAGTGTGATAATTGTTCAGGAGAATGGTTCACGAGAAAATGTTCATTTTTGGGGGGTGGGGGAATGATTTGTCTGCTTAGTAAAGGATCATATTCCTAGTCTAGGAATATTTATTGATTTATTAATCATTGGCAGGAAGCCAATGGTTCAATGGTTAAGGCTGTTATTGCTATTGCTGAATTGCTATTTGGCAGCTACTCTGTCCTGGATATCAAATACTCTGTGTATTTGACATCCAGGACAGATCATTTAAACCCACCCCCCTTTTTTATGCAACAAAATTATTTTCAGTTATAATGATGGCTTGACTCAAGTTACAATAATGGCCAGAAAATAAATGCAATTATTGAATCTTTTTAAACTGAACTTCATATACTATATTTATACAATTTTGCCAGTAAATAAAAAATAAAGTAAATATTAGAGTACAAAAACATGTACTATGCCAAGCCATCCCTGCTGAAATGCTGGTACCTCTCTAGTCTAAAGAAGACAATCACTGCCATCTGATGATCTTCTATGTCCATTGATTCCTCTCCTACAACTGTATCTTGAAGCTATGCAGGTTCTCTCAGAGCCTAGGCCTCCAGTTGAAGTTGTGCAATGCACGGTCCATGGTTAACAAGGCCCCCTAATTTGTGATCTTATTCAGGGGGGTTCCGCAGACCTTATGGAAACCTGGTTGGGCACAGAAGGGGACGTCCCCCTTGTTGAAATGTGCCCACTGGGTTTCCGAGCATTCCATCAACCGAGGGCCCAAGGTAGGGGTGGGGAGGTGGCGGTTGTTATTAAAGAGAGTCTAGAGCCGAGGGAGACCACTGTACCTCAGATTGCCCGCTGTGAATCCCTCTTTGTGAGGTGGGGTCATAGGTGTCAGATGGGCTTGCTGGTCATGTACCTGGCTCCTTGCTGCGTGACAGCAGCCCTGCCCGAGCTCCTGGAGGTGCTTGCAGGAGTGGCGGTTGAGACCCCCAGACTTATGGTCATGGGGGACTTTAACCTGCCATTGACCGGCATGTCATCGACAGCAGCTCGGGAGTTCATGGCTTCCATGACGGCCTTGGACCTGACTGAAGTAGTCGATGGCCCTACTCACATTGGGGGTGGTACGCTGGACTTGATCTTGATCTTTGGACAGTGGTTGAAGGATCTGGACTTGAGAGATTTAGTCATTGAACCTTTGTCATGGTCAGATCACTCTCTCCTTCGTCTAGACTTTCTGACCGCCACTCAACACCGCAGGGAGACGGGACCAATACGTTCCCGTCAGGCGCCTGATGGACCCGGAGAGGTTCCGGACGGAGCTTGGGCCGTTTCCTGAGGGTCTGGCTCACGGCACGGCTGAAGAACTAGTCGCGGCTTGGGAACTGGCCGTGACTGGGGTTCGAGACCGTGTCGTGCCTTTGCGGCCTCTGACCCGGCGAAGGTCTCAATCAGCTCCTTGGTTTTCCGAGGAGCTGAGGGAGATGAAACGCCGGAGAAGACGCCTAGAGAGTTCCTGGAGATCCAGTCATTCGGAGGCTGATCGGACACTAGTTAGGTCATATAACAGGACCTACCTAGTGGCATTGAGGGAAGCGAGACGTTGCTACGTCTCCTCCCTCATTGCGTCGGCAGATAACTGCCCAGCCGCCCTGTTTCGGGTGACTCGCTCTCTCCTTCAACAGGGAGCGCGGGATGACCCATTGCAGGGACGTGCCGAGGAGTTTAGTGGTTATCTATACGATAAAATTGTTCAGCTTCAGGATGGTCTGGATCAAAATTGGGTGGATCCAGGTGAGAGGTCGGAGAGCTGTCTTGTTGAGACTGTTTGGGATGAGTTTGACCCTGTGGCTCCCGAGGACATGGACAGGTTATTGGGGAGGTTGAATGCCACCACGTGTTTACTGGACCCGTGCCCCTCCTGGCTGGTACTGGCCACGCAGGAGGTGACACAAGGCTGGCTCCAGGGGATTATTAATGATTCTTTGTTGGAGGGGGTCTTTCCTGCCTCCTTGAAAGAGGCGGTGGTGGGACCTCTCCTCAAGAAGCCTTCCCTGGACCCAGCTGTTTTAGGTAACTATCATCCGGTCTCCAACCTTCGCTTTGTGGCGAAGGTTGTAGAGAGTGGGGTGGCATGTCAATTACCCCAGTACCTGGATGAAACCGTCTATCTAGACCCGTTCCAGTCTGGCTTTCGGCCCGGATACAGCACGGAGACGGCTTTGGTCGCGTTGGTTGATGATCTCTGGAGGGCCAGGGATAGGGGTTATTCCTCTGCCTTGGTCCTATTAGACCTCTCAGCGGCTTTTGATACCATCGACCATGGTATCTTGCTGCATCGGTTGGAGGGATTGGGAGTGGGAGGCACTGTTTATCCGTGGTTCTCCTCCTATCTCTCTGACCGGTCGCAGACGGTGTTGACGGGAGGGCAGAGGTCGACCCCAAGGCGCCTCACTTGTGGGGTGCCGCAGGGGTCGATTCTCTCACCCCTCCTGTTCAACATCTATATGAAGCCGTTGGGTGAGATCATCAGTGGTTTCGGTGTGAGGTACCAACTGTACACTGATGATACTCAGCTGTACTTTTCCACACCGGGCCACCCCAACGAAGCTGTCGAAGTGCTGTCCCGGTGTCTGGAGGCCGCAAGGGTCTGGATGGGGAGAAACAAGCTCAAGCTCAATCCCTCCAAGACAGAGTGGCTGTGGATGCCGGCACCCCGGTACAGTCAGCTGCAAGTGCGGCTGACTGTTGGGGGCGAGTCATTGGCCCCAATGGAAAGGGTGCGCAACTTGGGCGTTCTCCTGGATGGACGGCTGTCTTTTGAAGATGATTTGACGGCCGTCTCCAGGAGAGCTTTTTACCAGGTTCGCCTGGTTCGCCAGTTGCGCCCCTTTCTAGACCGGGATGCCCTATGCACGGTCACTCACGCCCTCGTGACGTCTCGTCTGGATTACTGCAATGCTCTCTACATGGGGCTCCCCTTGAGGGGCATCCGGAGGCTTCAGTTAGTTCAGAATGCGGCTGCGCGGGTGATAGAGGGAGCCCCTCGTGGCTCCCATGTGACACCTCTCCTGCGCAGACTGCACTGGCTACCTGTGGCCTTCCGGGTGCGCTTCAAGGTCTTGGTAACCATCTTTAAAGCGCTCCATGGCTTAGGGCCGGGTTACCTACGGTAACCGACTGCCTCCCACCGACCCGTGCGCTCTCACAGGGAGGGACTCCTCGGGGTGCCGTCCGCCAGGCAGTGCCGACTGGCGACACCCAGGGGAAGGGCCTTCTCTGTGGGGGCTCCCACCCTCTGGAACGAACTCCCCCCAGGACTTCGTCAACTTCCGGACCTCCGAACCTTCCGCCGCGAGCTTAAAACACATCTATTTATTTGTGCAGGACTGGAGTAGATTTTAAATTTTATATTGATTTTAATGGGTTTTATTATTTATATGGTTTTTAAAAAATTGGGCCACGTAGAATAAGCTTTTTAACTGTTATTTTATTCTGTATTTATATGTATTTTTATTTGCCTGTGAACCGCCCTGAGTCCCTAGGGAGATAGGGTGGTATATAAATATGATAAATAAATAAATAAATAAATAAATAAATAAATAAATAAATAAATAAAATTTAACCTCATTTATGAATAATATCTTTAGTTTTTACTGTTTGATGTGTTATCTCTATTGTTATTTAGGTTCTTTCTTGCAATTTTTTTTTATTTGCATTTATATCCCGCCCTTCTCCGAAGACTCAGGGCGGCTTACACTATGTCAAGCAATAGTCTTCATCCATTTGTATATTATATACAAAGTCAACTTATTGCCCCAACAATCTGGGTCCTCATTTTACCTACCTTATAAAAGATGGAAGGCTGAGTCAACCTTGGGCCTGGTGGGACTTGAACCTGCAGTAATTGCAAGCAGCTGCTTTAATTTGTTTTATGGTGGCTTTTAAAAGAATAATTCTAGAAATCATGTTGGAAACATTTATTCGAAAAATAACATGTTTTTAATTTAAAAAAGCAATTTGAAAAAGCTAAATGTGTTTACTGAATTTTAATAAAATATTAATTTTTAAATGGGGAAGTGGAAATTTAAATTTATATTTTAATTGAGTAATTTTTTAAAAAATCCCTAGCTTAAGAAATGGGATAATTCTTAATTAAGCAGGAACAAGATTAGAGGTTTTTTTAATTACTTTAGAATAAACTCAAATTCTTATAATAGCTTATTGTTTTAGCACTATCTACCTTTCCATCTATCTTTCTGCATATTCTTAAAATGTACGGGTAACTTTTTCTAAAGGTTTAGACATTGTATTCCTCTCTTATTCATGGCTGGGTAGCATTGCCTATTTGATCTTTCTTTAAATTAAGGTCTAAAATGAAATGTTCCATTTCAATCAAACGTTGAACTACATGGTAATTTTGAGCTGACCTCATTCCAAGTTGGCTCTTGAAAAAGTCACATTTTTATATGCTATATTGTTTTTGCAATATAACAGAGGTTACTAGAACATGCTTTGTACACTTTAAATGCAGCAAACCTTGTTATTAAACTATAAATCTAATCCCCTTTTTCTCTCAACTGGATAAATAAATATTTCCTTCCTTTCCACACCAATACGCCTTCAGAATATTTTCCATATATCTATGGTAATATAAGCTGCAAATAGCATCCGAGTAAATTTCAAATAATATTACAAAGCCACCAAATATATCAAAAATATTACCTCCACTCAATTTTTTTAGCAGATAAACTTTCATAGTTATTTTGGCTCAGGACTTTGAGCAGGCTCTAAATATTTTGAACAATGAATCTACTTTGAACAATTCAGTGTCGTTTATTAGTATATTATCCAAATCTTGCATGATAGTACAGGTCTTCATGAATAGTGAATTAAATACTCAAAATACCAGCTATAAATACATTTCTTTTTAAAAGTAAGTAGTAAGTAAGTAATCTTAACTAGAAGAATGAATGGAAGGGTGGATTTTATCTCCCCAAAATATTAGTTCATTAATGAAAAACCTAATTTTCCCAATACTGCCATGACTTCCACCAGCAACACATTTTGATCTTCAATTCATACTGTTCCAGCTAAAAGTACTTTCCTAAAGATGATAAGAAATATTTCCACTATTTATATTGTACTTCTTGAGAATAAATAATGTTTATTACAGAGGCTATCTTTAATTATTCACAAATAGGAGATATTCCTCAAAGCAATGTTAATTTTTACTGAGAGTGTAAAGCCAATAAATTATAGTCACTTTTTAAAAGCTGGACTTCACATGATTTTAATTTATGTGAACTTAATTTTTTAAAAATCAAGAGTGCGCTCTCTATGATGCAAAAAAAAGAAAGAATTAAAGTTGGTATTGAATCATGTGTGCTTTATAATTACTTAAATTTCTTCATAAATGTGACTGATTTCCATTAAGCTTCTAATGCTTTCAGTCTTGATATAGCAAGTCAGAATCAATATTGCAAAGGACTTCCTTTTAAGCCTATAATCAATACTCACCGATTCCAAATAAGTATCAATTATTAATAATGAATGTGGTTTGGCTTGTTCTACTTAGGATTGCTTTTAGAATCCTTGCAAAGGAGTGCTACTGTCAAGTTCATCCATTAAACTATATATCTCAGCTTCGAAAGCAAGCAGAAATAGTTACAGTTTTTTATAGTAATTTTATTTAAAGTAATATTTAAAACAATTAAAATATAAGCTAAAAAAGTAAAATATAAAAATAAAATAATAAATTATATATTATATATTATAAATATAAAAAATAAGTAAAATGATAAATAGGTGCAGAAAAAAAATAGAAAGAACATTAGAAAATTAAGAAAAACCAAGAATATAGAAGAACAAGAAAATAAATATATAAATAAAGTTTTCTTATATTTACAATTGTTGCTCTCAGTTTATAATGTACAGCAAGAATGTTTTAGCTATTATCATTTTGATTTGTCACACAGACAAATTTAGACTGCACAGATAATATTTAGACTGCATTTGGCATTTTTATCCAACTATCAACACCTTCCCAAGGACCAGGGATAGGCAGATGTTGTTTGATGGTATTGTTGCAAGATACAAACTGTTCCAAGTAAAGTTGCCTTTTGCAATTGACTGATTTTGTCAATGCCAAAGTTGTTCAAGCACAGTGCTCCAGTTATTTAGGGTTTGTACCCATGGTGCCTATCAATATTGGCACTATCTTTGCTTTCCTTTGCCATAGTCGTCTTTCTTCTATTTGCATGACTTTATATTTTGTGATTTTCTCCAGTATTTTCTCTTCCATTCTGCTCTTTCCAGGTACTGCCACATCCACTATCAAGACTTATCTTTCTTTTCAAGAATTTACCTGCATTGAGTGTTATGTGACATGTGCTTGTCCCAGAGCACTTTAGTTTCTTTGTTTTCAGAATCAGAATCGAGTTGGAAGGGACCTTGGAGGTCTTCTAGTTCAGCCCCGTTCAAGCAGGAGAACCTACACCAGTGATGGCTAACCTTTTTGCCACCGCATGCCAAAAGCAGAGGGAGCACGGGGGTGGGGGGGCGCCCGTGTGTGCCCATACTCCTGCCCACCCATGAATGTGCACGGTGGGCCCAGTAGGCTGTTTTTTTGCCCTCCCAGGCTCTAGAGGCTTTCTAGGAGCCTGGGGAGGGCAAAAATGGCCTTTCCCACCCACCAGAGGCCTTCTGGAGGCAGAAATAGCCCATTTGCCAACTTCTGGTGGGATCCGAAGGCCCATTTTTTGCTCTCCCCAGGCTCCAGACCCTTTCTAGGAGCCTGGGGAGGGCAAAAATGGTCTCACCCCCGAAGGCCCTCTGGAGGCTGGCAATGGCCCATTTGCCGAATTCCAATTCTGGAGGAATGGGGAAGGCCATTTTCACCCTCCCCAGGTTCCTAGAAAGGCTCTGGAGCCTGGGGAGAGCAAAAAATGAGCCTTCTGGTCCCACTGGAAGTCAGCAAATGGGCCATTTCTGGCCTCTGGAGGGTCTCTGGGTGGGTGGGGAAGGCCATTTTCACCCTCCAGGCTCCTAGAAAAGCTCTGGAGCCTGGGGAGAGTGAAAAATGCCCCCCCCCCGAGGCTCTCTGGAAGTTGGAAATAGCCTGTTTACTTACTTTCGGTGGGCCCAGAAGGCCCAAAAATCAGCTGGCCAGCTCGTGGATGCACGCCAGAGCTGAGCTCGCGTGCCCACTGATATGGCTCCATGTGCCACCTGTGGAACATGTGCCATAGATTTGCCATCATGGACCTATAGCATTTCAGATAAGTGACTGTGTAGTCTCTTCTTAAAAATCTCCAGTGATGGAGCACCCACAACTTCTGAAGTCAAGCTGTTCCACTGGTTAATTGTCCTCACTGTAAAGAAGTTTCTCCTTAATTCTCTCCTTGATCAGTATCCATCCATTGATTCTTGTCCTGTACTCTGGTGCTCTGGAAAATAAATGGATCCCTCCTTTTTATGGCAGCCTCCCAAATACTGGAATATTGCTTTCATGCCCTCCCCAAGTCCTTCTTTTCTCTAGACTAGAGAATTATCCTGGTTGCTCTCCTCTGCACTTTTTCTAGTGTCTCAACATCCTTTTTTATAATGTGGTGACCGAAACTGGATGCAGTATTCTAGGTGTGGTCTTACTAAGGCTTTATAGAATGGTATAGTACCTCATTTGATCTTGATTGTATTCCTTTGTGAATGCAGCTTAGGATTCCATTGGCTTTTTTGGCTGCCGCTGGCTCATATTTAGCTGGTTGTCCACTAAGACTCCAAGATAGCTCTTACAGGCTATTAAGCCTGGTTTCACACAATTTATATGTATACTTTTGGGGTTTTTTGCTGAAGTGTAAGACTTTACTTTCCTCTACACTGAATTTCATTTTGTTAGATAGGGCCCAGTGTTCAAGTCTGTCAAGATCCATCTGGATCTTGAGCCTATCTACTAGGGCAGGAGTCCTCAAACTTTTTGAACAGGGGGCCGATTCCTCAGTTCCTCAGACTGTTGGGGGGCTGGACCTGCTGGGTGAGTGTGGCTAGGTGGTCATGTGACTGGGTGGGTGTGGCTAATTTAGCAGTCCATTTTGCCTTTGTCCTTGCTGTACTTGCTCAACCCAAGGAATCTATTTACTTACGACCCCCCCCCAAAGGGGTGCAAACTTTCTTGCCACTTGCCTAACTTCATTACAACAGCCGCTTCGGGCTCCTTAAAATAGGCAATTAAAAAAGAATAAAACAAACAATCCTTCAAAATAATTCCTGTTCATATGTTTCAGATGACCTGTGAGCACCTGCCAGCAGGGGAGGCAGCCAGGGAAGGGATAGGAGATCAGCCTCCTTTTTTTGAATTATTTGGGATTACAGGGCAAGGTCTTTTAAGCCTGGAGGAGAATTCACAAACTGATTTGCTTTTTGCCACACTTGTGCATGTGAAGGAAATGAATAATAAGTTAGTCTTTTATAAAAGTGTTTAATGTATTAAAAAGCTATGATGTTCTTACTGTTGCAAACTGACCACAAATTGTAATTAGTAGAAACAATGTGTTATGACTTGCTAAAAGCTCCCTTGGAGACAGGAACCTACACCTTGGGCCACACCACTATCAGTAAGAAAGGAACATCTGCCCAAGGTGAAGTTAAAAGTAAACATGAATAAGATAGTCGTTGTTAGACAGGAATTGTCAAGATGACTCTTTTAAAGTGTAAAATAACTTAGAGAATGACTTAGGAGAATAAAGGGGAGTTGGGAGGGCTTTTTAGGCATGGCGTGCATTGTGTAGGGGTATAAAATGTGTAGTTTGAAAACTGCTTTTTGCACGCTTTGAACTCAGAGGCATCCGAGGAAAAGCTGGAGCTAGCCTAGGGGAGCTGCTGCCCCGCTGAGACCGCTGCTGCCCCACCGCTGCTGGCAACTGGATCTCCTAGCCACAAACAGCCAGTGATCGCCAGGACCGGAATTTCCAGGACTGGGATCGCCAAGACTGGGTGAGTCCCTGTTGTGACCCAAATTCCTGGACCCGGACTCCTGGACTCGGATGATTCAGAAAGTGAGGGAGAAGACCTGGCCAGCCCTGCTTCTCGTGAGCCCTTTCCCTCCCTGGCACCCACTCAAAGGGAGGAGGAGGGGCCGGCAAAGCCTGATTCCATGGAGCCTCCTTCTGATTTGGCACGCCCCAAGAACAGTTTTGGAGTGATGCAAGATTACGAAGACGTGACCGGCGTACGCAGCAGCGGAAGAGTTGGGACAAAGCCAAGTCATAATTGTCATGCAGTGACATCTGCAGAGACTATAAATAGGAGGCGGGACTTCCTGGTTTTTTGTCTTGGACAAAGTAATGAATTTGCGCGGGCAATCTGTATCAACGGAGGGAAGAATATATTCGTGAGTAATTCTGGCCTTATCTGTAATTTCCTTGTTATCTCCAGAAACTTGGCAGGCCCGTGGGTAGATGTAGCCAGGACATTTATATATATGTAAATAAATCAGAAAAGAGGCCTCTGACTGACTCTTTGCTGGGAGTATTGGGGGAAGGGAAACAGAACATTTTGTCCAAGACCTGACTAAAACATCTTCCACCAAAGATGGACCAGCAGCAGGTACAGCAGCAGTTACAGCAGCTACAAGCGGCTAATCAACAGCTCCAGCAGCAAGTGGCTCACTTGGCAGGCCAACTTGCTGCCAGGAATGTGCCTGCAGCCCCCCCCCATCCTCCCACTCCTCCTCCTCGTCGCAAGTGCCCGATAACCGTGCCGGATAAGTTTTCTGGGCAGCCTGAAATGTTCCCGACCTTCTTGGGACAGTGCCAGCTCTACATGGCTTATGAGGCCAGAGGATTTCCCAGACGACCGGGCTAAGGTGGCCTTCGTGATTAACCTTCTTTCCGGCTCGGCTGCTCTATGGGCCACGCCCCTCTTGCTCCAGGACAGCCCCCTGCTGGCGGACCAACAGCGTTTTTGGCAGCACCTGCGCACCATGTATGAGGACCCCATTCAAATGCTGACGGCAACCAGGCGCCTTAAGGAACTCCGTCAAGGGAAACTCCCCCTGCAGGAGTACATCGCCGAATTTCGTCTTTTGTGCCAGGACTCTGACTGGAATGATGCAGCGCTGGTGGACGCGTTCCAGGAGGGACTCTCAGAGGAATTGCAAGACGAGCTGGCCTGCGTGGAGGCGCCGCGGACCCTCGACAACTTGGTGCCCCTTTGTCTCCGCCTCGATGCCCGTCTGCAACGGCGACCATCCCGTCGCACCCCCACTTCCTGCACCACCAGCACCCAGGGTCGCCCCACGTTTTGTAACCGCTGTGGAAGAGCCCATGGAGTTGGGAGCGGCCAGACCTCGCCTGACAGCCCAGGAGCGGAACCGGAGGCGCCAAGGGGGATTGTGCCTGTACTGTGGGGAGCCCGGCCACTTCGCCGCTTCTTGCCCCAGAAAGCAAAGTGGGGCACGCACGCCGGTCCCCGAATCACAGCGTGACCAATTGGGAAACGGAGCAGGCCCGACCTCAGGGAAACCCTAGGTCGGGCACGTACTAAGCCTCCACTGGACGTGGCGGAAGTAGACTCTAGGCCCCCTCGGCATCTGATTCTGGACACACGGATATGGTTGGGGAACCAGTCGGACGGGCTCCAGGCGCATGCGCTGGTGGACTCAGGGGCCACAACAAACTTTATGGACCAGGCCTTTGTGACCCAGTTTGCAGTCCCCGTAGTTCCGGTGGACCCTCCGATGCGGGTAGAGACAATTGATGGACGAGAACTGGTGTCCGGCCCCATTAAATTCGCCACCCAGCCTTTGCGCCTGGCTATTGGGGACCATGAGGAGGCGATCCAGTTTTATGTCACGGCGGACCTTCATTTTCCCTTGGTCCTTGGGTTGGCCTGGCTTCGGACCCACGATCCTCAGGTGGCCTGGTCGCAGAACGCCATCTCTTTCCCGAGTCTGGAGTGCGTCGATCACATCCATCACACCTGTGCTGGCCAGAACGTCCCCACCGCTGCCATCACCTTGCCTCCTGAGCTGACGGACTTCACCGACGTGTTCAGCGAGAAGGAGGCGGACCGACTACCTCCGCATCGGCCCTACGATTGCCCCGTGGACCTTCTGCCCAACGCACCACTGCCTGTGGGACGCCTGTATTCCATGTCGGAGCCCGAGTTGGCCGCCCTCAGGGACTTCCTGGACAAAAACCTGGCCCGAGGGTTCATCCGGCCTTCAAAGTCCCCTCTCTCAGCCCCGGTCCTCTTCGTGAAGAAGAAGACAGGGGACTTGCGCCTATGCTGTGATTACCGCCGTCTAAACGCCATTACGGTGCGGAATCGCTACCCCCTGCCGCTCATCCCGGAGCTACTGGAGAGGTTGCGGGAGGCCACGATCTTCACCAAGCTCGATCTCCGGGGGGCCTACAACCTGGTGCGGATGCAAGAAGGAGACGAATGGAAGACGGCATTCGGCCCCTGATATGGACACTACGAATACACTGTCATGCCATTTGGGTTGACCAACGCTCCCGCCGTTTTCCAGCACTTCATGAACGACGTGTTCCGAGACATGTTGGATCGGTTTGTGGTTATCTACCTGAACAACATCCTGATTTACTCCCAGTCCAGGGAAAGCCACCTTCGACATGTCGGTCTGGTTCTGCAATGCTTGCGGGAGCAACAACTCAATGCGAAGCTGGAGAAATGCGTCTTCTTCCGGACTTCCATAGAATTCCTCGGGCATATCATCTCGCCCGAGGGCATAGCCATGGACCCATGTAAAGTAGAAGCTTTGTGTAGCTGGGAAGCCCCTTGTCGGGTGAAGGATGTTCAGCGCCTGCTGGGCTTCGCCAACTCCTACCGGACCTTCATCCCGGGTTTCGCCACACTGACGGCTCCACTTACCCAGCTCCTCAGGAAGAAGGTTGCGTTCCGGTGGGGTCCCCCGCAGCAAGAAGCATTCACAGCCCTCAAGAAAGCCTTCGTCACGGAACCCGTCCTGAGGCATCCCGACCCGCTCCGGCCTTTTGTGGTGGAAACGGACGCGTCCAATGTGGCTCTAGGAGCGGTGCTGCTACAGGCTCCGACGAATGGCGGCACACTTTTTCCCTGTGCTTACTACTCCCGGAAACTCAATCCTTCCGAGCACAACTACACTATCTGGGAAAAAGAATTGCTGGCTATCAAGGCTGCATTCGAGGCTTGGCGACACCATCTGGAGGGGGCCCGACATCAGGTGGAGGTCCGAACGGACCATCAGAATCTCGAGCACCTCACCACAGCTCGGAAGTTGAACCAGCGGCAGATCCGGTGGTCGCTGTTTTTTGCCCGGTTCAACTTCCGCGTGACCTACATTCCCAGCGGTCACAACCGGAGGGTGGATTCCCTGTCCCGCAAGCCAGAGTACCTCTGCGCCAAGGACCCCCTTCCTCCACGGACAGTGCTGCCGGCAGAAGCCTTGGCCGCAGCATGGGAGCCAGTGGACTTGCGGGCCCAGGTGCGAGAGGCGCAGCGCCAGGACGCCTGGTCGCAGCAAAGGAGAGCGGAGGTGGGCCCCACGTCTCCTTGGACCTTGGAGGAGGACTTACTCAAGTTTCGGGGGCGATTATATATGCCCACAGGACCACTCCGAGCCCTCGTCATGACCCAGTGCCACGACAACCCTGCAGCAGGACATTTTGGGTTCTTCAAGACCCTCCACCTGGTGACACGGACCTTTTGGTGGCCCCGAGTGCGGCATGATATACATGCCTACGTGACATCCTGCGTACCGTGCCGGCAAGCCAAGACTGCCACGGGGCACCTCCCGGCTCCTCCAGCCCTTGCCGACACCCGACAGACCCTGGGGCGATCTCTATGGACTTCCTGACAGACCTGCCGTCCTCTGGGTTCACCACGGTGCTGGTGGTGGTGGACATGCTCACCAAGATGGCACACTTCATCCCATGCCGCGGACTGCCCACAGCCGCAAAAGCGGCCCGTCTCTTTCTGCAGCACATCTTCCGCCTCCATGGTCTACCGGACAGGGTGGTTTAGGACCGCGGAGTTCAGTTCACAGCCCGCTTCTGGAAGAGCCTGATGGCCGCGTTGGAGGTGCAGGTGTGTCTGTCGTCATCGCACCATCCGGAGACCGACGGGGGTACAGAGAAGGTCATCGGTATACTGGAACAGTATCTCCGTTGCTTCATCAACCAGCAACAGGACAACTGGGCCGACTACCTGTCCCTGGCGGAGTTTGCTTTTAACAACTCTCAGCACACCTCTACTCAGATGACCCCGTTCTTTGCCAATGTGGGGTACCATCCACGGCTCTTTCCTCTGGCACCACCGGACTCTCCTGTTCCCGAAACGCAGACCTTCCTGATGGAATTGCATGCGGTCCAACAGTTGGTACATCAGCAGCTGAATCGGGCAAAGGAGGACTACAAACGATCCGCCGACCGCTCCCGACGGGCAACGCCCCCGCTGGCAGTTGGAGACCAGGTGTGGCTCTCCACCAAACACCTCCCGTCCGACCGCCCGGTAAAGAAGTTGGACCACCGATTCATCGGCCCGTTCCCTGTCGAGGCAGTCATCAACCCGGTAGCCTACCGACTGACCCTGCCACGATCCATGCGGATCCACCCCATTTTTCACCGGTCCCTTCTGGTTCCTGAGGCCACACCGAGTCCCCTTCGGTGCCCAACAGCACCCGTCACTGTCGCCGAGGACGGATCGGAGGAATACGAAGTCCACAGCGTACGAGACTCCCGCTGGCTGAAGGGTCGTTTCCAATATTTGATCGCGTGGAAGGGATACGGGACTGATTTCTCCTGGGTAGATGCCTCCGACGTTCATGCCCCTGACCTGGTGCAGGCCTTCCATGAGCAGAACCCAGCCCGACCGCATCCCGATCGTCAGCCCCGGGGGAAGGGCCCTGCGGTGAGGGATAGTGTTGTGACCCAAGTTCCTGGACCCGGACTCCTGGACTCGGATGATTCAGAAAGTGAGGGAGAAGACCTGGCCAGCCCTGCTTCTCGTGGGCCCTTTCCCTCCCTGGCACCCACTCAAAGGGAGGAGGAGGGGCCGGCAAAGCCTGATTCCATGGAGCCTCCTTCTGATTTGGCAACGCCCCAAGAACAGTTTTGGAGTGATGCAAGATTACGAAGACGTGATCGGCGTGCGCAGCAGCGGAAGAGTTGGGACAAAGCCAAGTCATAATTGTCATGCAGTGACATCTGCAGAGACTATAAATAGGAGGCGGGACTTCCTGGTTTTTTGTCTTGGACAAAGTAATGAATTTGCGCGGGCAATCTGTATCAACGGAGGGAAGAATATATTCGTGAGTAATTCTGGCCTTATCTGTAATTTCCTTGTTATCTCCAGAAACTTGGCAGGCCCGTGGGTAGACGTAGCCCATTACATTTATATATATGTAAATAAATCAGAAAAGAGGCCTCTGACTGACTCTTTGCTGGGAGTTTTGGGGGAAGGGAAACAGAACAGTCCCTGGGAAGGCATCACCCACACCCTTCAGCCCTTCGCCCACCTCCATCCTCCCTCACTGCCACTGAGGGAGAGAGAGAGAGAGAAACTCTGCTCGGCTCCATCAGAGGAAACCCCATAGAGGACTCAAACAAAGGATCATAAAAATCTCCAAAAAAAATCCAAAAAATCTCCAAAAAAATCTCTAAAAAAAAAGTCTCCAAAAAAGGAGAACAAAAGGAGAACAAAAGTAGTGTACCTTACCATTTATTAATATTAATCAGTAGTCATAATATTAGTCATTTATTAATATTAGTCAAATTAATTGTAAAACACAAAACAGAACATTAATCATGCCAAGTAGAAACTCCAACAAAAATGCCTCTCATCTTCCTGGGTGACCTCAACCTACCTCTTATTAACTGGATAACAAACCAATGTACAATTGAGCCCATCCATACTACCCTGTACAATGCTGTTATAAATCTAGGTCTTGATCAACTAGTAAGTAACAATACAAGACTCAACAACTGCCTTGACCTCATCTTCTGCAACAACGCAAACTCAATTTATGGACTACAAATAAAAGAACCCTTTTCCAACAGTGACCACAGCATGATAGACTTTTGTCTCAATATACACTCTTACTTAAATTGTCATAATAATGATATTCCAAGCTACAATTTCAAAAAAGCCAACTATGGCCTTATAAACTATGACCTCTCATTTCTGTTCTGAACCTGCATCACTGCAGAAGACCACTATAAAGTTTTTCTACTTGAAGTCAATAGAGTCATTAATCTTTACATACCACAAACCACCACCAAAACCAGAAAAAACAAATTACCCATATCAAGAAAAAAAGCTTCAATCCAAAAAAAAAAATCCCTCTGAAAAAGAAACAAAAAGTGCTGTGTAACAAATTTTAAAAACCACTACAGAAATATATGCAATCAAATAAAACTGAATGCACCAATTACCACACCAAGCAAGAAGAAGACCTCTTGTGCACAAATTCCAATCGTGCTTTTTATAATTTTGTGAACAACAAACTTAAAGACTCGAGATCCATCCCACCACTAAAAGATTCTAACAACAAAGAATATAATGATGAAACAGTTAAAGCAAACCTCTTCAACACATTCTTTTGCACAGTCTTTGTTAACAGTAATGATTTATACCTGACATCCCCAATCGTACTAACAATGAGTGCAACGACCTAACACAAATAGATTTCACAGAAGATAATGTTGAAAAAGCTCTTCACAAACTGAAACCATCCCTATCTATTGGACCAGATGGACTATGTGCATACTTCTTAAAAAAGATTTCCACTAATACAGCAGAACCCCTAAGCATATTTTTTTGAAAAAGCTTTCACGACCAGTTCCCTTCCCAAACTTTGGTCACTTGCCACAGTTATCCCTATCTTCAAAAAAGGAGATTCCAGCCTAGTTGAAAATTACAGACCTATCTCTCTTTGTTGTGTCACCTGCAAAGTAATGAAATCTATCATCAACCAATCCATTACCCTCCATCTAGAAACAAACAACCTACTCTCTAATAAACAATTTGGTTTCAGAAAAAAAATTATCATGTAATTTACAACTTCTTCACTGCAAAAACATATGGACTACAAATCTTGATCAGGGCAAAGGAATAGATGCAATCTACATAGACTTCTGTAAAGCTTTTGACTCAGTAGTACATGATAAACTTCTCCTAAAACTAAAACTAAAAGATAATGTTGAAAAAGCCCTTCGCAACTTGAAACTATCATT
This sequence comes from Ahaetulla prasina, assembly GCF_028640845.1. Lineage (NCBI taxonomy): Eukaryota > Metazoa > Chordata > Lepidosauria > Squamata > Colubridae > Ahaetulla > Ahaetulla prasina. The sequence continues at coordinate 45,163,717 of NC_080545.1, read as the reverse complement.
ATCTATTGGACCAGATGGACTATGTGCATACTTTTTAAAAAAACTTTCAATTAATATAGCTGAACCCCTAAGCATTAATAATAAAGCCTTCAAAACTAGTTCCCTTCCAAAACTCTGGTCTCTAGCCACAGTCATACCTATCTTTAAAAAAGGAGATCCATGCCTTGTTGAATATTACAGACCTATCTCTCTATGTTGTGTCTCATGCAAAGTAATGGAATCCATCATAAACCAATCCATTACACTCCATCTCGAAACAAACAACCTTCTCTCTAATAAACAATTTTTTCAGAAAAAAAATGTCTTGTAATCTACAACTTCTCCACTGCAAAAACATATGGACTACAAAGCTTGATCAAGGAAAAGCAATAGATACAATCTACATAGACTTCTGCAAAGCTTTTGATTCAGTAGTACATGATAAACTACTCCTCAAACTAAAATCCTACGGCATTTCAGGACCTCTTCACAATTGGATAAATGCCTTCCTGTCAAACAGACAACAAGTGGTCAAAATTGGCAACGCTATATCAAATCCTGTTCCTGTCAAAAGTGGCGTTCCCCAAGGTAGTGTTCTTGGACCAACACTCTTCATACTATACATAAATGATCTCTGCAACCTCATCTCAAGTTATTGTGTTCTCTTTGCTGATGATGTCAAACTATTTAATACCACAATAATACTTCTACCCTTCAAGAAGACCTTGACTTAATTTCTGATTGGTCTAAAACTTGGCAACTCCAAATCTCAACCAGCAAATGCTCAGTCTTACATATTGGAAAAAAGAACCCTAATATCAAGTACAAACTTGATGGACATTACCTAACTGATGACCCCTACCCTGTCAAAGATCTTGGAGTTCTCATATCTAATGATCTTGGTGCCAAAGCTCACTGCAACTACATGGCGAAAAAAGCCCTAAGAGTTGTAAACCTAATTTTACGCAGCTTCTTTTCTAAAAACTCTACACTACTAACTAGAGCATACAAAACATTTGCCAGACCTATTCTTGAATACAGCTCATCCGTCTGGAACCCATACCACATCTCTGACATAAATACAATAGAAAGAGTCCAGAAATATTTTACTAGAAGAGTTCTTCACTCCTCCGAAAACAACAAAATACCTTATACCAACAGACTTGAAATCCTGGGATTAGAAAACTTACAACTCCGTCGACTTCGACATGACCTGTGTTTAACACACAAAATCATCTATTGCAATATCCTTCCTATAAAAGACTACTTCAGCTTCAATCGCAATATTACAAGAGCAAAAAATAGATTCAAGCTAAATGTCAACCGCTTCAAACTTGATTGCAGAAAATATGACTTCTGTAACAGAGTTGTTAATGCTTGGAACTCATTACCTGACTCCATAGTCTCTACTCAAAATCCCAAAATCTTCAACCAAAAGCTGTCTACTATTGACCTCACCCCATTCCTGAGAGGACTATAAGGGGCGTGCATAAGAGCACAAAAGTGCCTACCGTTCCTGTCCTATTGTTCCCTTCATCATATCAAATTGATATAGTTGATGCATATTTTTATACATATATGTATATTTTCTTCAAAATATGTTGTTTTATCTAAAAAAAAAACACAAAAAAACCCTAAAATCCTATGTCTTCTCAGGACCCCTCCACAATTGGATAACAGTTTTTCTGTCAAACAGACAACAAGTGGTCAAAACTGGTAATGCTCTATCAAACCCTGTTCCTGTTAAAAGTGGCGTTTCCCAAGGCAGAGTTCTTGGACCAACACTTCATATTATACATTAATGATCTCTGTGACCATATTACAAGTAATTGTGTTCTCTTTGCTGACGATGTCAAACTATTTAACACCACCAACAATACAGCTATCCTCCAAAAAGACCTGGACTTCTTATCTGAATGGTCTAAAACTTGGCAACTCCAAATCTCAACCAGCAAATGCTCAGTCTTATATATTGGAAAAAAGAACCTAAACACTAAGTACAAGCTTGATGGACATTACCTTACTGATGACCCACACCCTGTTAAAGATCTTGGAGTTTTCATATCAAATGATCTAAGTGCCAAAGCCCACTGTAACTACATCGCAAAAAAGGCCTTAAAAGTTGTAAACCTAATCTTGCGTAGCTTCTTCTCCAAAAACACTACACTACTAACCAGAGCATATAAAACATTTGCTAGACCAATTCTTGAATACAGCTCGACTGTTTGGAATCCATACCACATTTCTGACATCAATACAATTGAACGTGTCCAGAAATATTTTATAAGAAGAGTACTCTACTCCTCCAAATACAACAAAATACCTTATGTCACCAGACTTGAAATCCTGGGTTTAGAAAATTTAGAACTACGCCGCCTTTGACATGACCTGAGTTTAACTCATAGAATCATCTGTTACAATGTCCTTCCTGTGGAAGACTACTTCAGCTTCAAATGCAACAATACACAAGCACACAATAGATGTAAGCTTAATGTTAACCGCTCCAATCTTGATTGCAGAAAATATGACTTCAGTAACAGAGTTGTTAATGCCTGGAATAAACTACCTGACTCTGTGATCTCTTCCCAAAATCCCCAAAGCTTCAACCAAAAACTATCTACCATTGACCTCATCCCATTCCTAAGAAGTCTGTAAGGGGCGTGCATAAGAGCACAAACATGCCTACCCTTCCTGTCCTATTGTTTTCCTTCATTATATCCAATTAATATAGTTATTACAACTCATACTCATATATATGCTTATATATTGTATAATTATTTCATGCTTATGCTTATATATACTGTGTGACAAAATAAATAAATAAATAAATATAAATCAATCCATTTGGGAAAGGTCTAAGAGAGTGTGCTTACAACCAGTTTTTATTTTTCTTCGTTTTATCTCCAATAAACCTTTGATTTTGTGAACCAGACTTGTTTATGAATTGCGAGGATTAAAATATTTCGGTCTTTTATCTCACACATGTGTATACACACATATAAAAATCTACCAAAATTGTTCAGCAACCAATTTGGTGGATGTACTTTATATATGCAAGAATCAAAGCAGTGGGTGAATTTTCCTTCAGGCATTACACTGAAGTTGCATTTGAATTAGTGTTAGCCAATTTCAGCTGATTTTGAAAAAGCTAGGAGACATGGAGATATGTCCCCCACCCACCCACTTTTAAAGCGCTACTTTAAAAGGAGCCCCTCCCCTACTCACTTAATGGCCCTGGATCACGAGGCTGTGAAAAACACCCTGAAAGGCTGTTTTAAAAGCGTTTTAAAGACTTTTAAAGCACTACTTTATAAGCTGGAAATTGCTTTTCAAGCCAGCAGCAACTCTTCCCCTACTCACCCCCCCACGCCACCCCACCCCACCCTGGATCACATGGCTGCTCTGCTGGTAGCACCCCCTCCCCTACTCACCCACTAGCCCTGGATCACGTGGCTATGAAAAACACCCTGAAAGGCTCTTTTAAAAGCATTTTTAAAGACTTTTAAAGCACTACTTTACAAGCTGGCAGCTCCTTTTCAAGCCAGCAGCAACCCCTCCCCTAATCACCCCCACCCCTTGGCCCTGGATCATGTGGCTACACTGCAGAGATCACTCCTCAGTCAGCTGGCCCTCCCCCCCACTTTGGCTTTAGCTTTGGCAGCAGCATGTGATCAGCAGTGCAGCTCAACTGGTAAAATAAGTAACCAGAATTGCAGCTGGAGTGGATTTTCGCTGGAAGATAAGGCCGACGGTGAGGGGCGGGGTGAGGGGCGGGGCTGAATCCCACCACTCTGCGGGCCAGATACTTTGCATTTGTATTGGCGGGCCATATCCGGCCCACGGACCATAGTTTGAGGATGCCTGTTCTAGGATGTTAGCTATTCCTGCTAGCTTAGTATCATCTGCACATTTGGTAAGTTCCCCTTTTATTCCCTCATCTAAATTGTTTATGAAGAGTAATGGGCCTAAGACGGAATCTTGTGGTACCCCACTGCTTACTTTCCTCCATGTAGTAGAGGTAGCAGGAATATGGGAAAAATGATTTTTAAGGAATATTAATAAATACCTTAACTTGAATTTCTGCATTGATCTCAGACTTAGATTTAGGCCTTTTCCAATTCTATTATTCTATGAGGAATTTTCTTAATAACATGTTTTTTAAATATCAATTTCTTCAATGTAAGCTCTTTTTAAATTATGTTCTTTTTTATTTGACTTTCGGAAACATATATTGTTTTATAATGCATACTTTGCCAACAAATGATTTTTGAGATTACATATTTTTGTCTAAAAAGAATTAAAATAAAATAATTCTATTGCAATCATTAAGCGGCAGGAAAAAAAAATTGGATTCTATTTGGTTTAGTACTGCTATTTCTGCTGAAACAAAGACTGTTTTGGTAAGTTTTATAACTCTTCTTTATTTTTATCTGTTCATTCATGTGTGATTCTCAGGGGCTGCCTGGACAAATCCCAGTTTTCTTGGCAAAATTTTTCAGAAGTGGATTTCAATTACCTCCTTCCTAAAGCTGAGAGAAAGTGACTAGCCCACAGTCACCCAGTTGGCTTTATGCCTAAAATGGGACTAGAATGCATGGTCTCCTGGTTTCTAACTTGATGCTTTAACCACTACACCAAACTAGCTCCATTGTAACTCTACTATCATAAAAATGTGTGGCAGGTTTGTGTGTGTGTGTGTGTGTGTGTCATTTTCTAACGTTGAAAATTTTTTCATGGTAGTTTTAAAATTATCTAACACAAACAACTGTATTTTCCCCCCTCATTGTATTAATTTTCCTGAATGCTTCTATCATTTCTGACATTTCCCCCAAAATTATATAATTTGCACTGCCATATGATAGCTACAATTATTTCATTAGATGTTTTATCATAGTGGAATAAAATCTAAAATATACAAAATAATCTTCTTGTATATTTTGATGACATAAGGGGAAGCTCAGTGAAATGAGAGCAAAGCTAGACATAATTTATTTGACACCAATCTCTTGATTATTACAAATAAAAAATATGGCTTTAAGATTAAAAATAAAATAAGGTTTTGTATGCTCACTTATAAAGCAAATATTATGGACAAGGAACAAGAAGTTTACAGATTTTTAGAACATCAGAAAGATGTTTGTATATAAAACAATATTTTTCTAAGTCTGTTTGGAAAATCAAAATCTCACCTGGAAATGAATTATAAGTTTTGATTGACCTTGTAGCTCCATATATTGCTAAAACTGATACATTTTACTGTTATGTTTCTCATATTATGTGAATAGGGACTTATTTTAAATATCATTCCAAATATAATGTTGTTGTTGTTTTTATTGAAAAAGTTTTTACAAAATTTTTTAAACCCCCCTTTCCCCCCCTCCCCCTCCCTCCAAAACCATCCCCTCCCCCCCCCCGACTTCCCAGAACAAACACAAGGTATAGTTCAAAAAACAATCATTCACTAAATTTTCCCTTTCCCAGAACACCCATAAGGTATAGTTCAAAAACAAACATAAGCTAAATTATTCCAAAACAATTATACAAATTTTTCCTCTCTGGCTCTGACTTCCCCCTTACATAACCAAAATCCTTCAAGAAATAACAATTAACATTGATAAAATATATTCAATACAGCAGATTAATCCTAAAGTATTTAAAACCAGATAATGCTTAAAAATCCAATCCAATTCAGAGAATATCTCCCTTGTAACTTCTATAAACCATATAATCAACCCATTTCCCCCCCAAATCTTTCTTACATAAAGTCTTTCGAAAGTTTTCTATTTACAATTCACTAAAACACATTACATAATTTCGATACAGCAAATTACAATCCCTATTCAACTTTAGTCCTTCTTCCTCTGACCATCGCCATTTTTCTTAGTACACAAGCTTAAGAGAAAAGAAAAGAAAAAATCCAATATAATTCCAAATATCTAGTCTTTTGTGATATATATCAAACATATAATCAACCCATTTCTTCCAGATCTTTCTTGCATATAGTCTTTCAGGAACGCTAATATTTTTATCTGTTAATATTTCAAAAAAAAACTTCTTTCAAGAATAATACTTTTGTCTCTTGCCCTTTTTTTTGATGCATTAGTCTCTGTCTTTCTTTCATTACTCCTTTTAAAAAGTCAATCACAATATCTCCTAATGGTTCCTTTTGTCCAGCAATCCACAGATTACTACCATATATTCCATCAATCCAGAAAGAAAACTCTTGAAAAGCATTAGCCCTGTGTATTTTATCGTCAAATATAATGTTTTTTGATCTCCCAAATTTAGCAGATCTACTGTCTCTTTATATATTTTTAATACTTTTGCATTATTTTTGACAAATGGTCAGGTCCAAAGTAATTAGGCTGTACTTTGTTCACCATTTCTTTCTGGATAGTCCTTCTCCTATTAAATTTCTAACTAGTATGAGCACAGTAAAGATTGTGTTCTGTTGGAAAGATATTGTTTCACTTCTGTAAAGTTCAGCAGAGGTGAAGTACATAAAAATTCCAAGCATGGGAATCTTTCAAACTGCTACAAACAACTACATAACATGATTGTGGTGTTGATTTTTTTCTGTCCAGTGGACTAATTTTTCTCAAAGTTGTTTCTCCCACTTGCTGTTTTATACATCTGTGAATCAACCCTAAAAAAAAATCTTAAGAGCTAATGATTAAAAATAAAAACATAACTGATTATCAATGTTCACTGTTATAGTATTATTAGCTACCATTACTTTTAGAATCATATAGCATTATTAGCTACTATTACTTTTAGAATCATAGACTGATAGGTTTCAATTATGTTAAAAAATGCACAATTCATATTTTACTACATTTTTATGGAGTCCTTGGAGTCACCAAAACTGGCAGCATAAGCAACTCTATATAAGTAAGAAGCAAACCCAGTTATAACAAATAACAAATAACAACAACAGAGTTGGAAGGGACCTTGGAGGCCTTCTAGTCCAACCCCCTGCCCAGGCAGGAAACCCTACACCATCTCAGATAGATGGTTATCCAACATTTTCTTTAAAATTTCCAGTGTTGGAGCATTCACAACTTCTGCAGGCAAGTCGTTCCACTTATTAATTGTTCTAACTGTTAGGAAATTTCTCCTTAGTTCTAAGTTGCTTCTTTCCTTGATCAGTTTCCACCCATTGCTTCTTGTTCTACCCTCAGGTGCTTTGGAGAACAGCCCGACTCCCACTTCTCTGTGGCAGCCCCTGAGATATTGGAACACTGCTATCATGTCTCCCCTAGTTCTTCTTTTCATTAAACTAGACATACCCAGTTCCTGCAACCATTCTTCATATGTTTTAGCCTCCAGTCCCCTAATCATCTTTGTTGCTCTTCTCTTTTGTATTTATAGTTGTATTTATCATGTTACCTAGTAGAATTATCACTTCTTCTAACACCTAACTGAATCAAAGTTTATTTCTAAGCTTTTTTTAATGGGAAAATTTGATAATTTAAATCTGATAGATTACTTGATTTATGGTAAATATGTTCTTCCCCAGTTCCTATGTAATATTAGGCTTGTTGCCATGTTCTTTTGTACTTATCTAAATGGTTTTGCTTAAGAAAATTAAATGCCTACTCATAATACTTCTAACCTACTCTATATTCCGATTATTACTCTAGCAGCAATGAATCTTAAGGCAGCTGAAAAAGACCATGATTTTAATCTTTTGATAATTTATGAACAATTGCTTTTCTTTACAATGTTGCACCATCATTTGCATTCATCAGGTTTGGCAAATAATTTACTGCAAATTTCAGTACATGCAGGTTTAGATCTTGTAAACATATTTTTAGTGAGTTTATATAAATATTGAGCCAAGAAAATGATGCCAGTGTGCATTCCTTTTCTATCCTTATATCCGTTGGAATTGAATTGAAGACTTGCCCAACCTGGTGATTCTATACTTTAAGTCTTGTATTGGTACATTGCTTATAAATCAGAAGTAAATCAAAACAGGCAGTCTGTCAGTGGAAGGGTTTAGTTGTTCCCTGAGTAGGATTTGGAGATCAAAACACAGACTGCTTTAAAATCCACAAATGCCACAAATAGTGGCAAGTTTGATTTATATGGACATCTGTCAAATAGGTGCTGCAACCCCAGCAGAGATTTCTGCTGCATTGGCTCCCTTTAAAACATGCTTGTATATGATCAGTAATGTTTCATTGTTCAGCTTCTAGCATGGATATCTTACATACAATTTGTTCATTGTACTTATTGAACTGTTAATTGGCCTATAATTTTCAGAGTCTTATCTAGTTCATGTTTTTAAAGTAAGGAGGAAAAAACCCTCCAAAAATTATACTCCCACTCCTCAGTCATCTGATATATGTACTGTGCAGTCTAAGTAAACCATGAAGCCAGTATTGGCTTTTAATAACCCAAAGGCTGCTATTCTGACCTACCTCCCACCTGCCCTAATCTCTGTTATCTCTCCATATCCAGGGAGGATGTTTTAAAAGATATTGAGATAAAATTCTTACAAAGATCCAGCTGGAACTTAGCAGGTGTATCCTCCATGAAGATAATTATCTTTGCTACTTTCCTAGCTTAGGAGTCACAGTTCGAAGTGCTCCTACCACTACTAGGACTACTTTGGTATTTACTTTCCACATCATCTTTAGTTCCTCCTTCAGACCTCTGTAGATCTCTAGCTTCCCATATTCTTTCCTGATGTTGCTGTTACTTGGAATTGCTACAGGTTGTCCTTGATTTACAATCATTCATTTAATGACTGTTTGAAGTTACAATGGCAGTGAAAATAGTGACTTACCATTTTTCACACTTACGACCATTGCAGCATTGCCACATGATCAAAATTCAGATGGTTGGCAAATAGTTCATACTTATGACAGTTGCAGTGTCCTAGGATCATGTGATCACCTTTTGCAAACCTTCTGACAAGCAAAGTCAATGGAAAAGCCAGATACACTTAACAGACATGTTATTAACTACTGCAATGATTCACTTAATAACTGTGGCAAGAAAGATCATAAAGTGGGGCAAAACTCACTTAAGAAATGTCTTGCATAGCAACATTCATTTTGGACTCAATTGTGATCCTAATTTGAGGACTACTTGCATATCTATCACCATCACTGTTTTCTGTTCAATGTCTTCTACCACAAAGCCCCACAAAAGGGAGTCAAACTATTCTCCAAAGTACCTGAGGGTAGAATAAGAAGCAATGGGTGGAAACTAATCAAGGAGAGATGCAACTTAGAACTAAGGAGAAATTTCCTGACAGTTAGAACAATTAATCAGTGGAACACTGGAAATTTTTAAGAAAATGTTGGATAACCATTTGTCTGAAATGGTGTAGGGTTTCCTGCCTGGGCAGGGGGTTGGACTAGAAGACCTCCAAGGTCCCTTTCAACTCTGTTGTTGTTGTTGTTGTTGTTATTATTACAGACTGGTAAGACAGTTGTTATTGTTATTACAGACTGGTAAGACAGTCTGTTATTAACACAGCTGCTTGCAATTACTGCAGGTTCTAGTCCCACCAGGTCCAAGGTTGACTCAGCCTTCCATCCTTTATAAGGTAGGTAAAATGAGTACCAGATTGTTGGGGGCAATAAGTTGACTTTGTATATAAATATACAAATAGGATGAAGACTATTGCTAACATAATGTAAGCTGTCCTGAGTCTTCGGAGAAGGGCAGGATATAAATGCAAATAAAAAAAAATATTAAAATCTTAGCCCTCTTTTTTCTATGATTTTCTGTGGATCTTCTATTTGTACTTGGTAGGGTCTGGCCTCTACACTTTGCAGATGTTCCTATATATAGTGCGTTTTCTACATAGTAACACTAGTGAAGAAGCAGCACTGAAGCTATTATACTATGAAAGTTTGTGGAATACTGGAAAGACCAAACTGGTCTTCACAAAAAACCAGATTAAAAACAGAGAAAAGACAGAGAAAAGCAAAAAAAATTACATGGCCAGTACATTAAAAGAAAAAGCCAAGCAAAAGAAGATAATAACAAGACCTGGCAATAGCTAAGAATAGGAAATGAAGAAAGAGACAGAGGGCTAATTCTGGCTGTACAAGACCAAGCCTTAAGAACAAATGCATACAAAACCAGAACTGAAAAGACAGCAACAGACAGCAAATGCAGTGTCTGCAAAGAAGCTGAAGAAAATAGTGGACCACCAGATTAGCTGTTGCAAAAAGATCTCTAGACTGATTAAACAAAATGGCATGACAAAGCAACTATAATGGTACACTGGAATATCTGCAAGAAATACTATTTGCCTGCAAGCAAGAACTGGTGGGACCATGAAATAGTAAATGAAGTGATAGTAAATGAAGAAGCTACAGTGGGATTTTAAATTTTAAATTCAAACAAACGTACATCTGCAACATAACACCCAAGATTTAATAGTTTGCAAATTAGATCCAATCTTATGCATATCAGTTGAATAGCAAGATGGTGCATGAAGTAAAAGAATGAAGAATTTACCATTCTGTACTTTTATAAAAAATTTTTTTGTTCAGCTTCTTTTTAATTGTCTAAACTGGATTAAGAAAGCAAACCAGGATACTGAACACCTATGTAATTGCTTTCAATCGTACAAGTTGAATTCAGTGGAACACATGTCTGAATAATTTATTCTTTTGTAATAATATAAACACAATATCTAAAAACAAGTGTGTTATTGATCTTATATTAATAATGAATGTGACAGGTTTATAAATTTCCAAAATATGAATGTGTCAGCCTAAATAACACTGGTAAATTATCAAATTTAATTTCACTAATGCATCACTTTAAATTTTGCTCATATTACAGACAGACAGGAGTTCTGCATAATTTAATCATAGCAAAGAATTTTGCTGAGTAGGAATAAAGTTAAATGTGCTTTCTTAAAGTGAACTCTTCTAATGAAAAATTTCAGTGGACTTACTTAGGACATAAAATCAGGATATAATCTACTGGAAACTGAGGAATTTTAAATCTAATTGATTTCAATAGGATAGGTTTAAAGCATGCCTTAAGTTTATCCTATCCTATTCAAAGCCTAAATATATTAAAACTTAATCTGGCCCAAGTTTAAAAATTGATATATGATATTTATTCTTGGCTGAATTTAAATTTTATCATATTAATACTTAAAACATTTTAAAGATGGAATAGTTGCAATATCAATTCTTATATATTCAGAGAAGTGATTGGCAAAGGTTCTAGAACAGGGTGTCAAACTCACATCATCACAGCAGCATCAGCACTTTTTTCCCCCTTCTCTAAACCAGGTGTTGGCGTGGACAGCATGTGATGCTTCTGGCCCATGGCCTGGGAATTTGATAACCCTGTTCTAGATTATCATTATTTTCTTAAACTTTATCCTCATACGACATTTTATAAATCTTGCCATAATGCAGATTTTCTGGAAGGAAATATAAAATCATATATCAAATCTATCTGATTTGGGAATTATGCCAAGTTATACTAGATTGCCTAAAGATTTATGGGTCTTTCAAATATCACTAATTAGCATCAGAGAATGAATCATGTCTTCTACATTTTTCCATTGTCTTTCATAGAATATCCAAGGTAAACAAGGGATAAATAGTAGTGCTAAGATGTTACTTAATATTACAGGATTCTACTTATTATTGCAAGTGATGTACATCAAAGTGAATTCAAAGCATTGCCTTATTCACTTCCTAGTTCAAGAATAGGAACTAACTTGGTGTGCATGCAGAGATGTCTTTTGAAGATCTTCCACTGTTATTCCCCACTAACTATTAAGACACTTTGGGATCAAAGATCTCAAAAATATGCAACACAGCAGTGGTGGGTTGCTACCGGTTTGGACTGGTTCACAAGAACTGTTAGCAAAAATCTGGCCAAGTTCGCAGAATCAGTAACGATGCCCAGCTGGCCATGCCCCCAAACCGTTCCCTTGGCAGAAGAGCTTGTAAAAACAAAAGGTTTTAAAAGGCTTCTCTGGCTATCCCAGCTGAGTTGCCTGATCACCAGAACCTTTAAATCATGTTTTCTACAAGCTCTTCAGCTGAAGAGGTTGTTAAAACAATCCTTTTAAGAGGTTCTGGGCTGCAATGAGGCAACTTCAGCTGGCATCAGAAGAGCCTTTCAAAATCTTTTTTTCCTCTGGAGATCCCAGGTTAGTTGCCTCATCATCACAGGCTTTTAAAATCACCTTTTTACAATCTCTTACAACAGCCCCCATTCATGCCCACCCAATCACCCCCTCCTCACTTACCTAATTGCTGCTCCTTTCGGGCTTGCAATCGGCTTCAGCTGCTGCAATCAGTTGCATCAGCTAGCAACTGAATCTGCCTGCCTGCAATCTATCTCCTCGGTGAGCAACTCAATCTGCCTGCCTCAATTGGGTAAGTAAACTATTAAAAAATAGTTAATTGGGTTTCTTTTAAGGAGTTGGTTTTTTTTAGACAGCAATTTAAAGTTAAGGAAGTTTTAAATTTAGCTGCTTTTATCTAAAACAGGTGTCTCCAACCTTAGTAACTTTAAGGCTAGGATTAACTCCCAGAGTTCCTCAGCCAGCTTTCCTGGCTGAGGAACTCTGGGAGTTGGAGTCCACAAACTTTAAAGTTACTAAGGTTGGAGACCCCTGATCTAAAAAATATAAATAAAATTAATAAAATAAAATATTTTTGCAGCTTTCTGAGATTTGATGTGTTTCTGTAATGTTTCACTCTAACTACACAAAGACACAAAATCTCACAAAGCTGTATGTGGCATTTTGTGTGTGTGAGAGAGAGTCAGTTGTATTGTGTTGTGTTGTGTATGTGTAAAGTGTGAAAGTTGGTTTTTGAGCTTTTTGTGGCTGTGTGAAGTTCCTGCTTGTTGCAGGGGCCATTTTGGGTGAGGTGCAGCTGTTTTTACATTGTGTGTGAGTCAGTTGTGTTGTGTTGTGTGTGTGTAAAGTGTGAAAGTTGGTTGTTGGTACCTCTTATTGTTTTGTATACTTTGTTTATTATTTTTATTATTTATTGTTATTGGCCACGCTCACCCAGTCACATGACTGCCACGCCACGCCCAGTGTCACATGACCATCAAGCCACACCCACAAAATAAGCCACACCCACAGAACCGGTAGTAAAGGGCCGTGGTGGCTCAGGCTGTAAGATAGCCTGTTATTAAAAACACAGCAGCCTGCAATTACTGCAGGCTCGAATCCCACCAGGCCCAAGGTTGACTCAGCCTTCCATCCTTTATAAGGTAGGTAAAATGAGGACCCAGATTGTTGTGGGGGGGCAATAAGTTGACTTTGTAAATATACAAATAGAATGAGACTATTGCCTTACACACTGTAAGCCGCCCTGAGTCTTCGGAGAAGGGCGGAATATAAATGTAAATAACACAAGTTTAAAAACTATATTGAGCAGTTTTTGATATTTTTACTTTACCATGTTACCAGATGTCTGAATTTGTAGCATGTAGATTACCATGCTACAAAATCTGATTTTTGAAGTTATTTCTAAAATTCTCTGCATTTTTTTTTGAAATGTAATGTAAAGCAATCCTTATATTTTTGATATTTAAGAAGACGTCATTATTTCTTTTTAAAAATATTTTTCTACTATAGTCTTTACCATAGCATTCAGGACCATGTCTCCTTTTTAAAAAAAGAAAGAAAGAAGGAACTGACAAATGCATTAACAACCTACTCTGCAGACTCAGATGCAGATGTGATATTTCAAAGCAAATATAATGGCTCTTTAAGTTGTTTGCATTTTCCTGTGTGATAAAATTAACTTGACAGCATCTCACTATTTCAGAATCATTTTGTCTGGAAGCATTAACCTCTAAATATATGAAATACATTTTTATTATGTACATGTATATATCTTTTGAAGTGTACAAATAAATATTATTCTAAGAACTTTCCCTGAAGATTTTGCAAACTGAAATAAGTGTGCATGGTTCATTACCAAGTTTTCAAAGTCTGATTTAATTTTTAAAAACATTTCTAGAAACCAAAGAAATGTATATCTGTACATGTGTTTTACACATAATTGGCCCTGTATGTATGTATCTTATGTTCTGATAGTATTTCAAAATTAGCCACTGAAAAATACGTATATAACTATTTTGCTTTACATTAAGCATTTTGGTTTTTGGAGTTCTTATTGGTTTAAGCTAAGTTTTGCAAATTTGTTGAGCTTTCTGTAAACAGCAGGGTTTAGAAATAAATTATGTCAAGATAGGATATTTGTTATGTGCCAATTTCTGGAAATTGATCATAAATATCACATATTTGAACAATTCTGTTACTTTAAATGACAGGACATATTCTTCCAAGAGTAGAACAACCATCATTCTACCTTTTTTTCCTACTCTGGTAGGAATACTCAAGTGATTTTGTATTAGCTGCACAATTATAATGATGCAATTATTAAATGAGGCACAGATAGTTTTCTAAGTTTAACCCAGGAAATTGGAGGGCTAGGACTTTATATTATTGAAGAAATTATTCTAGATTCAGTGCTGAATTGCTAAAGCAATGCTTTACTAAGAAGTAAGTGTCTTGAAAGTTGGAATAAAGTGGCTCAACATAACTAAAACTAACATCTCCAAAATGGGAGAGCACTGAAGAGGAAGTTTTGCCCCTGTGGAGGGGTGTCCACTTTACAGTTTAGTTTGGCCTTGATTTTTTGGTTTGAATTACCTAGCAGAGCTAATGCCACTATGATGTTTCTGATATCCAAGTTAATGACAGGAAGCCAGAAATATTTTTAAATTATTATCATATTCAAGTAGTGCAATATTTTTTTAAGATTGACACATTCAGTTGTATAACCCAGAAAATCTACCAAAAAGGAATTGTTCAAATTATTCGGACTGTTTAGAACTATAAATTATATTTATTTCTGCACTGGAACTGTGCATTTAAATGTGGCTTGTCTTTATTTTTCTGGTTGATGACTGTAATAAAGATATCCTTTCAAGTTAATCTGGATCTTCTTGAGAATATTCTAAACTATTATATGTGTACTTCATCCATTAGATATCTTAAGATTGTCTTGAGAACAGGATTTCATACAATACACATACAATTTTGTTTAGTTCTTTACACAGCTGCACCTTAAGTTACAATGTGGGGTCCTTGGTGTTTTCTGAGTTTGGTTGCTTTCTTGCAGTTTCCTAGTTTCATTACCAAACTAGGTAACTTCATCAGGTTACAATCTTTCTTGAATCTAATTCTCCTGTTCAAACTCTTCCCAGGTGATTGCAAAGCAGGAAGAAAGTTTACTAGCATTCCAAAAAATACAGAACATAAAACAACTAAAGCAACAAAGAAAATGTACTTGTTCTATTTCCCAAGACCAAAGAGAATTTTGTCTGGTTAATGGCTTGTTATATTTCAGCCCATTTTACAGATCTGGCCTCCTTATTCCCAGTCTGGTAGTTTTACTTGCCTGACTATTTAATTTGATGTTAAAGCAACTGTACAGCATTTGTAGCAATCAAGATTAATTTGGTGATGAGCAGCATTCTTCCACTATTTTATTTTTCAAATAGAACAAACTACATGACTGTATAATTTTTAAAAGCCTAAAAGTCTTATTTTAAAGAATTATCTTAATGACTAGTGAACATCTGGAGTAAAGCATTATTTCAATGATGTTTAAAAATGAATCTGTTGTTCATGAGCCAGGATTAGACAGTGTGATGGCATATGGATTAATTCTTTTTCTTAACACACTTTCTAAACATTAATTAGAGGATTGCTAATCTTACTGAATTTTGCAAATGTCAAACATGTTCTAAGCTATTTTTGCTTACATTTATCTTTTGCTAAGATGCAAAATTCTGAGGCAGCATCTCTCCATGTGCTTGTGAAAAAAAGTAATTCCAGTTGAGGTTTCCTTTTGTACAGGGCTGAAATCAAAGACTTTAAGCCCAGGCTCTAGGAATTACCATAACATCTTAAGGCTCAAATATGCATACATCTGCTGAAAAATGTTTTCGTATTACACTTTCAGATAACTGAAATTCAAATACAAACTGTTTGACTAGATGCAACTTTTTATGAGATGGGTATTCTGTACAAATAAATCATTAAGATCATTTCTAGTACTGTGTCTAGTACAAGACAACACAATTTAAGGAAAAGTTAAAGTACATACGAAAGGTTTAGAGTAGGATAGGTAGACTGGAAACAAATGAAGGACGAGGGAGCTAGATATGTTTAAACTTCAGAAAATATGATTGAAGAAAAGATGATAGCAGTCTTCAAATAACCGAATGGATGTCATAAAAGACAGTCAAGGCCTGTCTTTCTCTCATTCCTTTCTTTATGTGGAATAGTGGATTTAACTTATAGGAAAGTGGATTTTAATTGAATAAAAGAAAAAAGCTCTACTTCTTAACTGTAAGAATTCTTGGCAATGGCACCAATTATCCAGAATATTGATAAACTTTATTTAATGCATATGACATCCATGAGCTTCTCTCGCCTGGATACTCAGTATGGACATGGGAATTCCTGCGGCAAGAAATTTGTGATTAACAGAAATTCAAGCCATTTTATGCATTGATTTGAATTCCCAAACTGAATATGGTTTAAATGGCCCTTTCAATTCTATAATTCAGTTCCTATACTTCTTTTGACTTTGATTTTCGACTGGCTTACCTTGTAATTATCTTGACTCTTCTTAGTCCTACAACCTGACAGTAATACTACAACTTTAACCTTGGTGAGCCTTCCCTAATAATCATGTGGTCTACTCCCTGATTTTATAAGTGTATTGCTTGTATCCTTGCAACTTCAATTAGATGTCAGCTAACTGAAGTGCAAAAGTGATCAGAGAATAATCTGTTCAGCACATTTGAATTACATATGACGTTTCTACCTTCAAATCATTATTAAGCAAACCAAATCCAACATGTGCCCTGCTGCAATCCTAGGCTATGTAATAGCTGCAATCCTAGGCTATGTAATAGTTCAAGCAGAATGATGGAGGACGATGGAGGCTCTGGCCTGGACAGTCTAAGTATGGACGCTGAAATTCCTGAGGCAAGAAACCTGGGAAACCCAAAACTATGCCTAAGATCATTTTGAGCTTCCAAAGGGAATAAAAAGGAAGGAAAATGTTGATTGCAGCTGTTAATAGTAATAAAAGAGTAAAGGAATGCTGGAATCATGAATACAGAATAATTACATGTTAAAGCCTACAAATCCTGAACCTTTGTCCTCTATTTATTTATTTATTTATTTATTTATTTATTTATTTATTTATTTATTTATTTATTTTGTCATAACAATATATGTAGGTATCATACAAAAAGATTATATAGTATATAAACACATATATGAGTAAATATAAGGAGGTATAAGCATATATATAGGAAGAAGAAAAGAAAAAAACAATAGGACAGGAACGGTAGGCACGTTTTTGCGCTTATGCACGCCCCTTATGATCCTCTTAGGAATGGGGTGAGGTCAATAGTAGAAAGTTTTTGGTTAAAGCTTTTAGGATTATGGGAAGAGACCACAGAGTCAGGTAAAGTATTCCAAGCACTGATGATTCAGTTATAGAAGTCATATTTTCTGCAATCTAGATTAAAGCGGTTGACATTAAGTTTAAATCTATTAGTTGCTCTAGTATTATTGCAATTAAAGCTGAAGTAGTCTTTAACAGGAAGGACATTACAATAGATGATTCTATGAGTTAAACTTAGGTCTTGTCGAAGGCGACGGAGTTCCAAGTTTTCTAAGCCTAGGATTTCAAGTCTGGTGGGATAAGGTATTTTATTGTTTTCAGAGGAATGGAGAACTCTTCTTGTAAAATATTTCTGGACACGTTCAATTGTATTGATGTCAGAGATGTGGTGAGGGTTCCAAACAGGCGAGCTGTATTCTAGAATTGGTCTAGCAAATGTTTTATATGCTCTGGTTAGTAGTGTGGTGTTTTGGAAAAGAAGCTACAAAATTAGGTTTACAACTCTTAGAGCTTTTTTGCTATGTAGTTGCAGTGGGCTTTGGCACTTAGATCATTTGACATGAAAACTCCAAGGTCTTTAACGGGATGGGGTCATCTGTAAGGTAATGTCCATCTAGTATGTACTTAGTTTTGGGTTCTTTTTTCCTATATGTAAGACTGAGCATTTGCTGGTTGAAATTTGGAGCTGCCAATTTTTAGACCAAGCGGTTAGATGATCAAGGTCGTTTTGAATGATAGAAGTATTGTCTGTGGTGTTAAATAGTTTGACATCATTAGCAAAGAGAACACAATTACTTGAGATGTGGTCACAAAGATCATTAATGTATAGTATAAAGAGTTTTGGTCCAAGGACGCTGCCTTGAGGAACGCCACTCTTGACAGGAACAGGATTTGATAAAGCATTGCCAATTTTGACCACTTGTTGTCTGTTAGACAGAAAGGCAGATATCCATTTGTGGCGGGGTCCTGAGATGCCATAGGATGTTAGTTTTAGGAGAAGTTTATCGTGTACTACTGAGTCAAAAGCTTTGCAGAAGCCTCTAGTCTCATCTTACTGTGCTGAAAGTCATTATTACTGTTAAAAGAAATAATGCATGCCAAACTAAACTAAATTTGAATTAACTGATAAACTTTTTTCATTGAAATAGGTAACTCAGAATTATGCAAATAGAATTTCTCTTAAGGCAGTTTGGAGGCAGATTCAATTAGTGTTTTTCATCTCTGATTATAGAACTTTATAGTATTCTTTTTTGAATGTCTGGTGGGAGTAAATGTAATTGAACTAACAGATCTAATAAAGCAAAAAGGAATAATCTAACAATAACAATTAAAATATACTCCTCAAAGACAAGGAAGTGTCTTAGAGACCACAAGTCCCTGCTATAGCTAAACATTGAAATAAAGGTTAATTTTGTGGCAGCAAAAGTTAATTTAAAATCTCCTCTGTGGAAAAGAGTCACCAAATTATATTGTACAGGCGGCTGATTGGATTGGGAATCAGAGGTCATCATAATTTTGTAGCATAATAATAGAGTTAGTAGTTATAGAAGTACATTAATTACACACCTGGATTTGGTTTTATCGGTATTAATTTAGCTTTGTTAACTAAGCACCAAGCTTGGCCTAAAAATGCTATCTTTGGGCACCATTAAGCTTCTTTGCATAGCAACTGTCACTCTCATCTTCTAAATGGATTCCACAAAATACATGACTATTCAAAATATGACTGTGTGATATCTATTCATGGTTTTTCAGTTATTTTTCTGATTTAGGAGCAGGAAGAATGGCAAGATACTAAATGAATAAATAAAAGTAAGAATTAGAAGGGAAACAGTAACTGTTGGAAAATGTAAATATTTAAATTTAAATATATTATTAGATATTTCATAATATCAAATAATGAAATGGATCAACAATTAATAAAGTTAAATAGCTACCAACATCTGATTATACTGTTTTTTTAAATTTCTATCCGAGATTAAACAGCCCCATTAAGTAAAGTGAAGATCTCGCTGCCATTTATTTCTGTTGTTGTCTGGTCTAAATGTCCTATTGTTCAAAGAATAAAGGCATACAGTTCTCTACTGAAGAACGATTTACGACTCCCATGGATTGGACATCCATTACCAATTTTTAAAGGGCTTAGCATAAATGTTAAATGATGCTTAATGAGTTGTCAGCGTCACTGGAAGGATTGTATTGATGTCCAATAGAAAAGTAATTAGATCCTCACCTAGGTGGTTAGTTCAATGCCTTTTAAAGACTGTCATCTCTCTACATCACCAGCTAAAAACAGTCTAATGTCAAAAACAGAAAGGAAAGACATCAAACGAGGCACTAGAAGATTTCTGTGATAATTTGGAAAGGGAAAATAGAGTATAGAACTGGCAAGTACATGAAGCATATAAGTTCTGAATTAAATATGATTTACCTAGGATAGAGAATGTTGTGGAGATATCAAATCAGCATACATAACTCCCAACAAACTTTATATTGGTTATACAGTGGCATTAAAAAGTAGATAATAAGAGGGAGGAAAGATATATGAAATATAGTTTAATATAAAAATTCTTTTTGAAATATTAAAAATCTTTTTTATGTGAACTCTGGTAACCCAAAGCTGTTAAAATGACACAATATGTCATAGTTCTATCTTTGTGTCATATTGTCTGTGTAAGTTGCTGCCCTTACATGATAATGTCATCACAAATGTCATAATTTACCCCACTTGTGTTCCCTGAGAATGCTTATTATGGGCACTAAGAATGAGTACAAGACAGAATGTATCTATGTTGGAGAGTGAAATGGGGCACTCAGACAAAGAAGAGAAAGAGTAGGGACACAACAACTTATGAGCAACATGGGACCAAATACATAACTGGCCAATTTACTGTTGAAATGTACCTGGACTAAAGACAAAATATGGAGGAACACATAGACATTGATCAAATTGGAAACAGCATCTATGTTTTTATTAGGCAATAACTTTTGTGAACATATTGATGCTTACTGCATGACTTATTTATTTATTTATTTGACATTGGCACTATCTGACTGATGAACAGTTTAATATAAAAGTCATGCTAAAATGAACTTTTTATTTTAAAACGTGACTACTGAAATAAGTCACAGTAGAATGAATAGGAAAATAATCCAGCCCAGGCTAGCATTGTATCAAACTGTGGACAGATTAGTTAAAAAGACATGACCCCAAAGCTACAATTCTAATTGCTATGAATGAAGATATTGTGGAACATTGTTATTTTCCCTTCCAAAAAGGGAATAAAACGAATAATTTGGATTGAATGAAAATAGATGTACACAGTACAACACATTGTTCTGCTGAGTAGTACAATAAGGGTGAGAAAAATGCTAGTCATTTAAGCTCTTTATTCGGTTCCCATATGAAGCGAATATAAAATTATAGCTTCAGAAAGATGCATGTTTAATTTCAAATAATCATTTTCTAACTTGTGGAATCCAGATGTGCTAGGACTGTAAGTGTCCAAATCCCTGTTCTAAATTCTGACAATTTTAGTCCCAATGCATCCAGAGAATCTTTAATTACAAAAAAATAAGATGATATTTCAATAGGATTATTTCCTTTTTAATTACTATGTATTCATTTGGTACATTTCATGATAAATATGTGCATTATTTTGAAATCTAAAATCTCTATTAAGCAAATGCAATGCAATCCTAGGCTGCATTAATTGAGGGATAGAATTAGTAATAGAGGGATAGAAGCATGTGAAGTTCTAGTATCACTTTACAAAGCCTTAGTAAGACCACACTTGGAATGTCACATCCAGTTTTGGTCACCACAATATAAAAAAGATGCTGAGGCTCTGGAAAGAAAGCAGAGAAGAGCAACAAAAGTGAGTAGGGGCTGGAAGCTAAGACATATCAAGAACAATTACAGGAATTGGGTATGTGTTCTCATATCTAATGATCTAAGTGCCAAAGCCCACTGCAACTATATAGCAAAAAAGGATCTAAGAGTTGTTAACCTAATCCTGCGTAGTTTCTTTTCCAAGAACACCACACTGCTGACCAGATCATATAAAACATTTGTTAGGCCAATTCTTGATTACAGCTCGCCTCTCTGGAGTCCATACCATATTTCTGACATCAATACAGTTGAGCGTGTCCAGAGGTATTTTAAGAGAAGAGTTCTCCACTCCTCCGCAACCAACAAAATACCTTATTCCACCAGACTTGAAATCCTGGGGTTAGAAAACTTGGAACTCTGTCGCCTTCGACAGGACCTGGTTTTAGCTCATAGAATCATCCATTGTAACGTCCTTCCTGCCAACGACTACTTCAGTTTCAACTACAATAACACAAGAGCTACCAATAGATTTAAACTTAATGTCAACCGCTCCGATTTGGATTGCAGAAAATACGATTTCTGTAATAGAATTATCAGTGCTTGGAAAGCATTACCTGACTCTGTGGTCTCTTCTCATAACCCCAAAAGCTTTAAACAAAATCTATCCACTGTTGACTTCACCCCATTCCTAAGAGGACTCTAAGGGCATAAGAGCACAAACGTGCCTACCGTTCCTGTCCTTTTGTTTCTTTCCCTATATATATATATATATATATATATATATATATATATATATATATATATATATATATATATATATATATATATATATATATATACTTATACTTCCTTGTTTCTCCTCATATATTTGTTTATACATTATATAATCTTTTTGTGTTATGCTTGTATATATTGTTTTGACAAAATTAAATAAATAAATAAATAAATAAATAAATAAATAAATAAATAAATAAATATCTAATCTAATGAAAAGAAAGACTAGTGTGTGACATGATAGCAGTGTTCCAATATATGAGGGCCTCTACAAAGACAAGGTCGAACTATTTTCCAAAGCACCAAAAGGCAAAACAAGAAACAATGGTTGGGAATTAACTAAGGAGAGAAGCAACATAGAACTAAAGAGAAATTTCCTAATGGTGACAGATATCAACCAATGGAATAGCTTGCCTTCAGAGGTTGTGGCTGTTCCATACACTGGAACACTTTTCAAAAAGAGACTGACATCCATTTATCTGAAATGGTATAAGGGTATCCTGCTCAATCAGGGGATTGGATTAGAAGACCTCTGAGGTCCCTTCCAACTCTATTCTATGTTAAAATTGTTATTCAAAAAATGGTGAAAAGGAAGGGGGTTTAAACAAAGACTAACATTGTACTAAAATCGTGAAGTTCATAAGTATTAAAATTTAAGATGGAAAAGGGGAGTGATTGCAAGCATTCACATTGGGTTTTTTCTTGGTGCTATGATTGTTTTTGGCATTAAAAATAAGGCAAATCTGATAAAATTTGGTGATTAAAAAAAATCCACATTTTTTACTTACTTATTTACTTATTTATTTTTATAGCCAAAAATCTCAACAGGTGACTCTGAGTGGCAAACATCATAAAATATAAAAGCAAATTTAAAACAATTAAAATTGGAATTGGGTATGCCTAGTTAAATGAAAGGAGGGACTAGGGAGTGACATGATAGCAGTGTTCCAATATCTAAGGGGCTGCCACAAAAAAGAGGGAGTCAACCTATTCTCCAAAGCACCTGAAGGCAGGACAAGAAACAGTGGATGGAAACTAATCAAGGAGAGAACCAAACTAGAACAAAGGAAAAATTTCTTGATAATTAGCAGTTTGAAAGCATGCAAATGCAAGTACAGTAGATTAATAGGTACTACTTCAGTGGGAAAGTAACAATGTTTCATGTGCCTTTGGCATACAGCCATGCTGGCCACATGACCATGGAAATCGTTTATGGACAATGCTGGCTCCCTCAGCCAAGAAACAGAGATGAGTATTGTGCCCTAGAATTGGACACAACTGATTGGGAAACCCTTACCTTTTTAGAACAATTAATCAGTAGAATGACTTGCCTCCAGAAGTTGTGGCTGTTCCAGCACTGGAGGTTTTTAAGAAGATTGGACAATCATTTTTCTGAAATTGTATAGGATTTTCTGCTTGAGCAGGTGGTTGGACTAGAAGGTTCTAACTCTGTTATTCTGTTAAGTTTACAACTGGAACTTCATTAGTCATATCTTTCATTGTGAGTTCTACTTATGAAATAACAATGAAAAATATCTTTGTAAATACTGGGGAAAAATAAATATTCTGACTCATGTTAAAAATTAGAGAATCCTTCTGTTCAAATATTTGTAAGCATTTAAGATGAAAGTTTTAAGCCCATAACATTTATTGGACATTAAGATTTCTTGATAAATTGTGCTTTTACCATTCATAATTAAAATGGAAATATAAAAGGTATTCTTTGCATATGTTTAGCATCAGTTGGAATGAATTATCCAAATGTCTTAAACTGTTTAATATAATGACAAGTTTTTCTAGAGGAAAAAGATAAAATAGAACAAAGTATATGACAAACTGTACAACACAGTCTAAAACTTTCTTAGTAATGAATTATTTGTAGCTATTTATCTTCTGATAACTTTTGAAAATAGTTTTATATTGAAATCTGGGATTCAGTGAGATATCTACATCCTTAATGATATATTTTGTTAATCTGTTAAGATTACAATAAATTGAATGGCACTATTGAGTTTGATAAGAGTACATCAATAATAATTCAACTTAAAAATTTATTAACATCATCATTTTAATTTATAAACAATATTTATGAAGGAAAATTGTTTTGAAGGCAAAAGCTATAGCTTTGAAGGTCTGTACATGGCTGTTTTCTAGAGCATCATCCACAAATTTTGGCAATAAATTTATTGGCATAACTAGCTGAATACCCGTGCTCCGCTATGAATCTATGTGATCGGGCTTGATAAATCGACACTTACAGCTTGAAAATTAATGAGTAGTTACAATCGGCCTCTCCTCTCCTCTCCTCTCCCTCAGCCTTGCACCACAGAAGCTTATCCTGTCCTATCCCTTTCTCTCCCTCAGGCTTGCCACACAGAGGCCGCTCCTATCCCCTTCTCTCCCTCAGGCTTGGCTCATAGAAGCCTCCGCTGTCCTATCCCCTGCTTGCTGCTGTGAAACAAAACTGAAACTCCTCTCCTCTGCTTGTGTTTTGCATTTGGAACAGATTTCTTTTCAGGTGGGAGGGGGAGTAGAACTCCTTAGCATCAGAGGGCTGTTTGGAAAGTGAAACAGTATTTGCCATGTGAACAAGAAGGAGACAGGAAGGAGCTTGGCCATGGCTTAGTCAACTATTCTGTATTCTGCTTGCTGATGTGAAAGTAAAACTGAAACTGAAACTCCTCTCCTCTGCTTGTGTTTTGCATTTGGAACAGGTTTCCTTTTTTTTTTGCATTTATATCCCACCCTTCTCCGAAGACTCAGGGCGGCTTACACTATGTTAAGCAATAGTCTTCATCCATTTGTATGTTATATACAAAGTCAACTTATTGCCCCCAACAATCTGGGTCCTCATTTTACCTACCTTATAAAGGATGGAAGGCTGAGTCAACCTTGGGCCTGGTGGGACTTGAACCTGCAGTAATTGCAAGCAGCTGTGTTAATAACAGACTGTCTTAGCAGTCTGAGCCACCAGAGGGTCAGGTGGGGAGGTGGAGTAGAACTCCTTAGTATCAGAGTGTGTTATTCATAATATAGGAAATACTAATGCTCTGATGGTCATTTCAAAAAATCCTTTCTTAGTGACCACCTAGAAGCCAAGAGGAATATATGTGGCAAATTTCAAGTTTGTAGGCTTTACAGTTCTAGAGATTTTGTGATGATGTGTGAGTGGTATATCATTTTCATATAAATAGATTACTGTTCAGAAATATAGTTCAAAACATGTAAAGGATATATATTGTGGAAAGTCAGTAAACTAATATTTTATAAGGAAATTGATTGTTCCGAAATTCTTGAAAGTAGAATTCAAGATATATTAATACTTCAGGAATTTCTTAGGCATAGAAAAATATGCAGGAAGATTTCTTGGCTACATAACACATGATCACATAATGTTAAATAATATTTATACAATCCAGGAAGTTGCAGAATTATAGATTTTGCAAGAGAAATAGAAACCCCATCTCCATATTGCCCATTTAATAAAGGAAATCCATCTGCCTTACTGTTCCAAAGGTGCTTTTTCAAGAGGCAGCTGGACTTTTTTGTTTTTCTTTGAAGACATTTTGCTTCTCATCCAAGAAGCTTCTTCAGCTCTGGCTGGATGGTTGGGAATGGTAGGATTTATATTCCTTGCAGACACCTGGACATTTGCATTCTTTTAGACAGTCCTTGAGGCATTTGGAGGTTTGTTTGTAACCTCAGGGTCATCCAAGTAGTGCATATGGGTGTGGAGCCTTCTTGGAACTTCTGAAAGAACTGTGTTGTGGAGCTGTGTTTTCTACAGGATGTTTTCTGCCCTGTGTCCCTTCACTGTTGCTTTACTTACTGCTTATGCAAATTTCTTACTGCTTACGCAAATTTCTTCTCAAATTCTTCCATTGCAACACTGAATGCTGTGTATTCCCAGCACATTATCAAAACCTGAAGAAAGTCCCTCAATTTTTTCAGCTGTAGACTAATCTATGAAAGTAAGGTGGCCTGCTTGAGATTTAATTCAATAATGAAAAAAATATAAAACCATAATCTGGTTGTTATGTATTTAAACTTTAGGAGGGAAGTTTGGGCGGGAACAAGCACGTTGCTGATTGGCTGATGCCTCAGCCAAAATAGTATTTAAAGAGGGGTTTTTGCTGTTGGTCTTTCACTGGGTCACAATAAACTAAAGAGCTGTTGTCACTCGTGTGGTCTCCTGCCTCGTTATTGCCCAAACTTAACATTGGCGACGAAGGTGGGATACTGAGGCAGCGAGACCAGGAAAAGAGCTGAAGGAGCACGGATTTGGAAAACCCAGCCGGTATCGGAAGCGGTCACATAGCCATGTCCAGCTATACACCGCCAGCGCCATTTGACCCGGCCAAAGAGAAATGGGGGTCGTACATGGCTCGTTTCGAGTGTTTCCTCGAAGCAAACGAACTACAGGGAGTCTTGGACAATCGGAAGCGGGCTTACTTCCTGAGTCACTGCGGACCGGAGGTTTTCGATACCGCCGAATCGCTGTCAGAACCAATGCCGGTACAGTCGGTGCCATGGCAAACGCTGCAGACAACACTGAAGGCGCACTACGCTCCAGTGCCGTCGAAGTTTGTTCAGCGTTTCGAGCTAAGACAGCGAGTGCAGCGAGAGGGCGAATCGATAAGCGTGTACATGGCCGCATTAAGGAAAGCCACAAACCACTGTGAGGATTTGGATGACTCCCTACTGGAACAACTCATTTGTGGGGTCCGGGACATTCGTTTACAGAGGAGGTTGCTGTCCAAAAGCAACCTAACCCTGGCCCTGGCCCTGGCCCTGGACGAGGCAAGGGCACACGAGATGTCCACCAAGGCGGCGGAAACCCTGCAGAAACTGAACACACCGAACACCGGCACAAAAACAATGCCAGTCCACAGCAAAGTCGTCGAGGCCAAATCCAAGGAAGAGGAAGAAGGAGAGGTCTTCCATACTGGGCGGGCAGAGAGAGGTGACCGGGACGAGTGCGTAAGCTGCAGAGGCCAACACCAACGGCAAAATTGCAGATTCAAGGACGCAATTTGCCGGCGGTGCGAAAAGAAAGGGCACATCACACAGGCCTGTCGAGCCCCTCAACCATCCCGCCTAAAATTCAAACCGGCCAATCAGCAGAGCGCTGGACCAATGAAACGGCCAGGGATTGGCTCTTCCAAAAGAGGTGCGAAATTGAACCAAACAACTGTACGAGTGGGTCACGCATCAACGCGAATCGAAAAGAAGATATTCACACAAACGCACATCGAAGGAGTGCCGTGTAAAATGGAGGTGGACACCGGATCATCGATCATGATCATGTCCTGGGACACCGTCGCGAGGGATCTGCCAGCGGTCGCGAGACGCCAACTGCAAACCCAAAAGCTGAGAGTGCAAGACTACCAGGGAAACCGGATCCCTGTTCGAGGAGTCACGTCCGTCAAAGTGAGATACGGAAATTTTAAGAAAACTCTACCGATCACCATCGTAGATGGAGACCTTCCAAGCTTGCTGGGCCTGGACTGGTTCAGAGCCCTGGGGATGGAAGTGACTGGGGTTCACAGAAACAGAGTCACCCTAAAGGATGAACTGCTGAGAGAGTTCGAGGACGTCTTCCAGGACTGCCTGGGCAAGTACGTGGGGACCCCTATTTCATTTAATTTAGACCCCCAAGTGGCTCCCATTAGGTTAAAGGCTAGGAGGGTCCCCTTCGCCCTTAAACCCAAGATTGACCGGGAGTTAGACAAACTAGTAAACCAGGGCAGACTAGTCCCCGTCGACCACGCCAAATGGGAGACACCAATCGTGACTCCAGTCAAGCCGGACGGGTCGGTCCGGATTTGCACTGACTACAAGGCAACGCTTAACAAAGCATTGCAAAAGAGCGCATACCCCGTTCCCGTAGTGCAACATCTGTTGCACTCATTGGGACAAGGGCAGGTCTTCGCCAAACTCGATTTGGCCCAAGCCTACCAACAACTGCCTGTAGACGAGGACACGGCCGAGGCGCAGACGATCGTAACGCATCGAGGCGCATTCAAATGCACTCAACTCCAGTTTGGAGTCAGCGTAGCCCCAGGGTTGTTCCAAAATCTAATGGAACGTCTATTACAGGGAATACCGGCGGTCGTACCATATTTTGACGATGTACTAGTTTCAGTAGCGAACCTAGAAGAATTGGGGACCAAACTACAGAAAGTTTTGGGCATTTTCAGGTCTGCTGGACTTAAGGTCAAACTCAACAAATGCCAGATAGGAGCTGAGTCAGTAGAGTTCCTGGGTTACCAAATAGACAGAGAAGGAACCCACCCCACAGAGAGCAAAGTGCGAGCCATCAGGAAGGCTCCGGCTCCCAAAAATAAGGCTGAGTTACAGGCATTTTTGGGGCTTGTGAATTTTTATGCGGTCTTCTTGCGAAATAAGGCAACAGTAGCAGAGCCGCTGCACAAGCTATTAGCAAAAAAGACTGTTTGGTCGTGGGTCAAGGCTGAGGCTAGGGCATTCGAGGGTGTTAAGAGCCTATTGTCCAGTGATAGCCTGCTAATCCAATACAATAGGACATTGCCACTAGTGCTAGTCTGCGATGCGTCACCCTACGGGGTAGGGGCTGTCCTCAGCCATAGGTTACCAAACTGATCGGAAGCCCCCATCGCATATTTTTCCCGTACAATGTCAGCAGCAGAAAGAAACTACAGTCAGCTAGATAGAGATGCCCTAGCCATAGTTTTGGGAGTTAAGAAATTCCACGAATACTTATTTGGGCGACAATTCGAAATAGTGACAGACCACAGACCACTATTGGGACTTCTGGCAGGGGACCGTCCAACTCCGGTTGCATTATCACCCAGAATGACCCGTTGGACTATTTTCCTGGCAGCGTACTCGTACAAATTGTCCCATCGTCCGGGAAAGGATTTAGGACACGCAGACGCTTTGAGTAGATGCCCCTTGCCAGAGACGATCGAAGACCCGACCCCGGGGGCACCCATCCTGCTAATTGACTCTCTAGACTCCGGCCTGGTCACTTCTAAGGAAGTGACTAGAGCATCATACAGAGATGTTATTATAAGGACTGTAATCGGATGGGTACAGAGGGGATGGCCAAATACACTGGGAGATCGCTTCAAGGACTTTACAAAAAAATGATCGGAACTGTCGGTGCAAGGGGGTTGTCTGTTATGGGGGGATAGAGTGGTCATTCCAGAGAAACTGCGAAAAAATGTGTTGGAACTGTTACATGAGGGGCACTCGGGAATTGTCAGGATGAAAAGCCTGGCAAGGAGTTATGTGTGGTGGCCACAAATGGATAAAGATATTAGCGATAGGGTAGGAAAATGCCAGGCCTGCCAAGAGTCAAGACCACTACCCCCAACAGCCCCCATAAGAGAGTGGGAGAAACCCCAGGGTCCTTGGTCCAGGATCCATATAGATTTTGCCGGGCCATTCCATGGGCAAACCTTTTTAATCGTGGTAGACGCATTTTCAAAGTGGTTAGAAATTCTGCTCATGAAATCCACAACAGCCGAAGCTGTAATTACAATGTTGCGGCACCTTTTTGTAACACATGGGTTGCCGGACACTCTGGTGTCCGACAACGGCCCGCAATTCACGGCTACCCAATTCGAAGGGTACTTAGCAGAAGAGGGCATCCGACATGTCCTCTCGGCGCCTTTCCACCCGGCGACGAACGGACTTGCAGAAAGATTCGTTCGGAGTGGCAAGGAAGCGCTATCTAGAATCACCCCCGGTGATTGGCAAGCCAAAATCGATACCTTTCTAGCGGTACAACACAGGACCTCCTGTGTAGACAGGGCGCAGCCCATCCGAACTATTAATGGGTCAGAAACTAAGGTGTCCCTTAGATTGATTGAACTCTACATATTCCCCTGACAAGTACCAAGGCATCCACGAAAAAACCAGGGAAATGACAACGGGTGATTTGGTGTGGGCACATAACTATAGTGAAGGCCCAGCATGGCTTAAAGGAACAATCACTGGGGTAACTGGCCCAAAATCATACATAGTGGACCTGGGGGATGGCAGAGTATGGAGGCGCCACATAGATCAACTATGGAGAAGGGTACAAAACAAACCAGAAACCGTGCAACCAGACTCTGACTACCCAATATTTGAACCAACAGCTAACTTAAACCCGCGGCGATCGGAGGACTTATCTGAACTTGAAGAAGTCCAGCGACGCCAACCGGCTCCTCCTGAAGACTGCAGGGACGACTCTGCAAGTAATCCAGAGCCGGAGGGCCTAGAGGAGGAGCTGGGAGGAACAAACAGCCCCTCCGACCAGCTCGACTCACTCCCAGGGAATGAATTGCGCAGGTCAGAAAGAGTTAGGAGACGCCCTGTCTACCTGCGTGACTACGTGGAAAAATAACATGCAAATACCATGCAAAGAAGTGGCTCAATGCGTTCTGGGAGGGGAAGAGTGTTATGTATTTAAACTTTAGGAGGGAAGTTTGGGCGGGAACAAGTACGTTGCTGATTGGCTGATGCCTCAGCCAAAATAGTATTTAAAGAGGGGTTTTTGCTGTTGGTCTTTCGCTGGGTCACAATAAACTAAAGAGCTGTTGTCACTCGTGTGGTCTCCTGCCTCGTTATTGCCCAAACTTAACACTGGTAGTGACACAAGCATGCAGATTAATATCGATAAGCAAACTGTCAGTCAGTACCTGGAGTTTGGAAATAATCTATTTTCTCACAGTGTACAAAGAACAAAGAGGAAGGAAGACGATTTAGTGGTTCCAACATTAGACAGAACTACTATGTTAATAAAGATTAGGTTGCTCTCAAAGCCAGCAAAAGAATGTAAATGCAGGCCACAGATGGATGCTGCATATATGAAGCTATAGCTACAGTGTGCTGCACAGGCAGATCTATGTGCATATGGTTTTGTTCTTGCCTGGAATTAAGAAACTAATTTAACCATGACATATGTAGGCCTTCTCCAAGTAAAACAATTCCTGAATAAAGATTAGAAACTGAAGAGCCCTACCTATATGGTGTGACATATGATACCAATAAAATGTAACGATATACATAGCAGAAAATCATAGCAACGACTCTAGGTTCTGTTGCTTGTAGTAAGTCTTTCAGGGGATTACTAACTTAGAATTCATCATAAGGATTCTGCATAAGGCTCTTCAGAGCTTGTTCTGCTCTGACTAGCATTTGCAAAACCTGGTGTCATTTGAATTGGGTGTGGCATTGTTCTGTTCAATAGCTTTAAACATATTTTTATTTTCTTATATTTTGATTATGCTTTTGTATTTAATTGTAAGTTGCCTGGAACCTCCTGAATGGCAGCATATAATATGGATGGATGGATGGATGGATGGATGGATGGATGGTTCATGTTCACAGAAAGATCCTTCAGCCATCTCTTTCTCCTCTACTTCTCTCCCATTCCTTTTCTTCCATATTCAGTTATAAAGAAACTATCTTCCATTACCTTGACTTAATTGGTGTTGTAATAACTGTGCTAAGGTAGTGCCTTCAGCTCCCCTAGAAATTAAAAAACAAACAAATTTTGGTGCATCAAACACTGCATTCAGTTAAAATGCAATAATTTCCTTCCAGCAGGTGCCCAGTGGGGGTTGCCTGAATAACACATTTAATGCTTTCCTGCTTTACAGGCTAAAACAAATCAAGAGGAAGAGGAAGATGCAAAGATATCCAGGGGAGGAAGATTTAACATTCTCTGGAAAGTTTAGAATCCCTATTTTATTATACAATATATAGGGATAAAGATGGATTTGGCTATCTTTTAATTGTTTCTGTAAAACAAAGAATAGGCAACTCTACAGATCCCTACAGAATGTTAGCAACTCTAAAGATCTCTACAGAATGTTAGTTCAAACAGGGATCCTGAACCTAAAGCTAAAAAGTCATGTTGGTGTGGGAATTGCCAGCATTTCAGAACTGCCAGTGATTAGCACTTAAGAGTAATGGATGAGGGGAGAGAGAGGGGGGAGGGAAGGAGAGAGAGAGAGAGAGAGAGAGAGAGATGGAGGCAGTGGTGGGATTCAAATAATTTAACAACAGGTTCTGTCAGCGTGGCTAAGTGGTCATGTGACTGGGTGGGTGTGGCTAGGTGGTCATGTGACTGGGTGGATGTGGCTAATTTAATGTTACTCATGTTAAGGGGTGCCTCGCCTCTCCTCTCCCCTCCCAGTCATTCCTTGTCACACCCGGCCTCAACATATGTATTGTTCTGAAAAAATGTTGTTCATCTTTTTTTGACTTTATTAACTACATACCCTACCTGTACCTTCACAGATCACTGAAAGATGGAAATGGCTCACATGCTTTGTCCAAGAGTGTGATAGGCAACAGGGTTTTAAGGGGCTGCCACAAAGAAGGTGGGGGGGGGCAATGTATTTTCTAAAGCAGCAAAAGGCAAAACAAGAAGCAGTGGATGGAAACTGAACAAAGAGAAGCAACCTAAAACTAAGGAGAAACTTCCTGACAATAAGAACAATTAACCAGTGGAACTGCTTGTCTCCAGAAGTTCTGGGTGCTTCCACAATGGAGGTTTTCAAGAGGAGACGGGGCAGCCACTTCTCTGAAATGGTATAGGGTTCATACCCCCAAGGTCCCTTCTAAGTGCTATTCTGTTATTCTGACATCTTTCCCAGGCTCTCTACTCATATTTTGACATCCTCAGTTTTCCTGCCTGAGCAGGGGGTTGGACTAGAAGACCTCCAAAGTCCCTTTCAACTCTATTATTCTGTTATTCCTGAGCTATCTCTTTTGCTCCTTCTGGAACTGAGCTGCCTCTAAACAATAATTTTAATAAGATTTTTAGAAACCTGCAGTTGAAAGTTCTTCGTCTCCTTACCCTGAAGACCCAATTTTTTTGGAATTTAATCCCAAAATGATTGCCCTTTTAGCATTTCTTTTGACACTTCTCCAAAATGCACCCCCAAGAAGCCACATGTCAAAAGGCAGCAGGGCTGCTGGTAGCCAAGTGCTAAGGCAGGATTTATCTCAGACCCTCACTGTCTCTCATTATAATCTTCCTTTCTTTCTTACTCCCTCCCTGCTTCTTCCTTCTCTCCTTTTTATTCCCATCTCCTTCCTTCTTTCCCCTCCCTTTTATTTCTTAGGGGAGAAGGCGACTTCCCCCCCCCCAACTTTTAAATGTCACCCTTATTAAGAGCCAGGGATGCTTGCTCAGAGACCTGCTGCTTGTTTTTTCCCATAAGAAAAAAAGAAATTGCTGGCCCAGGGTCCGCATTGTAACTTTTTAAGCATTTCAACAGCTGTTCTTTTAACTTTGTGGTCTTGCTTTTTGGGACAACCCCCCCCCCAACTGCACCTCCTTTGTTTCCAAGAAAAAAAGAAATTGGAGGAAAGGAGAAGAGGGGGAGGAAAAAATGCTACACAGAGACACACAGAGGTTGGAGAGCTCATTTGCTCTCTCTCTCCAAGTGGCCCATGTGCACACAGACACCCCATTTGGGCTTCGTAGCAGGAAGAGGCGTGCTGTTTTGTTTGCCGCCAACAGATCCACTGAGTGACCTGATCGAAGCTGATCCCAGTGTAGGGGAGACTGGGGGGTTAGTTTGACCAGGCAAATTATCCCACCCCCCTTCGCTATCAAAATGGACCCTGCAGCTGCACTGCAATGTAGAAATGGGAAATGGAACAGACAACACAAGGGAAGGAGATGCAGCAGGGAGAAGAGTTTGCCCCTGCTTGCCTCACCCATCACCTGCCAGAAGCCCTCACTTTCCCCAAGCACTTCTTTGCTTACCTGATTTCCAGCTCCATAGCGTTTCTTGCTATCATGTGCAGGAAAACAAAAGTTTGTGGGATTTTTCTCTTTTGCAAGAAGTTGAAATTGATTGATTGCACTTTATTTTTAGTCCCACGACCTTTTGTTTCCCTGCACAAGAAACGTGACAGAGAAAGGCAATGGAGTTGGAAATCAGGTAAGCTTCCGCGCCCCCCCCCCCTGCAATGCCAGAAGCTGCATGCCTTCCACATCGCCCCCAGAGCCCTGCGGCTTGCAATCTCCTACTGCAGAAACCCCCTGAGTCCCATGCCCTCTCCTTCCCACCTTTTCCTTCCTGCACACACATTGCTTTCCCAGGCGGGGGTGGGGCGGTCCCAGGGAAAGGCCAGCGAGCAGAGCATAGAGGCACCTGGGCCACCCTTAGATCTGCGCTGCCACCTTGGCCCCACCCCTTGGGCGTGCACACAGGAGGCTCCAAGCATGCGAGGGCTGGGCTGGCGTCCTAGATGAAGGGCAGCATTCAGCTAGCAGTACCCAGGGATGCCAGGCCCTGCGCGCTTGCCTCTTCTTGTGTGCACGCCTAGGGGGTGGGGCCGGTCAGCAATTTAACAACTGGTTCGGCCAAAGTGGTGAGAACCGGTTGAATCCCACCACTGGATGGAGATGATATTAAATGGTGACAGAACTGCCAGATCAGAATCTCAGAGTAATTGATATAATGGCAGCTGCACAGCTCAACCTTTTGCATGTTTACTCAGAAAAAAACCTCAAAAATTTAGGAAGTTTTATTCAGAAGACTGCAACTTCAGAGCAATCAAATTAAGAACATTTTGTTTTGTCCTAATGCATTGAAATCATTAAACAGAATACAGCTCATGCCTACCAAAGGTTGTTTGATTGTTTTAAAAAGTAGGAATAAGAAATCATATATTTTCTAAGCCACACACTGAGATACAGGGGAAAAGTATTAGATTAGATAGGCCAATATGTATCTACTTAAATTACAATATCATAGTTTTATGCTCCCTCATCTGAGTTTCTGACTGAATACATGGAGACCTAATTCTGAGTGTGCATACGAATATAAAGCAAACTGCATTGTATTATTTTTCAGGATAGAGAATTTTTTTGATTACAGTTACATGCAAACTCACATACACCTACACAAAAAGTGCTATAACAAAAATTAAAAAAGATGAGGGTCTATTTTAGTAAAAATATGACTTGTATATTTTTGCTTTATAACTATTTGCTCAGAACTAGCTTTCTTTGGAAGAATATCAGCTATGCTGTTTTGAGATATCCCAGAACAACTACATATCTAAGCCAACTGCCAGGTCTGCCATCTTTGGCTTGATGCCTCACTGATATCCTGCCAACAAGGGTTAGGGAGGAGGGAGTGTGGGGGAACAAATGGGCATAAACCTGTATGGGTATGTGATGGGAAATAGGGGGGAATGATAGGTTGACGAAAAACAGAGAAGATCAGAACCAGTTTGTGGCAGCACTCAAGGCCAAGCACCCTGAGAAAGAATGCAAATTACCCCAAACATCTCAGCATTCTCAAAACATCTAAGTGGACCTTCATTGTTTTAAGATGAAGTTGTCATGGGGGGAGGACCTGGATCAGAGGAAACATTTTGTATTTTTTTCGCATGGGAAACTTAGTTCTAGACTGACTTTGATGCAACCAGTATCATTTAGTACAGGAACCTATCACTTCAATCAAATGGAGTTGATGGTCTTTCTTTCCTAAGGGACCTACCTTAGGAACTGACACCAACTGCCTGGATGTAGTTCAGCATCCCATTCTTCTCAAAAGAAAGGGATTTTATATACATTCCTTTAATTGCTGATGGAACACCAAAGCTGTTCTTTCACCATTGACTTTTCTTATGAAGACATTTATTACCTATTCTGTCTGTCTGTCTGTCTGTCTGTCTGTCTGTCTGTCTGTCTGTCTGTCTGTCTGTCTATCTATCTATCTATCTATCTATCTATCTATCTATCTATCTATCTATCTATCATATAATTTATGTGGTTGATAATCTCATGAAAAGTGACTCAGTGGTGCACAACAGTACAATAAAACAATATATATGTAAACATTACATCATGATTATTTCAAAAACATTAAAAACTACAAAAGCAAACCTAAAACAGAATCAGAAAATATTTGATGGATATTTAATAAAAGCAGAGCCATCTCACAAGTTCGGCTATCCCCTGGAGTCCTCTGGGCTATTGATGTAACCAGGTCTTGAAATCTGAGGGGTGATGAGACCAACCACAACTCAGGAGGGATAAGATTCACTGTAGCAGAAAAGACCTGCCAAATGATGCTAACTAGACAATGGAACCTGTGAAATGCCCATTTTGTTGGATGTGATGAGATATACAGATGAAAGACAGTCTGTCAAATAATCTGGTCCCTTGCCATGTTGGGCTTTAAAGTCAACCCCAACACTTCAAATTGGCTGCAAAAACAAACTGGTAACCAGTGTAGCACATGCAGCAGAGCTATAACAGAAATAGCATAGCTTTTATGCTTATATACTGTCCCAAAGTGTTTTACAGCACTCTGGGCAATTTATAATGTTGACATTATTTACATATTGCTCAACAATCTGGATCCTCATTTTACTGACCTTGGAAGGATGGGAGGCTAAGTCAACCTTGAGCCTCATCAGGATCAAACTCCAGGCTGTGGGCAGTGTTTGCCTGCAATACTGGATTTTAACCATTGTGCTACCAGGGTTCTTAACACACACATAACTGCTCACACTGCTGCATTTGCATCAGCTGATGCTTCTTAATAAATTTTAAATACAGCCTCATATAGATTGCATTGCAATAATCCAACCAGGAGGTGACTAAGGCATGAGTGACCATGTGAATAGGTCACTTATATTGATCATGGCTTACTACTTTTAAGGCTAACCAGATATTCTATATGTATGGAAACATTATGCATCTCCTCATATTTTGTTATCTAAACTACTCTTACAGAATAACATCATCACAGGAAGAGAATATCATGTTTTCCTGTCTGATCGCAAAACCCATAGAGGAGGTGGAGTAGCTATCTTCTAAAAAAAGTCACTAAACCTAAAAAATATTCAAGTTGCACATAAACTCGCTCTTCCAGAAACTACCATCTGCGAATTGTCCTTTAACATCACGCTTCGCTTCTTATTATGTTACAGAGCCCCCGACTACGACATTGCACATGCGAACAAGTTAACCACACTACTAACATGGGTAGCCTTTTGCCCTTATGTCTCATCTTTCTGGGTGACCTCAACCTACCTCTTATTAATTGGAAAATAAATGAATGTAAAACTGAACCCATCCGTATAACCCTATACAATGCTGTTACAAATCTAGGTCTAGATCAACTAGTAACTAACAACACTAGACTCAACAACTGCCTCAACCTCATCTTCTGCAACAATTTAAACTCAATTTATGGACTACAAGAACCCTTTTCCAACAGCGACCACAGCATGATAGACTTTTGTCTCAATTCATGCCCTTTCAAAAATCACCATAATAATGGGATACCCAACTACAACTTCAAAAAAGCAAATTATGATCTCATAGACACTGACCTCTCATCTCTTGATTGGCAAATTCTATTCTCTTACTGTATCACTGCCAAAGACCACTATA
Source organism: Ahaetulla prasina (assembly GCF_028640845.1). Classification (NCBI taxonomy): domain Eukaryota; kingdom Metazoa; phylum Chordata; class Lepidosauria; order Squamata; family Colubridae; genus Ahaetulla; species Ahaetulla prasina. The sequence goes on along the minus strand of NC_080545.1, from coordinate 45,126,264 downwards.
ATATTTTCTTGCTCAAAGTCAAGAAAGTCAAACTATATGTAATGCTAATCACCACCAAAACCAGGAAATCACCCAAATTACCCATATCAATAAGAAAGCTCCAATCAAAAAAAAATTCCCTCTGGCGAAAAAACAAAACTGGCTATGTAGCTAACTTTAAAAGCCGCTATGAAAATATATGCCACCAAATAAAGACTGAATGCACAAAGAAAGCCTTCTGCACACCAAATCCAATCGCGCCTTCTATAATTTTGTAAACAACAAACTTAAACACTTGAGATCCATCCCACCCCTAAAAGGACTTAATGGTAAAGAACGCAATGATGGAGCAGTTAAAGCAAACCTCTTTAACACATTATTTGATGCAGTCTTTGTTAACAGCAATGGCTCATGCCCAGTGGTGGGATTCAAGTAATTTAACAAACGGTTCTCTGCCCTATGATTTCTTCGAACAACCAGTTTGCCAAACTGTTCAGACAGTTAACAACCGGTTCTCCCGAAGTGGTGCAAACTGGCTGAATCCCACCACTGCTCATGCCCAACATTCCCTAGTCGTACCAATAATGACTACAACGATCTAACACAAGTAGATGTCCCAGAAGATAATGTTGAAAAGGCACTACGTAGACTGAAACCATCTCTATCTATTGGGCCTGATGGACCCAATCTATCTATCTATCTATCTATCTATCTATCTATCTATCTATCTATCTATCTATCTATCTATCTATCTATCTATCTATCTATCTATCTATCTATCTATCTATAAAAGCTTTCCACTGTTATAGCAGAACCCCTAAGCATAATCTTCGAAAAGTCTTTCAGGACCAGCTCCCTACCCAATCTATGGTCACTAGCCATGGTCATCCCTATCTTCAAAAAGGGAGATCCCAACCAAGTTGAAAATTACAGACCAATCTCTTTATGCTGTGTCACCTGCAAAGTAATGGAATCAATCATCAACCAATCCATTATCCTCCACCTAGAAACAATCAACCTACTCTCTAATAAACAATTTGGTTTCAAAAAAAATATATCCTATAATCTACAAGTTCTACACTGCAAAAACATATGGACTACAAATCTTGATTAGGGCAAAGAAATAGATGCAATTTCAATAGACTTCTGTAAAGCCGTTGATTCAGTGGTACATGACAAGCTACTTCTAAAACTAAAATCCTACAGCATCTCCGGACCCCTCCATAATTGGATAACTGCATTACTTTCAAACAGGCAACAAGTGGTCAAAATAGGCAGCACCCTATCAAATCCTGCACCTGTTAATAGCAGTGTCCCCCAAGGCAGCGTTCTAGGACCAACACTCTTCATACTATACATAAATGACCTTTGTGATCATATTATAAGTAACTGCGTTCTCTTTGCTGATGATGTAAAACTACCAACAATGCTGCTACCCTTCAAAAAGACCTTGACTTTGTGTCGGAATCGTCAAAAAATTGGCAACTCCAAATCTCAACCAACAAATACTCTGTCTTACACATTGGCAAAATAAATCAGAACACAAAATACAAGCTAAGTGAACATGACCTTGTAGATGACCCTCACTCTGCCAAGGACCTTGGAGTACTCATATCAAATGATGTATGCGCATGCCCAAGATGGCGGCCGCACCGCTGAACAGCTGATGCAGCGACGGGCCTGTTTCGGGCCGGACCGGGTGGGGGGGGGTCTTTTTGACAGCTTGGACCCCCGCCCGGGTAGAAGAGAGTGCGGTGAGTGGGAGGATGGGCGAATTGAGGCGGGGCGTCTCCGGGTTCCCTCAGGAGGAGTCCCGGAGCGCTCTCCCTCCGGCGGTGTGGCCGACGATAGCGGCGGCGGCGGCGGCGGCGGCGGTGGCGGCCCGGCCTTTTCCAGCGGCCCGGCCTTTTCCAGCAGCGGCAGCGGTCCGGCCTTCTCCAGGCCGGGCGGCAGCGGCCTGGCTGGGCGGCAGCGGCCCGGCTTTTCCAGCGGCGGCGGCGGCGGCGGCGGTGGCGGCCGGTTTTTGCCGGCGGTTCTCCGGCGGCGATGGTCGGCGGCCTGGCTTGGCCCTGCTTCGGGAGGGGCCTTAGAGCCTTTCTCCCCTTTGTCCCCCCCGTCTGCGGTGCCGGTGGTGCTGGTGGTGTGGGCAGCCTGGCCTTTTCCAGCAGTGGCGGCGGCGGCCGAGTTCTTCGGTGGCGGCGGCGGCCTGGCCTGGAGGCTCTTTCCCCCCAGCAGCGGTAGTGTCGGTGTCGGTGGCGGCGGTGGCGGCGGCCTGGTTGGACCGGCTTGGCCATGGCCTAGCCTGTTGGTGGTTGACTGGGTCCAGCGAACTGTGGCATGACCCAGCAAACCCGGCGGGTGAGTGGCCTATTCCAGCTGGCGGCCTGGCTTAGCGGCCACGAAGAGGCCCGATGGTCGCCTTCTTTGCCATCTTGAAGGTTGTCCACGGGTCTAGGGGACGCCCTCGCTACCATCTAGAGGACGTCTATGGACCGTCTATGGGGCTTTTGAGTCCTTTGCCCCCGGACTTTTGGAGAGATGCCTCGTCGGTGGAGCAGCTTGGCCCATTAGGCGCGTGTTTCGGCCTCTTTGTCAACCTGAAGGACGATCACGGGCCATGTAGGCACCTTTTTACCATCTTGGAGGATGCCCATGGGCTGGCTGCAAGGGGATCTTCTGAAGACCTTTGGTCCCCAGCTGGGGGAATTGAGGATGGTCCTGGACAATCCTAGCTTGACTATTGTAGGACTATATCCTTCTCCCCCAGCCCATAGACCACCCCTCGGAATTGGAGATGAGGGGTTGGAGCTCTGACTGAATCATGGCGGTTTGTTTATCTACCGCCCAAGACCTATATCCCGTCTGTCTTCCACTCGGAATTACTGGTGCGTCAATTTCCATCTTGACAGGTCCAGGATGGGTCTGTTTGCCGGACTTTTATCATGTGGACATTTACAGCGGCTGACCTTCTTGCCTGGCGAGATCCCCCTCTCTCGCGGGTCTGGCCCCCCACATTATCGAGGGCCCATCTTGAGGACGGGTTTTGGAACCCCGAGAGATGGCATGCCAAAAATAGGAGACTTAGGGGATTTTTAATTAATTATTTTAATCGGGTTTTAAGGGAATTTTAATGGGAATTTTAAGGGAGGCGGAACTGACGGGTTTGGGTTGGAGGGGGAGGTAGTGTCGGGTGGGGGGGTGGGAGGGTTAGGGTGGGTATTGGGGGTAGCCCGTCGGGAGGGAAACCAGTCCCTGCGCGTGCTCGTGGCGATTATTTAGTGGGTTCGGAGGTTATGGGGGGGGAATGTGTTCCTTTCCATGAGGGTGGTTCCATTTGCACGGTAAGTGGGAGGGGCAGATATGGCGGAAGGGGGGGATCATATCGGTCTAGGGGGTCACGCGTTCGATGTCTGCAAGCGATTGCGTGCCCCAATCCCTCTGACTTTTCCCGTTCCCCGGATGGTCAAGACCCTCAGAGCCTGGGCCTTCGTCTTATGTTATGCAATGCACGGTCCGTGGCCAATAAGGCCCCCCTAATACACGATCTTATCCAGGGTGGCGCTGCGGATCTTATAGGCGTTACGGAGACCTGGTTGGGCACTGAAGGGGGCATGCCCCTGGTCGAAATGTGCCCACCGGGTTTCCGTGCATTCCATCAGCCGAGGGCCCAGGGTAGGGGTGGGGGTGGGAGGGTTAGGGTGGGTATTGGGGTAGCCCGTCGAGGGAAACCAGTCCCTGCGCGTGCTCGTGGCGATTATTTAGTGGGTTCGGAGGTTATGGGGGGGGAATGTGTTCCTTTCCATGAGGGTGGTTCCATTTGCACGGTAAGTGGGAGGGGCAGATATGGCGGAAGGGGGGGATCATATCGGTCTAGGGGGTCACGCGTTCGATGTCTGCAAGCTATTGCGTGCCCCAATCCCTCTGACTTTTCCCGTTCCCCGGATGGTCAAGACCCTCAGAGCCTGGGCCTTCGTCTTATGTTATGCAATGCACGGTCCGTGGCCAATAAGGCCCCCCTAATACACGATCTTATCCAGGGTGGCGCTGCGGATCTTATAGGCGTTACGGAGACCTGGTTGGGCACTGAAGGGGGCATGCCCCTGGTCGAAATGTGCCCACCGGGTTTCCGTGCATTCCATCAGCCGAGGGCCCAGGGAGGGGGGGTGGCGGTTGCTATTAAAGAGAGTCTAGAGCCGAGGGAGACCACTGTACCTCAGATCGCCGGGTGTGAATCCCTCTTTGTGAGATGGGGTCATCAGTGTCAGATGGGCTTGCTGGTCACGTACCTGGCTCCTTGCTGCGTGACAGCTGCCCTGCCCGAGCTCCTGGAGGTGCTTGCCGGGGTGGCAGTGGAGACCCCCAGACTTTTAGTCATGGGGGACTTTAACTTGCCATCGGCCGGCTCGTCATCGACAGTGGCTCGGGAGTTCATGGCTTCCATGATGGCCTTGGACCTGACTCAAGTAGTGGATGGCCCCACTCACATCGGGGGTGGCACTCTGGATCTTATTTTTATCTCTGGTCAGTGGTTGAAGGATCTGGATTTGAGAGATGTAGTCATAGAACCTTTGTCATGGTCAGATCACTCTCCTTCGCCTGGACTTTCTGACCGCCACTCAACACCGCAGGGAGCCGGAGCCACAAGGTTGGTTCCGACCCAGGCGTCTGATGAACCCGGAGAGGTTCCGGACGGAGCTTGGGCCACTTCCTGAGGGTCTGGCACACGGCACGGCAGAGGAACTAGCCGCAGCCTGGGAACGGGCTGCGGCTGGGGCTTTAGACCGTGTCGTGCCTCTGCGGCCTCTGACCCGCGCAGATCCCAACCGGCTCCTTGGTTCTCCGAGGAGCTGAGGGGATGAAACGCCGGAGAAGACGCCTAGAGAGCTCCTGGAGGTCTAGCCGCTTAGAGGCTGATCGACACTAGTTAGGTCCTATACTAGGACCTACCTGGTGGCACTGAGGGAAGCGAGGCGTTGCTCGCCTCCTCCCTCATTGTGTCGGCAGATAACCGCCCAGCCGCCCTGTTTGGGTGACCCGCCCTCCTTCACCAGGGGAGCGGGATGACCCGCTGCAGGGACGTGCTGAGAGTTTAACGGTTATCTATACGATAAAATCGCTCAGCCGAGACGGTCTAGACCAAAATTGCAACGATTCAGATGAGGCGCCTGAGGGTGGTCTTGGTGACATTTTCTGGGATGAGTTTGACCCTGTGGCTCCGAGGACATGGACAGGTTGCTGGGTAGGCTGAATGCCACCACGTGTTTACTGGACCCGTGCCTCCTGGCTGGTGCTGGCCACTCAGGAGGTGACACGAGGCTGGCTCCAGGCGATTATGAGTGCCTCCTTGTTGGAGGGAGTCTTCCGCCGCCTTGAAAGAGGCGGTGGTGAGGCCCTCCTCAAGAAGCCTCCTGACCCGCTGTCTTAGGTAATTATCGTCGTCTCCAACCCGCCCGCGCGAAGGTTGTAGAGAGTATGGTGGCATATCAGTTTCCCCTGCACCTGGATGAAACTGTCTATCTAGACCCGTTCCAGTCCGGTTTCCGGCCCGGCTACAGCACGGAGACGGCTTTGGTCGTGTTGGTGGATGATCTCTGGAGGGCCAGGGATAGGGGTTGTTCCTCTGTCCTGGTCCTATTAGACCTCTCAGCGGCTTTCTATACCATCGACCATGGTATCCTGCTGCGCCGGTTGGAGGGATTGGGAGTGGGAGGCACCGTTTATCGGTGGTTCTCCTCGTATCTCTCCAACCGGTCGCAGACGGTGTTGACAGGGGGGCAGAGGTCGGCCCCGAGGCGCCTCACTTGTGGGGTGCCGCAGGGGTTGATTCTCTCGCCCCTTCTGTTCAACATCTATATGAAGCCGCTGGGTGAGATCATCAGTGGCTTCGGTGTGAGGTACCAGCTGTACGCTGATGACACCCAGCTGTACTTTTCCACACCGGGCCACCCCAATGAAGCTATCGAAGTGCTGTCCCGGTGTTTGGAAGCCGTACGGGTCTGGATGGGGAGAAACAGGCTCAAGCTCAATCCTTCCAAGACAGAGTGGCTGTGGATGCCGGCATCCCGGTACAGTCAGCTGAGTCCTCGGCTGACTGTTGGGGGGGGGGCACTGGCCCCGATGGGGAGGGGGGGCAATCTGGGCGGTCTCCTGGATGGACTGCTGTCTTTTGAAGATCATTTGACGGCCGCCTCCAGGAGAGCTTTCCACCAGGTTCGCCTGGTGCGCCAGTTGCGCCTTTCTAGACCGGGATGCCTTATGCACGGTCACCACGCCTCGTGACGCCTTGCCTGGATTATTGCAATGCTCTACATGGGGCTCCCTTGAGGGGCATCCGAGGCTCCAGTTAGTTCAGAATGCAGCTGCGCTGGTGATAGAGGAGCCCTCGTGGCTCCGTGTTACACCTATCCTGCGCAGACTGCACTGGCTACCTGTGGCCTTCCGGTGCGCTCAAGGTGCTGGTGACAATCTTTAAAGCGCCCATGGCATAGGGCCGGGCTATTTACGGGACCGCCTACTGCTACCAAATACCTCTCACCGACCGTGCGCTCTCACAGAGAGGACTCCTCAGGGTGCCGTCAGCTAGGCAGTGCTGCCTGGCGACACCCAGGAAGGGCCTTCTGTGGGGCTCCCACCCTCTGGAACGAACTCCCTCCAGGACTTCGCCAACTTCCGGACCTCCGAACCTTTCGTCACGAGCTTAAAACACACTTATTTATCTGCGCGGGACTGGATTAGATTTTAAAGTTATGGGTTTTAAGGGTTTTTTATTATTTATACTATTTTAAATTTGGGGCAATAGAATAAGTTTTTAAATTGTTTTTTAATCTGTATTTATATGTATTTTAACTGCCTGTGAACCGCCCTGAGTCCTTAGGGAGATAGGGCGGTATATAAATTTGAAAAATAAAATAAATAAAATAATAAATAAATAAATGATCTAAGTGCCAAAGCCCACTGTAACAACATTGTCAAAAAGGCATTAAGAGTTGTAAACCTAATCTTGCGTAGCTTCTTCTCCAGTAATATTTGTTGTGACCCAGGCCCAAGTAGGTAGTAGGAAACTAAGTCCATGAAAAAACAAAGAAACTTTATTTGAACAGCTGAGAATTACTTCATTCCCAGCATAGTTCAACTCAAATTAAAGCAAATTCCTCCCAACACAAATTCCTCTGTCCTATCGCAAACCTTGGTCCAATTAGGCAAACTGCCAAAGGCCTTTCTTGGCAAACGTTCGCAAAAATAAGTCACAAAAATAAATAAAAGACGTAGATGAAGAAGAAGATGAACTTACCAATGTTGTTTTCTGGCAAAGCCCAAACGCCGTTGCTGGTCTGTTTTAAGTAGTGCCAATCATCTCTTGGCCATACTCCCGAGTTGTTCTTTTTGCTTGAGCTGCTCTTGCCTTCTGGCAGCTCTTCTCATGCGTGCATTAGGAACAGGCTCCTCTTGTTCCTCTGCCTCACTACTACAGTTTCTGGAGGCTCTGGAGTCCACACCCACTTCCTGATGGCCCTGGCCTCACCTCACCATCGCTGTCCGACTCAGTTGCCAGCTCCGTAGGCTGCTGGCAGACCACAACAATATTACACTACTAACCAGAGCATACAAAACATTTGCTAGACCAATTCTCGAATACAGCTCATCTGTCTGGAACCCACACTGCATATCAGACATTAATACAATTGAGCACGTCCAGAAATACTTCACAAGAAGAGTCCTCCACTCCTCTGCTCTCAATGATATACTTTATGCCACCAGACTTGAAATTCTGGGTTTAGAAAATTTAGAACTACACCGCCTTCAGTATGACCTGAGCACAGCTCATAAAATCATCTGCTACAATGTCCTGTCAATAACTATTTCAGCTTCCACAACAATGACTACCACAATACACGAGCACACAATAGATACAAACTTAAAGTGAACTGCTCCAAACTTGATTGCAGAAAATATGACTTCAGTAACAGAGTTGTTAATGCCTGGAATGCACTACCAGTCTCTGTGGTCTCATCCCAAAACCCCCAAAACTTTAACCTAAGATTGTCTACTGTTGACCTCACCCCATTCCTAAGAGGTCTGTAAGGGGCTTCCATAAGAACACCAGCGTGTCTACCATCCCTGTCCTAATGTTCCCTTAAATTGTATTCATTTTATGTATTCAATTCATGATTATACTTATATATATTATCTAATATGTACTCGACAAAATAAATAAATAAATAAGTAAAGAAATTTAATTAGATAATAGAGAGTAATGAAATTCTGTTAGATTAAGAAAACAGAATGCCACTTTATTTCAGAAAGTGTAACTTGAAATGTTATGAAACTTATATTTTCACTTGATTCTCAATATATATATATTGGAAATAGTAGGTGATGAGAAAATAAATTTAAGTGCATCTGGCAGTCTTTTCAGGAAATATACGTAACTAGACCAGGGAGAGGAGTGAAGAATCTTTTCTGCCTTGAACTTTCTGAAAGTTACTATTTTAGGATCTAAGCCACTTAAATGTAGAACTTTTATATGTATGCATAAGGGAGAGGATACTAATAACATAGATAACAATTGTAAGATAAACTGTATTCCAAGTTCATTGAAACTGCAATTCCAAGTTCCTTTATTCAGAGATAAATTTCATTTCATTGCTTGGAACTTATTTTGATGTGGAACTAGTTGGTTGTAATGCAAAGCATTTTTTCCCTTCTATTTTATTGTGTCTGATTCTCAGACACTGCCTGGACAAGTCCCTGTAGTTTTCTTGGCAAGGTTTTTCAGAAGTGGTTTGTCACTCTTCCTTCCTAGGGCTGAAAGGAAGTGACCAGCCAAGGTCACTCAACTGGCTTCCTGCCTAGAATTTATGGGCTCCCAGTTTCTAGTCTGATGCCTTAACTACTGCACCAAAGTGGCTTTCCTAAAGCAAATTTACTTTGAAATAAATTTATTTTTATTTTTATTTATTTATTTATTTTGTCACAACAATATATATAAGTATTATACAAAAAGATTATATAGTATATAAACACATATATGAGTAAATATTAGGAGGTATAAGCATATATATATATATATATATAGGAAGAAGAAAAGAAAAACAATAGGACAGGAACGGTAGGCACGTTTGTGCTCTTATGCACGCCCCTTATGGTCTTCTTACGAATGGGGTGAGGTCAACAGTAGAAAGTTTTTGGTTAAAGCTTTTGGGATTATGGGAAGAGACCACAGAGTCAGGTAAAGTGTTCCAAGCACTGATGATTCTGTTACAGAAGTCATATTTTCTGCAACTCTAGATTAAAGCGGTTGACATTAAGTTTAAATCTATTGGTAGCTCTTGTGTTATTGTAGTTGAAACTGAAGTAGTCGTTGGCAGGAAGGACGTTACAATGGATGATTCTATGAGCTAAAACCAGGTCCTGTCGAAGGCGACAGAGTTCCAAGTTTTCTAAGCTTAGGATTTCAAGTCTGGTGGGATAAGGTATTTTGTTGTTTTCAGAGGAATGGAGAACTCTTCTTGTAAAATATTTCTGGACTCGCTCAATTGTATTGATGTCAGAGATGTGGTGAGGGTTCCAAACAGGCGAGCTGTATTCTAGAATTGGTCTAGCAAATGTTTTATATGCTCTGGTTAGTAGTGTAGTGTCCTATTGAAATCAGTGGTATTTTCTTCTAAGTAACGTGTGAAATTCAGGTGATAGGTAGATCCCACATGTTTTGAAACAGATAAACAAAAAGCATCACCACTGGAAATGATTTCCAGAGCATGGCATTTTCTTCATTAGTTATATATAGCTCTTTTTAAATGGATCTCTTTAATCCTTTAGTGAAGTTTAACAAAATCAAACAAGCCAGTGGAAAAGTTCCGTGTCATCCTTTCTTTTGATATTTGACATGACAGGCCTTACTTTGTCCACGGGAATGAAAGTATAAATGGTCCCTGGCAAGTGAGCTCTTTTCCCCCAGCAAAACTCTGAGATACCCAGCAGTGTGATTTTCCCCTATCTTTTCATTAACTACCTAAAGTCATATTGCTAATATTAACATTACTGGTTCTTTTAGTGTTAAAGATAAGAACTTCTTTAGCTTTTAAATTTCTGAGGTAGGTTTCTATCATTAAAGTAAGGAATAAAGAAACACAACCTCATGAAATTCCTTGGTCTTAATTGTTGATTTCTTTTATATGTTTCTTTGATAATGAAACTGCTGCAAGACATAAAATGGGACATAAAGAATGCTGTATAGGGATTTCTCTCCCAACTTGTGTTTCCACCACTTTCATCATACCATTAGTGCTTCATTTTATTTAAATTTCAGCAGCATTCCATGGGACAAAAGAAAAAAAGAAACAAAATATCAAAATTGCAGGATGCTAAACAAATGTGGATGAAACGCGGAGATTTTTAGTAGAGACAAATACTGCTACGAACAAAATTGCACATTGCATTGTACAGAGTTGGGAAAAGAGAAGGGAGGAGTGGGATTTGGAAAATGGGTCCTACTCATACAAACCAGCATGTAAAACATAATAGTCCTAATTTACCAGCCTTGTTTTGTACAGAGGCAAATTCACTTAAGCTCTGTGGCTTGAGTGAATCAGAACCATCCATTAGGACTCCACTTTATCAAATATGTATGAATATCAAGGCAGACTTGGGATGTAGAAGTCTGCCCTTTCCTACAGATAGCAGATAAAAGGCACTGTAGCATTTCAGTCTTATCTCCAAGGATCAGGTTATGGTACTACTATTTGCACCAATACAATGTAAACAACTGAACGTCATTTCAAGAATCCACCACAGATTTGCTATAATACAGAGGAAGAAAAAGCTTATCTCAATCAGTTTGGAGGAAAACATGCATAAATGCAATTTGCTGGTAGAAATCAGCACTTTCCTTGCTTGCTTGCTTGCTTTTATACTTACAGTATCACTGCAAAATTTCTTATACTAGAAGTAAGTTTGTGAAGTCTTGCATGTTAACTGAATCCATTGGGTAAGAGGCCCCTTAAAATAAATTTTTATGGCAGAGAAAGTGGGGTGATAGAATTTTATTAACACTTCATTAAATATTTATAAATAGAGATCACAAGGGGCAATGGAATCTTGGGAGAAATACTGCACTGATTCCATTACCAATTGTGATATCATTTTAAAACATTTATTACAAAGAAGATAATATGTTAAATTACCATACTCTTCCTTTATTTCTGATGTACTAAACTGACAAGCAGAAATGGTCTGATGCTGTGATACTATTACTGTCAGTAATAGTCTGTAAGATCATTTACATTTCTCTCCTAAAGTCTTGTTTTGAATTCTTCCAAATTTCTCCCACTGAGTGTAATCCTTACCTGATGTGAGACATCATAGGCATATCATGTGGTATTTCTGTTTTTCATCTTTTGATTATATTCCATCCTTAATCTTCCTTCTAGCCCCTTTGAACTGCCAATGATTTGGGGGCAGGAGAAGAAAATCCTATATTGCCAGCTGTCCAAAAAAATTGAGAGTAAGGTACCAGGGGTTGGACTGGAAGACCTCCAAGATCCCTTCCAATTCTGTTATTCTGTTAAATGAATATGAATGAAAACAGACCAATTGCACAATGCTCCTTGAAAAAATCAATCTTTTTTCCTCTTACTTTGAATATAGCTTCTATAGCACCACTATTTCTTCATGGGAACTCTGCAGTGACCAATTAGTAGTAAAGTTTTTTGGAGCTTCTAAATCCAGGGTTAATGGTTTAGGTAAGTAAAAATAATTCTCACAATGACTTGATTTGTCCCAGATTTAGAATTTATATAATACATGTCTTGCATCCAAAAATACAACGAAATACTATTTTAACACTAAACTTTCTGAGCCATAAGAATTTTGTGGAGCTTCTGGTTGGCTCCGTTGGCAATGGAGGTGATCTTTTTGATCACCAACCACTGGATCGTGTTGGAACGCTAGGACAGTGACAATTAGCTGCCCAGCGGTTCAAAATTCCCTTTCTTCAGGCGAAGAAGAGGAGGTGAGCAAAAGAGGCAGAGGTAGAGCTTCCCCAGAACTCCTGGAAGACACCAGGGGGCTCGAAGGGTTAAGCCCCCTCAGAACTTCAAAGCGCTCCAGATCTGAGGCTTTTTTCCTGCTTTGGCAGACCTAATTGCCACGACCAACAACGGGACCAATTTTAGCTTAAAGAAGAAAATACCGGACTGAACAGAAACGGGAGAACTCTAACTACAAAAGCAAGTAATTAAATCAATTCCCTGTTGTTGTTTTTTCTTCTAAGTTTTGGAGCTGACTTCAAAGCGAAAATGGCGGCTGTTCTTTAATGCACTAACAAGTTGAAAACGAAAGTGTTAAAATTCTCACTGCTTGCTGTGTATTGCTGAAGAATTGCTGGAGACTTTTTAAAACATTGTAACGAGAAGGGGGAAGGGACATTGAGACTGTTTGAGACTTAGAAGATTTATAAGTAACATTAAGTTAAAGAGAAACTTTAAGAGATGGCAGCAAAACAATTAAAGACAACTGTAACAAAAACCGCAGGAACATCTACACCGGGAATTTCTCCAGCACATACAGCAGATACAAAATCACTAAATTTGGAAGCACTTCAGGATAATTTGAAAGATTTTATGAGAGAATCCCTTAATGATGCTATGAATTTGCAAACCTCTCAGATAGAAGATAAGTTTAAATTAATTACAGACGAAATGTCAGAGATGAAAAAACAGATGTTATAAATTCAAATTGGAAATAAAGAAGTCAAGGAAGGTTTGGTGTCAGCCGTACAGGGTTTGGCATCAAACGTGATTTTATTGGAGCAGGAAGTAGAAGAAATAAAGAAAGTTACTTTAAAATTGGAAAATAAGATTGAGGTAGCTCAAAGTAAAATGGATAAACCAGATGATGAAATTGTTTTGGTACAATATAGAGCTATGGAATTTGCTTTAAGAATACGGGGCCTAAAAGAGAATAGACAAGAGAATTTGAAGCAAATTTTTTCTGAGGCCTTTGCGGAGATTTTGGCAGTTCATCCAGCAGATGTGGCTTTTTATATTGACAAAATTTATCGTGTGAATTCCTGGATAGCAAGACAAAGAAATCTTCCGAGAGACATTGTTATTTATTTTACTACTAGAACAGTGAGAAATGAGATTTTACAAGCTTCTTTTAAAGAAGAAGTGGCTTCTTTTAAAGGAGCCACTTTTGATCAAGTGGCTGGTCAAAATATTTTAATACTAAAGGAAATTCCCCCAAAAATGTTGAGAGGTAGGAAGGAATTTGCCTTTTTGGTAAACGAACTTAAAAAGCGTCAGATTGAGTACAGATGGGACATCCCAACTGGTATAATAGTTTACTATGAAGGGAAAGCACATCATCTTAATACAGTCGGTAAAGCAGGAGAGTTTAATGCTTATGTGCTTAAGGCTGAAAGTCCACCATCTCCGGATGGTAGGAGAAAGGAAGGTGAAATTAAAGAAAAAGAAGTGATAGTAATGGAAGAAGACCTTTTACAAGTGTTGGATGTGGCTAAGACAGGATCAGAGACTCCAAAAGAGCCAAGGATGACAAGAGCAGCTGTCAAATGCAAGGTACAAGAAGAAAAGGCTCAATCTGCTACTACCAAGATGGAAACAGTGGGAGGAGCAAGGCCCAAAGAAAGATATGATTTGCGGTTGGTGCTTCAAAAGTTTCTGATCGCCAATAATGGCAATTAGACTTTTATCATGGAATGTTAATGGATTAAACTCACCACAAAAGAGAAGAAAGATATTTCATTATTTGAAGCAATTTAAAAATAACATTGTATGTTTACAAGAAACACATATTAGAGCATTAGACCAGAAATATTTGATCAATTCAAAACTGGGAATACATTTTGTTGCATCTGCTACAGAAAAGCAGAATGGACTAATTGTTTATATAAAGAGTAATTTATCTTCAACATTAATTGAGGCGGATAATCAAGGAAGATATATTGCCATCGAACTTTTATTGGAGGGGAGAAAGATACTTTTAATAGGAGTTTATGCGCCAAATCAACAAGAAAATTTTTATAAGTTTTTACATAAAAAAATAATATCCTGGGACTATAAAACTCACATATTAATGGGTGATTGGCATGGAGTGATGGATATCCAGAAAGATAAAAGAAGTTTTAGAAATATTTCCAATCGTGTTAAATTGCCAAAGGCCTTCTTTGATTTGATGGAAGATTTAGAACTGAGAGATGTATGGCGAGAATGTAATGAAAAAGAGAGAGATTTTACATTTTTTTCTGATAGACATCAATCATTTTCTAGGATTGATTTTATTTTAATTACTAACAATTTGTTTTTCAGAGTGAAAAAGACTAAAATTTGTTCTAGAACTTTGTCTGATCACAGCCCGGTTGGATTGAGCTAGATCGGGAAAAGGAGGCCAGGGGACATGGAGGATGAATGAGAATTTGTTTAAATATGAACAAAATGTAAATGAATGTAAAACTCAAATGAAGGAAATTTTTTCTTTGAATATGGATAAGGGAACACCTATAGAGATAGTTTGAGATGCTAGCAAGGCTTATATGAGGGGAATTTTATTGGATATGAACAATAAATATAGAAATAGATTGCAGAAAAAGCAAAAGGAATTAGAAGAGGAAATTAAAAGGAAGGAGCAGTTATTGGTATGTAACCCAGGAGATAGTAAAATAAAAGAGTCAATAAATACATTAAGAGGTCAATTTAATATGTTAATGGCAGATCAGGTGGCAACTAATTTACAATATGCAAAGCATAATTTGTTTAATAATGCTAATAAACCTGGAAGGTGGTTAGCATATTTATTAAGAAAGAAACAGAAATGACGTATAATTGATAAAATAGAATATAGAGGTAAGGAAGTATATCAGCAAAATTTGATTAAAAAAGCCTTTTTAGAATATTATAGTAAGTTATATGCTAGAGATGTGATTAATGATAAAGATATAGATAGATGTTTACAAAACCACGGTATCTTAGAAATTACAGCAGATCAAAGGGAAAAGTTGAACCAATTAATTATTTCAGAGGAAATAGTGTTTGCAATTAAGCAGCTTAAAGCGAATAAAGCACCAGGTACAGATGGTTTGACAACTACTTATTATAAAAATTTACAAAATGAGATGATTGTACCACTTAAGGAGTTATTTAACAGAATACAAAGGGGAGGAGAAGTTCCTCCCTCATGGAGGACAGCTTTTATTTCATTAATACCTAAAGAAGATTGTGATGGTGTTAAACCAGAGAATTATAGGCCAATATCACTTTTAAATACTGATTATATAAGATATTTGCTAAGATATTAGCGAATAGATTGATGCCACCGATGACTTAAATAATACACAATGATCAAACAGGATTTATTAAGGGGAGGCAGATGAGATATAATATGAGACAAATTGTAAATTTACTTGAATATTTGGAAAGAAACAGCAGGTCTCAGCAGCACTCTTCTGCGGAAAAAGCTTTTGATAGATTGGATTGGCAGTTTTTGTTTAAAGTAATAGAAAAAATGCAATTTGGGGATTATTCTATTCAAGCAATTAAGGCTATATATCGAAAGCAAACAGCTCAAATAATAGTAAATGGTGGATTAACAGAATCTTTCAAGATTGAGAAAGGGACTAGACAAGGACATCCCTTGTCACCGTTATTATTCATTTTAACTTTGGAAATATTATTGAGCAATATACGTGGTTTAGATCAAATAGAAGGAATTAGAATTAAAAATCAAGATTATAAATTAAGAGCGTTTGCAGATGACCTGGTTGTTACTTTATCTCAACCAATACATTCAGCCGTATATCTAAAGGAGACAATTGATCAGTATAGTAAGGTATCTGGGTTTAAAGTGAATCAACAGAAGACAAAAATGATAATTAAAAATATGAATACACATCAGAGAGAAGAACTAGAAAGAATAACTGGATATGAAGTAGTTAAAAAGGTCAAATACCTAGGAGTATATATTACAGCATCAAATGTAAAGTTATATAAAAATAACTATGAGGTATTGTGGGGAAAAGTAATTAAAGAAATGGAGAATTGGAAGAAGTTACAATTATCATTGTTGGGAAGAGTGGCAGCTATAAAAATGAATGTTTTGCCTAGATTTTTATTTTTGTTTCAAATGATTCCAATATTGAAGAAAGATGCAAATTTACAGGAATGGCAAAAAGGGATTAGTAATTTTGTATGGAAGGGTAAAAAACCGAGAATAAAGTTAAAAATAATGCAAAGAGGGGGTTTAAAAATGCCTAATTTGAAATTGTACTATGATGCAGTTGCTTTAGCTTTAATTTCTGATTGGATTAATTTAACAGAGGAAAGGGTTTTGAATATAGAAGGTTATGGTTTGTTATATGGTTGGCATGCATATGTATTGTATGACAAGAAAATTGATAAGATATTTAAGAATAATATGATCAGAAGTGCTTTGTTGAGGGTTTGGAAAAAATATCAATATAAGTTAGATGGTAAGATACCAATATGGGCTATCCCCAGACATATGATAGAGAATATAAATATATTACAAAAAATGGAGGTTATTACTTACAAAGAGCTTTTGATTATGGAAAAGGGGGAATTACAATTAAAATCTAGGGAGAAATTGAGGGATGAAGAAACTATACGTGGTTCCAGTATGGACAATTGCAATCTAGATGGAAAATAGATCAGAAAATTGGTATTAGGCAAAGTGGTGATAATTTGGTAAAACAAATAAAAGATCAAGGTCAACAGCATAAAAAGAGATTATATAACGTATTGGTAGAAATTGATTCAGAAATGGAGCTGGTTAAAGATTGTATGGTAAGACGAGCACAAAATTTTCAACAACCTATAATGTTAGAAATATGGGGAAAAAATTGGGTGAGGAATGTAAAATTTACTCAAGCACAAAATTTAAGAGAAAATTTTTATTAAATGTTTTATAGATGGCATTTAGATCTGAAAAAAATTGTCATGTATTTATCCAAATGTGAAAGCAAAATGTTGGAAATGTGATTGTGAGGATGCTACTTATTATCATATATGGTGGGCTTGCAAAAAAGTTAAAGCTTTTTGGATTAAAATATAGTGGATTATGCAGAACATTTTGAAAAAGAAGATCAAGTTTGTTCCACAGTTCTTTTTATTAGGAATAATTCCAGATTGCACTGTTATAGAGACAAAACTGATTTTGAACTTAATAACTGCTGCAAGACTATTTATTGCACAATATTGGAAGAAAAAAGACTTACCTACAATTGGAGAATGGATTAGTAAAGTATCAAATTTAGCAGAAATGGCAAAAAATTCTGCCTGCTTGAAAGACTATACACAAGAAAAATATATTTTGGAATGGAGAAAGTGGATTGATTATATTCAAAATAAGTATCAGATTAAAAAATACCAATTAGTTTTTGAGTGAAGTTAGGATTTGCTATGTATTAGAGTTTAAGAAAGAAGGGAATTGATAGTGTGATGGTGTGAAATGGAATATGTTTTATGTTATATTTTAGATTATGTTTGTTAGTTACTATACCCTGTATTCTGTTCTGGGAAGTCTGGGGGGGGGAGGGGGGGGAAATGAAGGGGGGGAAGGGGAAGATTATAAATTGATTGATTGCCATTGTACAGGAATAATGGTAGAATTAAATAAGTTGGAATGGTGTAAAGTCGGAGCTGCTCGGTAACCACTCCGGAAGGGAAAGGGCAAGGAAAGAGGAGTAAAGAATGAAGAAAGTAGGTAGGCAGGTAGGTAGGTAGGAAAGAAGGGAGGGGGAAGAAAGGATAGGAGGAGAAGAAGGAGGGGAAGATAGAGGGTTAGAAAGGATGGAAGTGAGAAGTGGGAAGGAGGAGGGGAAGTAGGAAAGTGAGGAGGAGGATGGTGGGGAAAGTAGAAGAAGGATGAGAAGGGTAGAAAGGATTAAGGAAGGGAGTGGCGACCGAGCAGGCCTGATTGAGCATAATTTGAGTATAGGATCAATTGTTGGATAAGTGATTGTACTGTACACTGGTCAAATTGTGGGAATTATTATGGAAAATAAAAAACTTTAAAAAAAAAGAATTTTGTAAAGTTCTACATAGAATATATTCTCTTTTCAATGTTAGCTTGATAACCACACAGTATATAGAAGCAATTTTTTATATTCATATCCTTCATAGTGTAAGATACTTTCCTCTTAAAGATGGTCTGGTACCAATGCTTGCAGTTTTTAACTATAATGAAGTAGTTTTTGTTGGTTTGGTTTGATTTGGATATCTTTTACTCTTTTTTCGTTCTGTCATTTTAAAATTATGATGTTATATACTTTGGTTTTATTTTTAGCTGAATTAGCCATTTTGACTATATTTTGATAGAAAAGCGGTGTGTTAACTTCATAGAAGACGTGCTAACACTACAAATGTTTTAACATTTAATAGAGCATGAATTTATTTGAATTAATTCATTTAGGCATGAATTTGTCAATTCTCTATTCTTTGCATAAGACTATTGCTGTTAGCAATAAAACGAGGATAAGTGAGCTATAGTAGAAGCAAAGATATGTAGGTTAGATTACTGCAGTGCATTCTACAAAAACACTTGAAAGCTTCATTTGGTCAAAAATGTAGCAACCTGAATATTATCTAGCACCAACCATTGGGAAGACATTAAACTTGTCCTATAGGCCCTGTGCTAATTTCCTATAACATTCTAAGTGCATGCTAGTGACACACATACTGTGTTAATGTTAACATTTAAAGCACTTTATAGCTTGATTCCATGTTGCTTTCAGGAATGCAACACTTACTAAAATTGGCCTGATTGGTAACTAGCAAATGAGAGGCAGGGGCTGATATATGGAGGCATTTTTCTATAACAGTACCAGCCCTCTAGAAAGGTGTCCCATTGGAATGTATATTGGTCCAGCTGTACCTGTCTTTTAGAAGCAATTGAGGATGGAACTCTTCTGGTAAGCACTTAGGATCTGATTCCTATTTTTTTGGATTATTTATCAGATTTTCAAATTTCTCTATTTTATGGGATTTTTGTTGTTGCTTTAACATATGTATTCCTATAAAGCCTTCAAGAATCCTATAGGATTACAGTGGGCTTTAAATATAATTAATATATAATATTATAATGTAATTAATACATAAACCTTTGTTTAGTCATATTAGTAAGAATTTAATCCTTTTGATATAACTTAATTTACTTTGAATGAATAGAATTGAATGTTTATAATTATTCTATTATTCACATACAAATATGTGCATGGTGATTTGAAAGCAGATATTTTTTAAATAATGCATTCAAATCTAGGTTGCAAAAATACAGACAACCATTAGCAATAGCAATAGCAATTAGACTTACATACCACTTCACAGTGCTTTACAGCCCTCCCTAAGCAGTTTAGAGAATCAGTATATTGCTCCCAAAATCTGGGTCCTAATTTTACCGACCTCAGAAGGATGGAACAGTGAGCCAGTGAGAACTGAACAACTGAAATGTTGGCAGTCAGCAGTCAGCAGAATTAGCCTGCAATACTGCATTCTAACCACTGTGCCACCATGGCTCTTAGATATGATCAGAAAGATTAGGAAAAGTTTTTTTGCTGCCTTGTAATGGTCAGGTGAATTTTTTGTGGCCCGATGGTAGCCCTACTTCTATTAATAGAAATATTAAGGTAATAGAAAGTAGCTGAAATAAGCCCAGCCATTGTTTTTTCTAGACTACTGATGTCCCCAACAGCATTAATGAAACAGAATATTTTTATTTAATTTCAGTAACTTGTTTTTAGTAATGAAACTAGATTGTGACAGTTATATCCAACATATAAGAACTTGTCTATGGGAAACAGAAAGAGGTGTGTAAAAGGGAAGGCTTTGGTTTTATTAGTCATGATGTCTGCAACTGGTCCAATGAAAAACTGTACAAAAGAGATGGATTGCATCCATCAAAGAAAGGGACTGAGTTACTTAGCAATAAATTCACAGATTTTCTGGATAAACATTTAAACTGAACAGTGGGGACAGAGAATTAATTGATACAGAACATTTCTGTCCACAGCAATCCAAAATTAATAGGGTTAGCAGTGCATGTAACATAGATATCTGTGTAGATAAGATTTAATAGTGAGCATTTAATAGTGAGTGCCATATCATGTGCACTAATCAAACAGGTGGCAAGAAAGTAGGGGCAGTCAGGCACAACACAGGTTATTATTTATTTATTTTATTTTATTTTATTTTATTTTTCAAATTTATATACCGCCCTATCTCCCTAAGGACTCAGGGCGGTTCACAGGCAGTTAAAATACATATAAATACAGATTAAAAAACAACAATTAAAAAACTTATTCTATTGCCGAATTTAAAAAACAATATAAATAATAAAAAACCCCTTAAAACCAATAACTTTAAAATCTAATCCAGTCCCGCGCAGATGAATAAGTGCGTTTTAAGCTCGCGACGAAAGGTTCGGAGGTCCGGAAGTTGACGAAGTCCTGGAGGGAGTTCGTTCCAGAGGGTGGGAGCCCCCACAGAGAAGGCCCTTCCCCTGGGTGTCGCCAGACGGCACTGCCTAGCTGACGGCACCCTGAGGAGTCCCTCTCTGTGAGAGCGCACAGGTCGGTGAGAGGTATTTGGTAGCAGTAGCAGGTCCCGTAAATAGCCCGGCCCTATGCCATGGAGCGCTTTAAAGATTGTCACCAACACCTTGAAGCGCACCCGGAAGGCCACAGGTAGCCAGTGCAGTCTGCGCAGGATAGGTGTAACACGGGAGCCCCGAGGGGCTCCCTCTATCACCCACGCAGCCGTGTTCTGGACCAACTGAAGCCTCCGGATGCCCCTCAAGGGGAGCCCCATGTAGAGAGCATTGCAGTAATCCAGGCGAGACGTCACGAGGGCGTGAGTGACCGTGCATAAGGCATCCCGGTCTAGAAAGGGGGGCAACTGGCGCACCAGGCGAACCTGGTGGAAAGCTCTCCTGGAGACGGCCGTCAAATGGTCTTCAAAAGACAGCCGTTCATCCAGGAGAACGCCCAGATTGCGCACCCTCTCCATCGGGGCCAGTGATTCGCCCCCAACAGTCAGCCGAGGACTCAGCTGACTGTACCGGGATGCCGGCATCCACAGCCACTCAGTCTTGGAGGGATTGAGCTGGAGCCTGTTTCTCCCCATCCAGACCCGTACGGCTTCCAAACACCGGGATTATATAGACAGTAAGCACCAGGTCAGTCAAAACGGACTCAAATGTCTATACACCAATGCACAGAGTATGAGGAATAAACAGGGTGAATTAGAAATTCAAGTAAATGAGGGCAGATATGATATTGCTGCCATTACGGAAACTTGGTGGGATGAAAACCACAAATGGAACATACAGCTAGAGAGATATAAATTATTTAAAAGAAATAGACCAAATAAAAGAGGAGGTGGAGTTGCACTATATATAAGAAATAACTACATCTCTACAGAAATAGAGCACAACAATGATGAAAATTATCTTGAATGCATTTGGGTCAATATTAAAGGGAGGGAAAATGATATTGCCATAGGTCTATACTATAGGCCACCCAGCCAAACAGAGGAAGTAGATGAACTTTTTGCTAGTCAGCTAACTAAGGTATGTAGGAAGCATATCACAGTAGTAAAGGGGGATTTTAACTACCCTGACATCAACTGGGAGACAAACTCTGCACCAAGTGGAAGATCCAACAGGTTCCTAACAAACCTAGCAGTCAACTTTGTTTCCCAAAAAGTAGAGAAGGGAACAAGGGGATCAGCCATATTGAACTTAATTCTCACTAATAGAGATAAATGATAAAAGGTGTTGAAGCTATAGGAACCTTGGGGGTAAATGATCACGCAATATTGGAATTCAACATTATGCAAACACAAGTAGTAGTCTTGTGTTTGCACAAGTCAAACTAAAGTCTTGGACTTTAAGAGAGTTAATTTCAATAAACTTAGAGAGAGCTTGAGAAGGATTCCATGGATGAGAATCCTCAAGGGGAAAACAACTCAAGAAGCTTGGGAAATTTTGAAAAGTGAGATTATAAAAGCCCAGTCTAGCACAATATCAATGAAGAAGAAAAATAATAGATCTTAAAAGAAACCAGCATGGATGTATAAAGAACTATCTGACAAATTGAAAGACAAAAAGGACAAAAAGTGGAAAGAGGGGCAAATAACTAAGGCAGAATATCAGCAAATAGCCCGAGCCTGTAAAGATGAAGTGAGGAAAGCTAAGGCTCACAATGAACAAAGGCTAGCGACAAAAGTAAAAAATAACAAAAAAAGCTGCTTCCAACATGTTAAAAACAAGAAAAAAGTCAAGGAAACAATTGGCCCATTGCTTGGAGAAAGTGGCAAGAAGGTGACAAGCAACAGGGGGAAAGCAGATCTTCTTAACTGATTTTTTGCATCTGTCTTTACACAAAAGGAAAAACAATCCAACCTATCAAAAACAGCACCACAAAAAACAGATTAGGAACACAAGTTTAAATAGGGAAGAAAATGGTAAGTGAACATCTGTCTACCCTAGACGAGTTCAAATCACCAGGACTGGATGGATTACACCCCAGGATTCTGAAGGAACTGGTAGACGAAATCTCAGAACCACTGAACTATATCTTTCAAAGATCCTGGAGCACAGGGGAACTGCCAGAGGACTGGAAAAGAGCTGATGTAGTTCCCATCTTCAAAAAAGGGGAAAAAAAACAGATCCAAGAAACTACAGACCTATCAGCCTGACCTCAATACCAGGGAAGATTCTGGAAAAGATAATCAAGCAACGAATCACCAAACACCTAGAAGCAAACAAAGTAATTACCAAAAGCCAACATGGGTTTGTCAAAAACAGATCATGCCAGACTAATCTTATTGCATTATTTGACAAAGTGACAAAATTAGTGGACCAGAGGAATTCTGTCAATATAATTTACTTGG
Source organism: Ahaetulla prasina (assembly GCF_028640845.1). Taxonomy (NCBI): domain Eukaryota; kingdom Metazoa; phylum Chordata; class Lepidosauria; order Squamata; family Colubridae; genus Ahaetulla; species Ahaetulla prasina. The sequence goes on along the minus strand of NC_080545.1, from coordinate 45,103,360 downwards.
ACTTCAGTAAAGCATTTGATAAAGTAGACCATAACCTACTAGAATAGAATAGAATAAATAGAATTTTTATTGGCCAAGTGTGATTGGACACACAAGGAATTTGTCTTGGTGCATATGCTCTCAATGTACATAAAAGAAAAGATACGTTCATCAAGGTACAACATTTACAACACAATTGATGATCAATATATCAATATAAATCATAAGGATTGCTAGCAACAGGTTATAGTCATACAATCATAAGTGGAAAGAGATTGGTGATGGGAACTATGAAACGATTAATAGTACTACTAGATAAAGTAGAAAAATATGGGTTAAACAGCAGCACCACCAGATGGATTCGTAACTGGCTGACCAACCGCACTCAACGTGTAGTCCTCAACGGAACTACATCCACATGGAGGGAAGTATGCAGTGGAGTACCCCAAGGCTCTGTTTTAGGCCCAGTAGTCTTCAACATCTTCATCAATGACTTGGACAAGGGGATAGATGGGGAACTCATCAAATTTGCAGATGACACCAAGCTGGCCAAAATAGCCAAAACTCCAGAAGATAGGCTCAAGATACAGAAGGATCTTGACAGACTTGAACATTGCGTGCTATCTAACAAAATGAAATTCAACAGTGAAAAAAATAAGGTTCTATATTTAGGGAAAAAATGTACAGGTACCGTATATATAGTACCTTGTTCAATAGTAGTAAGAGGGATCTTGGAGTCCTAGTTGGCAACCATTTAGATATGAGCCAGCAATGTGCAGCAGCTGCCAAAAAAGCAAACACAGTTCTGGGCTGCATAAACAGAGGGATAGAATCAATAACACGTGAAGTGTTAATACCACGTTATAATGCCTTGGTAAGGCCACACTTGAAATATTGCATTCAATTTTGGTCGATGTAAAAAAGATGTTGAGACTTTAGAAAGAGTGCAGAGAAGAGCAACAAAGATGAGTAGGGGACTGGAGGCTAAAACATATGAAGAATGGTTGCAGGAACTCGGTATGTCTAGTTTAATGAAATGAAGGACTGGGGGAGACATGATAGCAGTGTTCCAATATCTCAGGGGTTGCCACAAAGAAGAGGGAGTCAAACTATTCTCCAAAGCACCTGAGGGTAGAACAAGAAGCAATGGGTGGAAACTAATCAAGGAGAGAAGCAACTTAGAACTAAGAGAAATTTCCTGACAGTTAGAACAATTAATCAGTGGAACAACTTGCCTGCAGAAGTTGTGAATGCTCCAACACTGGAAATTTTTTAAGAAAATGTTGGATAACCATTTGTCTGAAATGGTGTAGTTTTCTGCTTGGGCAGGGGGTTGGATTAGAAGACCTCCAAGATCCCTTCCAACTCTGTTATTATTATTATAAATGAAGCCCAAACCAGGTTAATGGATATTAATTGTATATATAAAATACATTACAAACACCATGTCTTAAAAAATAAGGTCAGGTTTCAAATATTCCTTCTGCCTCAATTATTTAGACCAGACCATTATTCTTTCTATTTGAAGTTTACCTTCAGTCTTTCCAGCAGTTTGTAATCTTTTATATGGTTTTCCAAAGGTATAGGATATCTGCCAAGAATATACAATGAAAAGTAAGCATAAATAAAACAATATTTATGAAGCTTGAAAGGGTTTTCTTTTTTTTCCCCTGCCCTCTTATTCCCATATGTCTACCTTTTTTCAGTTTATTTCCACAATTATCCAACTTTTTTATGCTTTCTTGTTTTGCTTTTGTTAGTCTGGTGAACCAAATATATGAACAGATTCCCACAGGTAGCAATGGAATGTAAGAAGCTGTTAAATACACGTATTTCTTTTGCCAGAAATCAGAAAGCTTGGTATGCTTTATTATGCTATTTGCTAACTTGTTTCTTTGTTTTTCAACTTTCTTTTCCTTTCTTTAGCTTAAAACTTAAGAAATTTAGTTGCAGCTATCAAAGTGTTGTTTATGTTTATTCTTTTCTTTAAGATATCTATAAACTCCCTATCAAAAATATTATCCCATGAAAATCAGATATAAAAAGACAGAAACAAAAAAGCAAGATTAAAAACAGGTCACAATAAAATGTATCCATATGGTTATAATTTTCAATCCACATCACAAATGAGTTTAATAAATGTTATGTTTATAATTGTCAAACTGAGTATTGTTTGACAACTGAATAGCATCCTATTCATGTTTCTATTTTCTCCATGGGATTTGCTTCTGCAAAAATAGATAAAGTTAAAGAAAATTTCTCATTTGGGTTTCAGTGCCTCTATTACTGTTTTAATAGCAAAGGGTAAATTTGTCCTTAGAATTTAAAAGGACTGAAGAAATGTCTGCAGGCAGCTGAAACATTTACACTGTGCATGTCCTGGTTATTTTAATGCTTACATGGGGATACCATCTTACGACTGAAAGGATTGGGAGAAAATATTAATATTTGTTAATGGCAGCAAAAGCAATATCTGCAGCAGATAGTGTGGTGTTGCAGAGTTTTAATGCATTTTAATGTTAATATACTTATTTGCTTTTCCTGAATTACTCATTTTTATGAAATTTCTAACAATGCATCTATGAAATCTTGCCATTTTTTTAAAAAAAATCCTACTATAATATTTTCAATTAACTTATTTTGATGGCTATTTAATACACATATTTTAATTATATCTACCATCTCTACTATTATTTCTATATTTCATTCTGTATCCATAACACTCTTAGTCACTCTGTTGCTATTTTCTTTATATGTGTGTGGATTTTCTATTCTCATAGGAACCTCCTAATACTCATATTTTCTCAAGTCCTTTTTAAAGTTTACCTTGAGCTAAAGTGGGTTTCCATGTAAGAAACAAGCTTTCTGGGGTTGTAATACTTCTCCTCTCTGCTCCTCTTCTTTTTTAAAAAAAACAAAAACAAAACACCATAAGTATGGTGTGTGTGTGTGTGTGTGTGTGTGTATGTGTGTTTCTGTGTAGTTAGTTATGCCATTTAACATAATGAAGCATGAAGAAAAAATAAATTGAATTATTAACAAAGAACATTTTAATCCTATGTATGTTTTCATGGGAGTAAATTCCTATAGTAGCACTTATTTGCAATAAAATATTCATAGGATTGTGTTATATATCAGTTAACTATTAAGCTGTAAGAAGCACATAGTTATAGGACCTACCTATTGTTGCTTATCTTTATTCATAAGTAACCTTCTCTCTCTCTCTCTCTCTCTCTCTCTGTTTTTTTTTTTTTTTGGTCACACGACAAAAAACTCTCCTCTAATAGATGTCAGCCCTTTGGGGCATATCCAATCAGGAAACAAACTCTGCTAGAATTCTACAACTATACTTTATTGAAATAGTCTTTTCTGAGTCTCTTCTGAATACTGTCATGTTGCCAAGGTCTTAAGGAATATTTTGTTGCTCTTTATTTATATAGCAGTTCTTGCTTATTCCCTTCAAAGTAATCTCCCTGAGGCTCTACTACGGATAATATGATTAATCCTAATATCCATTATTGTTAATATAAATGAAGCACTAAAGGAAAATTTTTGAGTCAAATAATCTGACTCACATAACAGCTATGTGATACCCTAGTGAGTCTTTGTCTGTCTATGTATCACCTCCTCTATATGATCAATGTGCTGCACTAATTAGGTGACCCCATACACTGCTCTTTCCAGAATCAAATATTTGAAAGGAGAACCACATACACACAAAACTTGACGTTTCCAAAAAAGTTCAGTCCTATGTTCAATTTTAGTTTAGGCTGAAGGATTAGAAATACTGGAAATAAGGAAATAAGCATATGATCCATATGCTAGGCTACTTCATTACTGTAAATATATATATTTTTATCAGCATTTTAGCAATAGTTGAATCATGTAAAGATGTTCAGACTACTGCCTATGGGAGTAACTCTTTTACTGCTAATCATGCTAGTGGAAAGGAAGGACCAAAATAAGACATCCCCTGATAATAAACCCAATCGGGCTTTTGAACGTATGGCAATAAGGCCAAGCACTTATTTTAGGGTTCAAAAAATATAAGACGGGGTCTTATTTTTGATAAATACCGTGGAAACACGGTATTTATGCTATCTTGGGATTTTAGTCTATGTTGAGTAAATTCATCAATTTTTCAAGCAAACTTACAGATTGGTGGGGTAACATATTTCCTGAACAGCCTTTGCAACATTTATATTTTTCCCCTTTTCCCAGGTAGAATATGGAGAAAATGGAATGCATTTCACCATGCTAAATACCCCTGCTTTTAGGATAATTAGGCTATAGAATTGTTCTGCCCATCTTTGTTATAATTTCCACAGTTGCTTTCACTTTTAGGTGATCATTTAGTCTGAAGGACAAATTCATTATACAGAAAAGATAACTATTGTTTCAAAGAATTGCATTATTCTAGCTGTGTAGTTTGGTAAGAATTGAACATTTGTCATTTATGGTTCATATGAGTCTAAACAAACTGATCATTTTGTTTACCTCCACCCCTATGAATAAACAGTTAACAATAGACCAGCAACTGTTTATTGTGCATAGTGGTTTGAAAAGATATTTTTCTATATGAAAGATAAGAAGTAAATCTATACTTTTTCATAAGCTAATAGAGTACTGTTTTTCTGAGAAATGTGACCTACCTTGCTTTCAATGCCTTGTTACTTCTTATTGCTGATCTGGTTTATGATCTTTTATCTAAGCAGGAATAAAAGGATCAGATAAGATAATGCTTCATAAACTAGAAAGAATTGCTATTGCTAGAATGGAAACATGTTTAATATGATCACTTGGAAATCATTTCATTTTCAATGGGCCTTCATTTCATTTTCAATGACCCTTCAATGATCCTAGAAAAAGAGCTATAATAGTTCCTTATTTGATATTTAATGTAAGTGAAAAATTATTGGATACATGTCCACACAGCTGTTTTTCCAAGATGAATCCTAGAGCAGACTGGAGAAGGAGCAAATAATGAAAGAACAAAGAAAAGCATCAGAAGAGGCATTTTCTCAGAAACAAAATGGATGTAGAGAATTTTAATTTTTCTTTAAAAAATTGTGTAATATTTGGTTTAGTTCTGAGATGGGCTTGGCCATTATGTTTCTCTTTAAACATAATTGAGAATTGGTGTAAAATAAAATTGACTGAATATTGAGAATTCAAAAATACCTGGATTTTAAAGAATTAATCTTCTGTCTATACTTTATATTAAGATTCTACTGTATGTATTAATTATAAGCATTTGTGTCCTACTTATCAAAATACATGGAGCATGCTGATGTTGCAAGGAAAAACAAAGCCAGCCAGCTCTGAGCTTAGGAAAAATAATTTCTTAATATGTGCTGTAGATAACTCTTTTTATTTCTAAGTTAAAGTCTAACATACCAATTTGCAACTCTGCTTCCTCATACTGATTATCTGATTAACTATCAAACTGATTGAAGACTATTGTTACTACCTGATTCATGGAAAACAAGAATAAATTATTCCCTAATAAGTAAAGGTTAAAAATTCAATGAGTCATTTTGCCAAATTAATATAAATATCTCTTGATACAGGACAGTTGCTAAGAGAATAAAGCAGAAAATATATTCCTCTGTCAAAGTATTGCACTCCAGTGTGAAAAGGCAGGATATAATAAGTATGCTATACGTAAATAAATATAAAAGTAGATTGTGCTAAGGATCTATAATATGGATGGATTTCGCTTGGGAGCCATACCTTTTTTCTGAGTTCTAATGATTAAAATATTTAACCTGTTCTAATTTTTCTTTATGCACCTTTTGTCAGGGTTCCAAATAATAATCCCATATCAAGCAAAACTCCTAGGCAGGTGAAGTCCTCAAGGAATAACTTTATTGAAAATATCATATTGGCACAGGCCTGGTGAAAACTGACTGTAAAAGTTCCCATGGTTTTCACCTAATTAAAAGTGAAAGTTTGTCACTTCTTCCAAATGCTCAGTAACATGGTCCAATCAGCATACAATCCAGTTGCTAGATGACCTCAGTCTCTTTCTTCTGAACAGCTGCAGGAATGTCCTTGGTTCCCAAGGGAAATTTTTTTGTTTTGGCTACAGCACCCCAGCTATCTCTACTCCTCCCTCCCTATCCCTCACCTGCAGTATGAGTCAGCCCTGAAGCAGAAAAATAAAAAAATGGCCTTAGTTCAGCAAACTTCAGGGTTGACACCTTTATTGTTTAAAATAGTGAAGTTTGGGGACTGCATCATCTTACTCAGAAGTCTCTGGACCGTGGCCCACCACCGAGTTGTGGCCTATTCATAACTGGACCATGTGAGCAGTGGCTGGAAGGCATGCAGAAATGATTGCTTCTCCAGTGTCATACATGTGATAATTTTAGATTTAGGTACTTCTTAGTTTATGTATATTAGGTTTAACTGCCAGTTGGTATCCAGAATTACATATTAACAGGATTTACAAAGTTAGCAGAAATAAATATTTTGTGTTATTCTATTATTTGATTTACTTAATCAAATAATACTTACTGAGAGCATATGCACCAAGACAAATTCCTTGTGTGTCCAATCACACTTGGCCAATAAAAAATTCTATTCTATTCTATCCTATCCTATCCTATCCTATCCTATCCTATCCTATCCTATCCTATCCTATCCTATCCTATTCTATTCTATTCTATTCTATTCTACTTCATATTCAAGTCCAACATTTCTGGTTTTGAATATTTTATTCTAATCAAATTTTGGGGCTAATTGTATAATGCTATGTTGTCAATCATTGAAATAAAATATTTGGTTTACCTTAGAAATCCAAAAGGTTCCCTGCAATAGCATTCATTCAATCTTTCATGAAAAACTAAACAATGTTTCTGATAATAGAAAAATATTCACATGACCTGGAATGATAGCTCTATTTCAACTTTTAATCAGAATGTTTATGCTTTTTTCTTTAATATCTCATTTGCCAACAGTAAGGTTCTACATTTAGGCCAAAAAAACAAAATGCACCAGTACCGTATATGTGGTACCTTGCTCAATAGTAGTACCTGTGAGAGGGATCTTGGAGTCCTAGTGGATAACCATCTAGATATGAGCCAGCAGTGTGCAGCAGCTGTTAAAAAAGCCAACACAGTTCTGGGCTGCATAAACAGAGGGATAGAATCAAGATCACGTGAAGTGCTAGTACCACTTTATAATGCCTTGGTAAGGCCACACTTGGAATATTGCATCCAGTTTTGGTCGCCACGATGTAAAAAAGATGTTGAGACTCTAGAAAGAGTGCAGAGAAGAGCAACAAAGATGATTAGGGGACTGGAGGATAAAACATATGAAGAACGGTTGCAGGAACTGGGTATGTCTAGTTTAACAAAAAGAAGGACTAGGGAGACATGATAGCAGTGTTCCAATATCTCTGGGGCTGCCACAGAGAAGTGGGAGTTGGGCTGTTCTCCAGAGCACCTGAGGGTAGAACAAGAAGCAATGGGTGGAAACTGATCAAGGAAAGAAGCAACTTAGAACTAAGGAGAAATTTCCTGACAGTTAGAACAATTAATAAGTGGAACGACTTGCCTTCAGAAGTTGTGAATGCTCCAACACTGGAAATTTTTAAGAAAATGTTGGATAACCATCTGACTGAGATGGTGTAGGGTTTCCTGCCTGGGCAGGGGGTTGGACTAGAAGGCCTCCAAGGTCCCTTCCAACTCTGATGTTATGTTATGTTATGTTATGTTATGTTATGTTAACAGTCATATCAATGCTAATTATGCATGAACTTTTGACAGAGATTTTGCTAAAATACGAAGCCAATGAGCTATAAACTCACATAATATTTGATGCTAATATCATATATAATTCACTTAGGTGGCAACAATTTAATTGGCTGCTCTGAAAAAGTTAACATCTGGTTAGCATTTGAATGGAAAACTATCAAGATGTCAAGGCAGTAGATTATATTTAAGGAAATATTGAAGAATTACTCTGTACTCTTTTACAGAAATTACATGAATATATCAATAAGATTGTTAGGGCATGAGCTTTTCTCAAGAGACTTTATTTTTAATACTTTATATCCATGCCTTATGCCTGGTATGTCTGTGTATGAATTGGTTTCAGTGTTTAATGGCAGTTTTACCAGGAATCACTTAAATGCTCAGAAAGCATTAATCTGAAAATGGTTATCAAGAACATGTTCTTCAAAGGTTTCTTTTATCAATTTAATTGGTCAATGGTGACTTCTCAGTAGACAGGCAGTTAAGTGAAAAGTATTCAAGTATTCAAACACAACTGGTCAAAGGAAAAACATAAATTGGATCTCTGTAAGGCAACTTGGCAAACCAACTGTGCTTTTACTCACATCTTGACTAAAACAACAAAAGTCAGCACTTAATGAATTTATATAACATTTTATGTCTTTCTAGACTTCATCTGATGCTTTTTTGTCTGCTGGCCCTTTTCAAAGTTCCCTAGCTGATAATGTTTTTGTATTGCTCCCAGACCTAATCTGGCTTTAAGCAAGGTCTTTGAATTTTTTATAATAAAGTAATTTACAGATGCTGGTAGATAAATTAGCACCACAAATGAAACTAAATTGCATAATCACAAAGATTGATTTTATGTTACCCTTCAAGATATATAGATACCTTGTGGTATATCTGTTGAGAAGAGGCAATAAATGCTAAAACTCTTCAGTTTCTCTGGAAAACAAGGAAAAATCATATCAAGAGATGGGAGAGGGGACAATGACGGATGATGGGACAAAATAACTAAAAATTCACCATAACCTTAGAAAGTTGAATATTCAGAGGTTGATAGAAACTAGCATCACTTAAAGCAGTGACCTGAAATACATGGATGTGATATGTATATTTCAAAGCCACAGTTTTAAGAAGGTCCTTCCCTATTTTTCTTACTCTTTCCATAGTTTCTTACATTAATCCTTTTTAAATATAATTTTATTTATAGTTTTTTCTTTAACATTCATAAGTGCTTAGTGAACAGTGTATTGTCTGGGTCGATGTATCTTATACTATGCTAATAACAATAATAATACTATTTAGGTATCCATACTAATAATCTTTCAACTTCTAGCATGTATGTATACATAGTAATTATAATGTATTCTATTATGCATCAGTATACATAATACTATTTTCTCAATTTCTACTTTCTACCTCTATTTTCTAACCCTTAATGAAGCAATTACCATATTAAGAAGTATTCTATAACTATCCACCATCTCTTGCCTTTTTTAGTATTTCAGCTCTTATTGACTTTTTGACAAATCTCCCATACTCCTCTCTTGGGATCTTGTATCTCCTTACATCACTCATATTTAGTCTAAGTATTTCATCTGCCTCAACATCTATCTCTTGCTGTTGCATCTCTAGAGCACCTGCCAGTAACTCTTTCATCACTTCTGGGAGATCTTTCTCTTTATTCTCTTCTGTATTTTGACCACTTAAAGAGTAATTACCTGTTCCATTTTAGAAATTATTACTATCACTTCAGTATCTTTATCAGTGTGTAGATTGTGTCATTTGTTGATTTATCTCCTCTATTCTTTCCTCAATTCCTTCTAATTTCTCCTCTACTTTCTGAATTATTTGTTCAGCTTTCATTGTCATTTGCTGAGAGATTTCTAGTCTCACATCTGTATCCTGCATCAATTTCATCATCTCCTTGTCATAACTTCCTGAATACATTGAAGCATCAATAGTATTTCTTTTTGAAATGTATTTGTTTTTCCCTGTTAAGACATTTTGCATTAACGTAGTGGGCTGAAATGTATTCAATAATCTACCAAGATCCTAATGTCCCAATTGTCCAGGAATACCAAAAAAGCCAACTCTTCCTACAAAATTTATAATCCTCGGAATTTTCCAATTTGCACCCTCTAAGTTATCCAAATTTATAGGTCTTGTTTAATTTTTCTACTTTTTTCTTTCACCTCATAGAATGTTCTATCAAATAGTATTAATAATCCAGAATAGCCCACCAAATTTCCCCAAATCTTATTAATCCACAGAGTCAAGTATTCAGTTTCAAGAGTAATTCTTGTTATAGTCCAAACTGCCTTAGAAATCATCAAAAGGCTCACCAATTACTTCCAAGCAGCCAAAAATCAAATAGATATGGAACCAAAATAAAAAGGCCTTTCAAGTGTTGTTTACCTTTCACTATTTCCTTTCTTCTTCTCCTCGTTTTCCTTCTATTATAAATCGTAATTTTCTTTCCAGGGTCTTTCCCCACCACGTATTTTTTTCACCAGTAGATGGCACACTTGCTGGGTTTTGCAGAGCCCCACTATTCTATGTCCATCCTGGTGTAATGCCAACCAGTCAAATCCATCTTACATTAATCTTGATTTTCAAGGCAAATTGATATGGCCGTTATTGAATGGTCTTTTTAAAATGATAATTATTAGATACAATGAAGAAAAAAATATATGAAATACTCTAGGAAAGCATCTTTAAGAGAGGCATCCCCAACCCCAGGGCCATAGTCCATTATCTATTCAGAACAAGGACATAGATGGGCTAACAAAGATGGGCTAACTATTGAGGACTACAACACCTACATTTCCAATGATGCCCCACACTTTCCATGGCTGGTATGTCCTAGCTGATGAAGCAGAGATCGACTTCACCAGAAACAAGCATCGCTCAAGGAGCGACATGGAGGGAGGAAAAATGGGCAATAAACCAGTATGTGCATGTGATGGAAAATTGGGAGGTGGAATGACAACTTAATGGAGAGCAGAAGAGTTCAAACCAGTTTGTGCCAGCACCCAAGGCCATGCACCCTGAGAACGAATGTGAATTACCCGAAACATCTCAGCATTCATAACTAACATCTGTAGTTATGAAAATCTTTGAAAGGCTAGTGATGTCCCACCTGAAACCCATCACGGATCCGCTTTTAGACTCCTTGCAATTTGCATACCAAGCAAATAGATCAACAGATGATGCTGTTAATATGGCTCTGCACTACAGCCTACAATATCTTGAATCTCCAAAGACCTATGCAAGGGTCCTCTTTGTAGACTTTAGTTCAGCATTCAATACCATCATACTGGATATTCTTCTAACTAAACTAAATCAGCTAGAGGTACCTGAACACACTTGTAAGTGGATCACAAGCTTCCTAACAGACAGGAAGCAACAGGTGAAGCTAAGCAAAATCACATCACATACCTGTACAATTAGCACAACCCTCCCCCCCAAGGATGTGTGCTTTCTCCACTTCTCTTTATATACAAATGACTGCATCTCAAATGATCCCTCTGTTAAATTACTGAAGTTTGCAGATGATACAACATTGATTAGTTTCATTCGAGACAACACTGAATCCGCATACAGACAGGAGGTTAAAGAACTAGCCTCGTGGTGTGACCAGAACAATCTGGAACTGAACACACTCAAAACCGTAGAAATAGTGGTAGACTTTAGTAGAAAACCTCCAATACTACCTCCTCTTATAATACGAAGTATCAACAGTAGAAACCTTCAAATTTCTAGGTTCTATCATATCTCAAGACCTAAAATGGACACCGAACATAAAAAACATCATCAAAAAAGCACAACAAAGAATGTTCTTTCTGCACCAACTCAGGAAGCTCAAACTGCCCAAGGAGCTGCTGATAAAGTTCTACAGAGGAACTATTGAGTCTTCATTTGAACCTCTATAATTGTCTGGTTTGGTTCTGTAACCCAACAAGACAGACACAGACTTCAGAGGATAATTAGAAATGTAGAAAAAACAATTACTACTAACCTGCCTTCCATTGAGGACTGTATACTGCACAAGTCAAAAAGAGGGCTGTGAAAATATTTACAGATCATTCACATCCTGGACATAAATTTACAGATCATTCACATCCTGGACATAAATGACACTATAGAGCACTGTACACCAAGATACAAGAACAGTTTTTTCCCAAACTGCCATCACTCTGCTAAACAAATAATTCCCTCAACACTGTCAAACTATTCACTAAGGCTATTACTATTTCTATTGGTCTTCTCATTGTTCCTGTTGCCTATCTCCTCTCACTTGTGACTGCATGACTGTAACTTTGTTGCTTATATTCTTACGATTTATATTTATATTGATCAATTCCTAGTATGATTTGATTGTTTATTGTACCGTATGACTGTCACTGGTTGTTGTGCCTTGTGATTCTTTTTTTTATAAAAGTTTTTATTTTTCCATAACAAAAACAAAAAACAAAAAACACCACATTCTCATCAAACAATTACAATGTGCTGAAGGGGTGTTTACATATCTACTTGTGCAATCTCCACTTAAACATCTCTGTCATATAGAATCTTATATTATCTTTTCTAACATATCTTTCCTTCTAACCACTGGTAAAATAAATTCCATATTTCATAATATTGCTTATCTTCTTGATCTCTAATTTCAAATGTCAATTTACTCATCTCTGCACATTCCATCATCTTCCTAATTATTTTGTCTTGCAAAGGTAATTTCTCATTTTTCCAGTTTTTAGCAAACACAATCCTGGCTGCTGTAATAATATTTACAATCAAATATTTTACATCTCTAGTATATATCTCAGGAATAATTCCCAACAGAAAGACTTCTGGCTTAAAATCTATATGTTTTTTAATCATTTTCTCCAACCACGTGTGTATTTTAGTCCAATATCTTTTTGCTTCAACACATGTCCACCACATATGGTAATATGATCCAGGTGTCTAATGACATTTCCAGCATTTTTCAAATTTATCCTTGAATATTCTGGCAATTCTTGTCGGGGGTAGATGCCACCTGTAAAACATCTTATACAAATTCATGCCTTGTGATTCTTGATGGGTGTATCTTGTCTTTTTACATACACTGAGAGCATATGCACCAAAGACAAATTCCTTGTGTGTCCACTCACACTTGGCCAATAAAGAATTCTATTCTATTCTCAAAACACCTACGCGGACTTTTATTGGCCGAAGATGAACTGGTCATGGTGGAAGGGCTGGGGTGTGGGGAAACTTTCTGCATCATTTGAGCATGGGAAATGTAGTTCTAGCCTGACTTTACTGCATCCAGCATCTTCTAGTAAAAGAACATATCACTTTAACCCAAAGGAATTGAGGGTATTTCTATCCTAAGGGATCAGATTGGGGCGGCCCTGACATTTGGTTTCCCCCCTACTATTTAATAATGCCTATGCTGGCTCTCCATTGTATCCAAAAGCTGTACATTTTAAATGTTTTATGTTAAAAATTTTAAATTTTACATTAAATGTATACTTATACATTAAAGTATAAATGGCTTCTACTGTAGTTCTAGGATCAGCTGGGAAGCCTGATAACAAGGCTTTTAACTTTGTAATGAGTAAAGCTGCTGTTTACTATAATTTAGTAAATACTGTATTATATATACTAAAATATAGTCCAACAAATTAGTTCAGAAATATAAGAGACTACAATCCTGAAGTAAGCAAGGATTATTAACTCATTAGAGCTTTCTCTTAATAGATATGGATCTAGCTACATAGAGGAATTTGTAGACTTTTTAAATGTATAGTTCAGCCATTTCTAACTGGTGGCATAATACTAAAAACATTTGGGTCTCCAGTCCCTGATCTTTTTAAAACTGTCCAAATATCTTCATTGAATATCACCTTTGATAAGCTATGTTCATTGCAAAAATTATAGAAACAATTAAATCCAGCTGTTGCCAATGGTGAAATGTAATCCTTATTTATAATAAAAACAGATTTAATTTTTGAATCAGGAGCACAATGAAAACAGTAGGAGAAGTGGTTACTACATGGATACTGATATTGTATCAGATGTGTATAATGTCAGGCTGTTTGCTTCTGCCAGACCTGTGCCAAATTACAGCTGTCTCCACATTCCCACTGTAAAATGAATGTTGAAATCCAAATAACCAATTTGTTTACATATTCTAATACCATTAGTATGCAACCTTTTCCACTAGCAATATGTCATGCTTCAATGATCCCATGGATTCCTTTACATATTTCTTTTCCTAAACCATATCACAAAGGACCTTAAAAGAAAACTTGTAATTTACTCATCTGCATTATGATTAAACTTGGATGCAGGATGAACAGAATGCCGTTATCTCATGTTCTTCTACAAATTAGCATGTAAAAAATAAAGCTATTGTCAAGGTTTTGACTAATGAACCCAAGCAAATCAGAACTCTGAGACTAGGATCCTCCTCAAATCTTTTCTTTACTGAGTACATCATATCAGCACAGCTTCAAAGGAAAACCAATTCTAAATCTTTCCCGCTTTTTCAGTATAATCAAAATAGGAAATAACCCCATCCCCCAAGTGTCACAGGTCACATTGGCCAATTGGGTTAATTGGCAGTGCTGTGTATGATCCTATTGGTGGGGAATTCCGGCAGGAAAACATTCAAATCTTATTGGCTGGTGCCTCAGCCAGGTGGGTATATAAGGGGACCTTTTACCTGTAACCTTTGTTGAAGTCTCACTATACATTAAAGAGCTGTTGTCACACACTTGTCTCAAGCCTCCTCAATATCCCGATCTAACATTGGCAACGAAGGTAGGATCGAGGTTGGCCCGAGTGAGCTGAACAGACTGGTCCGAAAAAGGGAACCCGACGGCAGAAGATCAAGCCCAGCCAACGATCGCACAAAGCTGACCCAATGGGATGGCCACTGCATACAATGCACCGGCTCCGTTCGACCCAGCTAATGAGAAATGGGGGTCGTATATGGTGCAATTCGACTGTTTCCTAGAAGCCAACAACTTCCAAGGGCTGCTGGATAATCACAAAAGAGCCTATTTCCTCCATTACTGCAGCCCCACATTATTCAATGTGGCGGAATCACTATCAGACCTGACCCCGGTGCAGAACATGCCCTGGAACACACTGAAGGAAATGCTCTGGGCACACTACGCCCCAACACCATCCAAGTTTGCCCAGCGATTTGAATTCCGCCAGCAGTTTCAGCGAGAGGGTGAATCGATATGTGCCTACATTGCTGCCCTATGGAAAGCAGCCACCCACTGCGAGTACTGGGACCACCTGGACAATGCGCTACTCGAGCAACTAATATGTGGGGTCCGAGACATCCGACTGCAGAGACATCTAGTGTCCAGATCCGGGCTAACATGGCAGATCGCGATAGACGAAGCCAAGGAACACGAGCTGTCCAGCAAAGCCACTGAGACCCTACAACATCCAAGCGCGGTGGGAAACGCGACCAATGAGGCACCCGTTCACCAAGAAGACACTAGAGCCGAGAGCGGGGACAAAGAAATCGAAGAAGAGGTGGTTTTCTGAAGGGATCAATCCAACTGTGACAGCAAGAATGAATGCCCCAGTTATGGAGGGGATCACAATTGGAACAACTGCTATTTCCAAGATGCCATATGCCGCTGGTGTGAAAAGAAGGGTCACCTAGCTCGAGTTTGCAGGGCGACTAAACCTTCCTGCCATAAAGACCGCATGGAAGGGAAGCCAAACAGCCAACAGCCACCTTTGTGCAGGCGCAGCCAAAATGGCTGCCGCAAAAAGAGCGCGAATTCAAACCAAGTCCGGATTGGCCAAACGAACACAAACCCTGAAGACAAAACGTTTACAATGGTCGGCATCGACGGACAACAGATCGAGATGGAGATCGACACCGGATCATCCATCATGATCCTCTCCTGGAACACTGTCCAAGAGTCCCTGCCACACATCTGAAAAAATCAGCTGGTGCCCCAGAGACTCCGAGTGTGTGACTTCCAGGGAAACAAAGTCCCTATAGAAGGCATCGCCACTGTCAACATCATGTACGGGCCCTACCAACAGTAACTACCAGTCACCATCATCCAGGGAGACCTGCAGAGCCTCCTGGGTTGGGAGTGGATCTGAACCCTGGGATGGGTCTCTATGGAGTCAGGGAAATTTGCACTGGCTGCAGAAGCATGAAGGATGACCTCCTGCACGAATTCCAGGACATCTTCGCTGGAACCCTGGGCAAGTACGTGGGGACCCCTATTACATTCAACCTCGACTCTGGGGTGGCCCCTATAAGACTCAAAGCCAGGCGGGTCCCTTTTGCACTCAAACCAAAAATTGACAAAGAGCTGGACAAGCTAGTCCAGCAGGGGATTCTCGTTCCCATCAACCACGCCAGATGGGAGACCCCCATAGTGAACCCCATTAAATCCAATGGGTCCATCCGCATCTGCGCAGAGTACAAAGCGACCCTCAACAAGGCCTTGCAGAAGAGTGCCTATCTGGTGCCGATTGTGCAGCATCTACTGCACTCCCTGGGACCCGAGAAAGTTTTTGTGAAACTAGACCTGGCACAGGCATACCAACAGTTGCCTGTGGACGATGCCACAGCAGAGGCACAAACCATCGTCACACACCAGGGGGCTTTCAAGTGCACCAGGCTTCAATTCGGGGTCACCCCCGGATTATTCCAAAACCCGATGGAGAGGCTGCTACAAGGGATCCCCGGGGTGGTGCCCTACTTCGATGGTGTCCTGGTGTCAGCTGAAAACTGCCAGCAACTAGGGGAAAGGTTGCGCAAGGTCCTGACCATCTTTAGAGACGCAGGGCTGCAACTTAAACTGGGGAAATGCCAGATTGAAGTCCCCTCTGCTGAATTCCTGGGGTACCACATTGACCATGCTGGCATCCCCCCGACAGAATCTAAAATCAGGGCCATCAGGGAAGCATCCAACCTGCAGAATAAAACAGAATTGCAAGCATTCCTGGGATTCTTAAACTTCTATGCGGTCTTTTTGAAACAAAAGGCTACAGTAGCTGAGCCGCTCCATAAACTTTTAACAAAAAAGGCACCCTTGGTCTGGGGAAAACTAGAGGAAATGGCATTCGCAGCAGTAAAAAAACTCCTTATGGAGGACAGCCTTCTTATTCAATACAATGGCACCCTCCCTCTGATACTTGGAGTGGGCATAGTCCTCAGCCACTGATTGCCCAACGGCTCAGAAGCCCCTATTGCCTATTTCTCCCGAACCCTGTCCAGTGCAGAGAGAAACTACAACCAGCTGGACAAGGAGACCCTAGCCACGGTGGCCGGGGTCCGGAAATTTCATGAGTATCTCTATGGGAGGACCTTTACTCTTGTCACCGACCACCGCCCCCTTTTGGGACTGTTAGCAGGGGACCGACCCACCCCCATCGCCATGTCCCCAAGACTAATGCGATGGGCAATCTTCCTGGCAGCATACGACTACCAGTTGGTCCACCGCCCTGGCAAGGACTTGGGCCATGCCGATGCTCTCAGCAGATGCCCACTGCCAAAGCTGGTGGAAGACCCAACCCCAAGGAAGCCGTCACTGCTTATTGACTCTCTATGCTCAGGACTTTTGACTTTGGTGGAAGTCGCAAGGGCATCAAAAAGAGACTTTACAACGAAAACTATTATGGATTGGGTCCAAAGGGGTTGGCCCAAAGAACAAATAGCGGGAGAATTTAAACCTTTTAAACCAAAGCAACTAGAGCTTTCCACACAATGGGGTTGTTTGTTGTGGGGTGACTGGGTTGTTGTACCAAAGACATTAAATAAAAGGGTTTTGGAATTATTACATGAAGGACACCCAGGGATAGTAAGGATGAAGGGTCTGGCCAAAAGCTACGTTTGGTGGCCACAAATGGATATAGACATCACCGACTGGGTAGCGAAATGCCCACAATGCCAGGAATCCAGACCTCCCCCCCACAGCCCCAGTCAGGGAATGGGAACGCCCCCGAGGTCCGTGGTCCTGCATCCATATTGACTTTGCAGGACCCTTTCATGGGAAAACCTTCCTAATCATATTCCAAGTGGTTGAAGGTAGAACTAATGAAGTCCACCACTACAGAGGCTGTCATAAAGTGTTGTGTCTTGCCCGCCCTCAGAGCAGCCGGGGCCTTCTTATCTGCTCCCGAACACGGAGGAATGTATGCCTCCCGGCCCCAGTCCTGGCTCCATGCCCAGACAAACTGCAGAAGAAGGAGCACCTCCCGGCCCCAGCCCTGACTCCATGCCCAGGCAAACGGAGCAGCTAGACCCCTCCCCCTCCTCCACAGCATGTGAGCCTGAGGAGGGTTTATTACCAACAGCTGATTGGAGTGACCCTCGCATCAGAAGATTGGATAGGCGGAGGCAACAGAAGGAAGGGAGGGGCAGGCCTTAATGAGTGCTGAGTCATGGAGCCACACCCCATGGCCTATATAAAGGATCTGCTTTCTGGCAGTCTCTGAGCCAGGCAAAGTCGAACTTATCTTGTTGAAGTCACTTTCTGGTCTCCTGCCTGCTTTGAGGACTTTGCTAGGACTTTGGGTAGAGCTGCAGAGGCAAGCCTGATTCGGATTTCCCTGACCCGGCCGTCAGCGGAGGAGTGGGACACGACATAAAGGTTCTACGGAAATTATTTTCCACCCACGGGTTACCGGACACTACAGTCTTGGACAATGGCCCTTAATTCACCACAACCGGTTTCGAGGGCTACCTGGCAGAGCTAGGCATCCGCCATGCCCTCTCGGCCCCCTACCATACGGCATCGAACGGATTGGCAGAGAGATTTTTTTTTAATTTGAAAAGTTTTACAAAAAGAAATAAGTTTTCCCCCCATCCCCCCTCCCTCCCCCCTCCCTCAAAAAAAACCCCTCCCCCCCTGACTTCCCGGAGCAAACCCAAGGTATAGTTCAAAAAACTAACATTCATACATTAAATTTTTAAAGTCTAACACAATTATAATCCTTCTCTTTCACATATCCTGACTTCTTCCTTTAAAGTCAAAAATTAAGTCCTTCATTCAAAGGCAGTCTGATATCTCTTAGTCTGATATCTATTTTGAATATAGTCAATCCATTTCTTCCATTTGTTTAAATATTTTTCTTGAGTATTGTCTTTCAAAAAGGCTGAGATTTTGGCCATCTCCGCCAAATTAGAAACTTTCAATATCCATTCTTCTATTGTGGGTAGTTCTTTTTTCTTCCAGTACTGTCCAATCAGTAATCTTGCTGCTGGTATCAGGTTCAATATCAATTTAGTATCAGTTACTGTATAGTCCATCGTAATCCCTAAAAGGAAAAATCGTGGCTGAAACTTAATCTTCTTCTTCAAAATATTCTGCATAATCCACCAAATTTTTATCCAGAAAGACTTAATTTTCTTACAAGTCCACCATACATGAAAATACGTAGCATCATCACAATTGCATCTCCAACATTTCGCTTGCATATCTGGATACATACAGGATAGTTTCTTAGGATTTAAATGCCATCTATAAAACATCTTATAAAAGTTTTCCCTTAAATTCTGCGCTTGCATAAATTTAACATTTCTAACCCAAATTCTCTCCCAAGTTTCCAACATTATTGGTTCCTGAATATTCTGCGCCCACTTTATCATACAATCCTTTACCAAGTCCCTTTCAGAATCTATTTCTACCAACACATTATACAATCTCTTTATATGCCCCTGGGTTTGATTTCTAATTTGTTTTACTAAATTTTCTTCATTTTGAATAATACCAATTTTCTGATCTTCTTTCCATCAAGCCTTTAACTGCCCATATTGAAACCACGTGTAATTCCTCCCTTCTTCTTTTAATGTATGCAAAGATTTTAATTGTAAATTTCCCCTCTCATTATATAAAAGTTCTTTGTAAGTAATCATTTCTTGTTCCTGTTCTATACTAATATTCTCTAGTGCGTGTCGGGGACTCGCCCATATAGGAATTTTATAATTTAACTTATAATAATACTTCTTCCAAACACGCAAAAGAGCAATTCTCAACACATGATTCTTAAAAGCTTTATCTACCTTCTTATCATATAATAAATATGCATGCCAACCATATAATAAATCATAACCTTCTATATTCAAAATCCTTTCCTCCGTTAAATTAAACCAATCACTTATTACAGAGAGAACAACTGCTTCATAATACAATTTTAAGTTAGGCATTTTTAATCCTCCTCTTTCCCATGTATCTTGCATTATTTTCATTTTAACTCTTGCTTTTTTGCCTTCCCATATAAATTTATTAATTCCAATCTGCCATTCTTCCAATTTTTTATCTTTCTTAATTATTGGTATCATCTGAAACAAAAACAAGAATTTAGGCAAAACATTCATTTTTATAGCTGCTATTCTCCCCAACAAAGATAATTGTTTTTTTTCCAAGTATTCATTTCTTTCTGAATTTTGTGCCATAACACTTCATAATTATTCTTATACAATTTCACATTTGATGAAGTAAGAAAAACTCCTAAATATTTAATCTTTTTTACAGTTTCAAATCCTGTTATTTCCTCTAACTTTTTTTTCTGATTCTTAGTCATGTTTTTTATAATCATTTTTGTTTTATTTTGATTCACTTTAAACCCTGAGACCTTTCTATATTGATTAATTAATTCCAACAAATATACACTTGAATTTATAGGATGAGTCAACATGATCACCAAATCATCTGCAAATGCTCTCACTTGGATTGGCAGAGAGATTTGTGAGGTCAACCAAGGAGGCCTTGACACACCTCAGACTGGCAGGAAAAAATTGACGTCTTCCTAACGGCACAACACGGGATACCCTGCCCTGCCACCGCACTCAGCCTGGCTGAGCTATTCATGGGTCGCAAACTATGTTGCACCCTAGACAGGCTGAATAACCATGCTACCAAGCAAAACCAAGCATTTAACAGTGAGTGCCATACCATGTGCACTAAACCAACAGGTGGCATGAAAGTAGGGGCAGTCAACACAGGTTATGTAGACAGTAAACACAAGATCAATCCAAATGGACTCAAATGTCTATACACCAATGCACAGAGTATGAGGAATAAACAGGGTGAATTAGAAATCCAAGTAAATGAGGGTAGATATGATATTGTTGCCATTACGGAAACTTGGTGGGATGAAACTGACAAATGGAACATACAGCTAGAGGATATAAATTATTTAAAAGAAATAGACCAAATAAAGAGGAGGTGGAGTTGCACTATATAAAAATATCTCTACAGAAATAGAGCACAACAATGATGAAAATCATCTTGAATGTATTTGGGTCAATATAAAAGGGTGAAAACGATATTGCCATAGGTCTATACTATAGGCCACCCAACCAAGTAGATGAACTTTTTGCTAGTCAGCTAACTAAGGTATGTAGGAAGCACATCACAGTAGTAATGGGGGATTTTAACTACCCTGACATCAACTGGGAAACAAACTCTGCACCAAGTGGAAAATCCAACAGGTTCCTAACAAACCTAGCAGACAACTTTGGTTCCCAAAAATAGAGAAGGCGACAAGGGGTCAGCCATATTGGACTTAATCCTCACTAACAGAGATGAAATGATAGAAGGTGTTGAAGCTACAGGAACCTTGGGGGCAAGTGACCACGCAATATTGGAATTCAACATTAAGCAAATACAAGTAGTAGAACAAAGTCAAACTAGAGTCTTGGACTTTAAGAGAGCTAATTTCAATAAACTTAGAGAGATCTTGAGAAGGATTCAATGGATGAGAATCCTCAGGGGGAAAACAGCTCAAGAAGCTTGGGAAATTTTGAAAAGTGAGATTATAAAAGCACAGTCTAACACAATACCAATGAAGAAGAAAAATAGTAGATCACAAAAGAAACCAGCATGGATGCATAAAGTACTATCTGACAAACTGAAAGACAAAAGGACAAATATAAAAATGGAAAGAGGGCAAATAACTAAGGCAGAATATCAGCAAATAGCCGAGCCTGTAAAGATGAAGTGAGGAAAGCTAAGGCTCACAATGAACAAAGGCTAGCGACAAAAGTAAAAATAATAAAAAGCTTCTTCCAACATGTTAAAAACAAGAAAAAGTCAAGGAAACAATTGGCCCATTGCTGGGAGAAAGTGGCAAGAAGATGACAAGCAACAGGAGAAAGCAGATCTACTTAACTCATATTTTGCATCTGTCTTTACACAAAAGGAAGAAACAATCCAACCTATCAAAAACAGCACTACAAAAAACAGATTAGAAACACAAGTTAAAATAGGGAAGAAAATGGTAAGTGAACACCTGTCTACCCTAGACGTGTTCAAATCACCAGGACCGGATGGATTACACCCCAAGGTTCTGAAGGAACTGGCAGACGTGATCTCAGAACCACTGAACTATATCTTTCAAAGATCCTGGAGCACAGGAGAGCTGCCAGAGGACTGGAAAAGAGCTGATGTAGTTCCCATCTTCAAAAAAGGAAAAAAAAACAGATCCAGGAAACTACAGACCTATCAGTCTGACCTCAATACCGGGGAAGATTCTGGAAAAGATAATCAAGCAACGAATCACCGAACACCTAGAAGCAAACAAAGTAATAACCAAAAGCCAACATGGGTTTGTCAAAAACAGATCATGCCAGACTAATCTTATCGCATTCTTTGACAAAATGACAAAATTAGTAGACCAGAGGAATGCTGTTGATATAATTTACTTGGACTTCAGTAAAGCATTTGATAAAGTAGACCATAACCTACTACTAGATAAAGTAGAAAAATGTGGGTTAGACAGCACCACCACCAGATGGATTCGTAACTGGCTGACCAACCGCACTCAACGTGTAGTCCTCAGCGGAACTACATCCACATGGAGGGAAGTATGCAGTGGAGTACCCCAAGGCTCTGTTTTAGGCCCAGTACTCTTCAACATCTTCATCGATGACTTGGATAGATGGGGAACTCATCAAATTTGCAGATGACACCAAGCTGGCAGGAATAGCCAACACTCCAGAAGATAGGCTCAAATTACAGAAAGATCTTGACAGACTTGAACATTGGGCGCTATCTAACAAAATGAAATTCAACAGTGAAAAAGTAAGGTTCTACATTTAGGCCAAAAACAAAATGCACCAGTACCGTATATGTGGTACCTTGCTCAATAGTAGTACCTGTGAGAGGGATCTTGGAGTCCTAGTGGATAACCATCTAGATATGAGCCAGCAGTGTGCAGCAGCTGTTAAAAAAGCCAACACAGTTCTGGGCTGCATAAACAGAGGCATAGAATCAAGATCACGTGAAGTGCTAGTACCACTTTATAATGCCTTGGTAAGGCCACACTTGGAATATTGCATCCAGTTTTGGTCGCCACGATGTAAAAAAGATGTTGAGACTCTAGAAAGAGTGCAGAGAAGAGCAACAAAGATGATTAGGGGACTGGAGGATAAAACATATGAAGAACGGTTGCAGGAACTGGGTATGTCTAGTTTAACAAAAAGAAGGACCAGGGGAGACATGATAGCAGTGTTCCAATATCTCAGGGGCTGCCACAGAGAAGTGGGAGTCGGGCTGTTCTCCAGAGCACCTGAGGGTAGAACAAGAAGCAATGGGTGGAAACTGATCAAGGAAAGAAGCAACTTAGAACTAAGGAGAAATTTCCTGACAGTTAGAACAATTAATAAGTGGAACAACTTGCCTTCAGAAGTTGTGAATGCTCCAACACTGGAAATTTTTAAGAAAATGTTGGATAACCATCTGACTGAGATGGTGTAGGGTTTCCTGCCTGGGCAGGGGGTTGGACTAGAAGGCCTCCAAGGTCCCTTCCAACTCTGATGTTATGTTATGTTATGTTATGTTATGTTAGGGTCACCAGTGTTTGCCAGGAATTTTGCCAAGGGCCCCACATGGGTAGCCAGCAGGGTGACTGGGATCAGAGGCCCAAAGTCATAAACAGTAGACATGGGTGACAGAAGGGTTGAACGCAAACACATAGACCAACTTAGGAGACAAGCTGAATCACCAAAAAATAATACAGTCCCTAACTACCAACCAAATTTGCCAACAGCTATCTCAAGCTGAGAGGACCTACCTGAGGACTTCGGTGTCCAGCGCTGGTTTCAACCGCTATTAAAATCCACAAACGAAGAACCAGCCAGTAATCCAAAAAAGTGTGAAGAAAAAGCTGCCAATAATCCAACACAACAGGCCTCAATGGAAGAGTGGGAGAAACCGAAGGCACCTCCAACCAGCATGCTTCCCCTGCCAAAACTGAATTGCGTAGGTCCAGTAGGGACAGGGAACACCCTGGCCACCTACGTGATTACGTATGCTAAATATGCAAAAAGGGATTGAAATGCCTCTGGGAGGGGAGGAGTGTTGTGTATGATCCTATTGGTGGGGAATTTCGGTGGGAAAACATTCAAATCTTATTGGCTGGTGCCTCAGCCATGTGGGTATATAAGGGGCACCTTTTACTTGTAACCTTTGCTGAAGTCTCACTATACATTAAGGAGCTGTTGTCACACACTTGTCTCGAGCCTCCTCAATCACCTGATCTAACAGGCAGGCTCTGTCCAGGCATTCCTTCCCCAACCTTATCCAACTGTTGCCAGTAGAGATGACCATGGTTCTCACAGGAAAGCTCTCTGTTGTGTCTAGTAAGGCATTCCAACCTCTTTTCCCCCTTCCCCCTCTGTGTGGCAACTGAGGAACAGAAAAATGACTGCTGCCAGGTTCAGTTCAAAGCTGACAGCTATTTTTAATATAGGTGCTAGATAACAATGCATTTTTAAAGACTTTAGATAATTTGGAGCAAAACTCAGGATGTTCTGAGAAACTTCTTTTTCCAATTAGCTTACAACTTTGCAAATGCTTTTAAAAGAAACTAGCTTTATTAGCTCCACTTCCAGCCTATATTTCTTGACCTTTTCAATTTATGAGTCCAAATGTGCTAAATGCAGCATGTTCTAATATAGTTTACAAGGATTGTTCATAATTCATTTTGAGTCTTTGCAAACACTATCAGGTACCTGAATCAGGTTTTATTCTACATATCAAGCAAGCATATGGAATGGTTATTTTCTCCTCTGTTTCAACCACTCTCATCCTGATCACCCCAATTCAGTAATTTTCTTGGATTGGAAGCAGTTATCTGGAGCCTTAATAAGTGCTATTTCCCACTATATGGCAGGATACGTTTTTCACAAATAATTGGGGAAAAAAAGATGTGATGGTGATCTGGTTAGAAGGGTCACACCATCAATTTGGCTGGCTAGGTGGATGTCCCCTTTCTTCCTCTCAAGAGCTACAGCAATGACCATCTCAGACAGAAGAAGTTTAATGGTCTTCAGCTATATGATAGCTGCTCCTGCTAAAACTTCCTGCTAAAACCAATCCAAATTTCAATCCCCCATGCCCTTACATACACACTATGCATGCACATTTCTTGTTACCCAAGAATGAAAATATAACAGCATTTAACTTTGTACAAGAAATTACATATAAACAAATTAAAAAATTCAAACTTTATTTATTTATTTATTTATTTATTAAATTTTTATACCGTCCCTCTCCCGAAGGACTCAGGGCGGTTTACAGCCATAATAAGAAACAACAACAGTATACACATAAAACCATAATTTAAAAAACTTATTATACAAATGGCCGAATTAAAACATTTAGAATAAAACCCCAAATTTTAAAATGTTAAAACATTAAAACTAATTAAAATCCTATTAAAATCCTATGCCAGTTCTGTGCGAACAAACAAATAGGTCTTCAGCTCTCGGCGGAAAGTCCGAAGGTCCGGCAGTTGCCGAAGTCCAGGGGAAGTTCGTTCCAAAGGGTGGGAACCCCCACAGAGAAGGCCCTCCCCCTGGGGCCCGCCAGCCGACATTGCTTGGCGGACGGCAACCTAAGGAGTCCCTCTCTGTGCGAGCGTACAGGTCGGTGGGAGGCATTCGGTAACAGCAGGCGGTCCCGTAAGTACCCTGGCCCTAAGCCATGGAGCGCTTTAAAGGTAGTCACCAACACCTTGAAGTGCACCCGAAAGACCACAGGTAGCCAGTGCAGACTGCGCAGGAGAGGTGTTACATGGGAGCAACATGTGGCTACCACTATCACCCGCGCATCTGCATTCTGAACCAACTGGAGCCTCCGGGTACTCTTCAAGGGGAGCCCCATGTAGAGAGCATTACAGTAGTCCAAGCGAGGGGCGTGGCCATGACCATGGTGGGGTAAGGACCTTTCCTTCACTTCACAGGGCTTATTAATGAAGATTTATGAGGATTTACATGTTTGGAATGCACCGTTACGGATGAAAGTTAATAAATCGTGAAGTGAAAGTGTTAACAGCCCAGCAGACTGAATTTAAAACCGGTAGGTCATCTGAAACTGTTTGAATTATGGAGTTTTTACAGCGTGGGGGTGACCAGCCGGCCGGCAGACACGATTGAGATTGGAATAAATTGCTGTCTTTCACTTTTGCTATTATAAATATCGTGTTCTGTGCTTTACTGCTGAGGTCAAGGTGTGAATATTAAAAACTGAATTTGTCAATGAGAAGAATTTAATTGAAGATTAAATTGATCTTTTGTGTGGGAAAACTTGACCGGAGCAGCAGGATTTTACTGGGCGTTGTCTTCCGACGGACAATTTTTTTTTTTGAGAGGAAATTAACAGCTTGTTTATGTGCTTTTATGATCACAGACAACAAAAGGAGAGAATTTTTTTCCGAAGTTTAAGTTGGAATGAAGCAGTAAATTTTTTTTCTTTTTCCTTTGCTGACGTGGAGAAAAAATGGCGCTGATTATTGTTTGAAAGCTGTGAAGTTATCTGTGCTCTCTGTGGAGTGACTATGAGTCACAAGCTGTTGAGAGATAAACCTTCGAGTGCAAAATAAGCCGCTTCGGCTTCAATTAAAAAATTGCTGTCCCTTGATCTTCATTAAGACCCACTGCAAAAGTGGTTTGAAATACTAGTTTGAAAACTTTTTAAAACTTTTTAAAATGACTCAACAACCTTCAGAAATGCAGCAAGTTGCTGCAGCTTTAAACAAAATTGGGGAAAAAATAGCAGGATTATTGGAGCGTATGGATAATATGACATTGGAAATGAAAAAAATGAAACAAGAAATGAATGAAAATTTTGCAAAGCAAACAGTGGAAATGACAATTATTAAAGATGAACTTGAGCAGATTCATGTACATGAGGCAAAAGTGGATCGGCAAATTGGTGAAATATTTTACAAAAATGAGCAGCCAGACAAGAGAATTTGTCTCCTGGAAGAAGAGATGAGGAAATATAATTTGGTTATCCGAGGGATTCCAGAAGAAAAAGTAGATAATTTGAAACAGCGGGTTTTAAAATGGATTAATGATCTCGACACGCAAATTACGTTTACAATAGCAGATCTGGCAAGTGTTTTTAGAATTGGATATAGAAGGCAAAATGGCTCCAACAGGAATGTGCTTGTCAGGTTTGCAAATCTTGGTGATAAGCTGGAAGTTATGACCAAGGTGAGAGAGATGGAAGATGCTTTGAAGTTTGAAGGGAAGTCTATTCAAGTCTTCCCGGATATATCAAGAAAAGAAAGGGCATGGAGATTTTTTTTAAAACCAATTACAAAGGTTTTGAGAGATAATGGAATTAAATATAATTGGAGGCCACCACAACAATTGAAATTTTTTTATAAAGGAAGGATGCGTACAATTACCCCGGACATAGATGCAATATTATATTTACAGGAGCTTGGACTGATCAAGGAGGAGGATTTAATGGAGATAAAAGATCAAATGCTTAAGATGGGTGGAATACGTGAAACATCAACTCCAGAAGAAGAAAAAGGGGCTATTGGGGGGCAAGACCCTAAAGGGTTAAAGAGGAAAGAAATATCACCTGTGTTGGTTGAACAGAAGAAAAGTCGTGAGGATACAGCAGGAGAAGAAGCAGATAAGAGTCTTGGAAAATACGAAGCCGAATGCGGGAGAGAGCTATCACTTTCTTTTTTCTTGAGTGATGAATTTAAATAGACAGCCGAAGAAGTGACCCGGACATTGGCATGTCCTCTCCCCATTCTCTTTATAGAGGCGAACCCGACGAGGATGTGGGGGAAGAAGATTGTTTGTTTTTTATTGTTTGTTTTGTCTTTTGTCTTTTTCTGTTTTTTTTATTGTTTTCTTTATGTTAAATGTTGGTTATATGGGAGTTTAATGTTGGGTTTTGGGCACAGAAAGGAAGAGGCGGGGATAGGATTAAAAATTTATATTTTAAATGGGAGTTATAAAAATAATGTCATGGAATGTGAAGGGTACAGGAATCAGATTAAAGAAGAAGATTGGAATTTAAGATTAAAGAGATTTACCAGATATTTTATTTTTACAAGAAACCCATCAGAAATCTGAAGATTCAAATAGAATGTATATAAAAGGTATGCAAATATATGAAAAAGCATTTGGAACTTCAAAAGCCAGAGGAGTTGCAACATTGATATCAGATAGGGTGTATTTTGAAAAACATCAGGTAATTTTGGATGAGGATGGAAGATATGTAATAATTGTGGGAAATCTTAATGAGGAAAAAGTGACACTTGTTAATTTATATTTACCGAATGAGAAACAAAGAGAATTTCCTGAAAAAATAACAAAAATTTTGGAGAATGAAAGTGTAGGGAAAGTAATTGTGGCTGGGGATTTTAATTTAATCAGAGATAAAATAGATAGTACTAACCCCACTCGTTGTGGAGGAGCAAATAAAATGGGGATTTTAAATACATGGATGCTCCGAAACAGTGTAGTGGATGTGTGGAGAGAGGTCAAAGGAATTGAAAGAGTATATACTTTTTTCTCTAAGATATATAATACATATTCCAGAATTGATTATATTTTTCTTTCTAAAGATTTGCTGAACAATGTGGATAAGGTAGATGTGGGAATTTTTAAAGATTCTGATCATGCAGAAGTTATGGTGGATTTAGATTTTAATTTTGAGAAAAAAAGAAGTTATTGGAGATATGAGGAGAAACTGTATAAAAATGAAAAGGATAAAAAATGGATACTTAAAAAATTGGAGGAAAGTTGGAGACTAAATGATAATGGGGAGGTTAAATTTGAAATTGTTTGGGATGCAATGAAAGCGGTGTTTAGAGGGGAGAGTATTAAATTATCAAGTAGGAAATATAAAAATTATAAAATTAAAATGGAAAGAGATAAAAATCAGATTAAAGAATTGGAAAATCAATTTTTGCTTACTAAAGAAAAAAAATTCTTCAGGAGCTTAATATGTTAAGAAATAAAATGATAGAAGAGGATACAGAGTTGGTAAAAAGAAATTTGAGATATTTAAATAGGAATTTTTTTGAATTTAGTAACAGAAACTCTAAGTTATTGGCAAAGATGGCGAAAAATAAAAGAGAGAAGAGAGAAATTGGAGCTTTGATAGATGATAAAGGTATAAGATGTTACAAAAAATTAGAGAAATGTGAAGTGGTTAGAAACTTTTTTCAGAATCTATATTCAAAGAAACCAGTTAATCGGGGAAAATTGCAAAGTTATTTAGAAAAATATGTGGTGAAAATTGATCAAACATATAAAGAATTGATGGAAGAAGATATAACACAAGATGGTCGTCAAATGATCTTCGAAAGACAACCATCCATCCAGGAGGACGCCCAAGTTGCACACCCTTTCCACTGGGGCCAATGATTCGCCCCCAACAGTCAGCCGCGGCTGCAGCTGACTGTACCGGAATGCCGGCATCCACAGCCACTCCGTCTTGGAGGGATTGAGTTTGAGCCTGTTTCTCCCCATCCAGACCCGTACAGCTTCCAAACACCGGGACAGCACTTCGATGGCTTCGTTGGGATGGCCTGGGGTGGAAAAGTACAGCTGCGTGTCGTCAGCGTACAGTTGGTACCTCACCCCAAAGCCATTGATGATCTCACCCAGCGGCTTCATATAGATGTTGAACAGGAGAGGCGAGAGAATTGACCCTTGCGGCACCCCACATGTGAGGCGCCTCGCGGTCAATCTCTGCCCTCCTGCCAACACCGTCTGTGACCGGTCAGAGAGATAGGAGAACCACCGGTAAACGGTGCCTCCCACTCCCAAACTCCCTAACCGGTGCAGCAGGATACCATGGTCGACGGTATCAAAAGCCGCTGAGAGGTCTAATAGGACCAGGGCAGAGGAACAACCCCTGTCCCTGTCCCTCCAGAGATCATCAACCAACACGACTAAAGCCGTCTCTGTACTGTACCCGGGTCGGAAGCCAGACTGGAACGGGTCTAGATAGACAGATTCCTCCAGGTATTGGGGTAATTGACTTAATTACTTAATTAAGTTATTAATTACTTAATTACTTAATAACTTAAGCTCAATGGTTTTGCCTAGTATTTTGTTTTTTAAGAAACAGTCTGATTTTGACAGCTTGAAAAATTAAGAGTTCTAATGAAGAAGATGACAGAGAAAGCATAGGTGCAAGTTTTTGAATTAGAATAGATTTGGGTGGTTGTTGTTTTTTCTGTGACAGAAATGCCATAGAACCCACATATCCTAGGCTTGCCTAAATAATGATAATTTAGTATTGTTCACTCAGAATTAATTAGTAGTAGGGAAATAACAGTTACAAAAGCTAATCTGTTTGAGGTTAGCTTCTCTTGCAGTTAACCTCCTTTCTTTCTTCAGTCATAAGGCTGGGTAGGATTTTTAGGATTGTTGGAGGGAGTCTTTCCCGCCACCTTGAAAGAGGCGGTGGTGAGGCCCCTCCTCAAGAAGCCTTCCCTGGACCCGGCTATTTTAGGTAATTATCGTCCGGTCTCCAATCTTCGTTTCGCGGCGAAGGTTGTAGAGAGTATGGTGGCATATCAGTTTCCCCTCCACCTGGAGGAAACTGTCTATCTAGACCCGTTCCAGTCCGGCTTCCGGCCCGGTTACAGCACTGAGACGGCTTTGGTCGCATTGGTGGATGATCTCTGGAGGGCCAGGGATAGGGGTTGTTCCTCTGCCCTGGTCCTATTAGACCTCTCAGCGGCTTTTGATACCATCGACCATGGTATCCTGCTGCGCCGGTTGGAGGGACTGGGAGTGAGAGGCACCGTTTATCGGTGGTTCTCCTCCTATCTCTCCGACCGGTCGCAGACGGTGTTGACGGGGGGGCAGAGGTCGACTCCGCGGCGCCTCACTTGTGGGGTGCCGCAGGGGTCGATTCTCTCGCCCCTTCTGTTCAACATCTATATGAAGCCGCTGGGTGAGATCATCAGTGGCTTCGGTGTGAGGTACCAGCTGTACGCTGATGACACCCAGCTGTACTTTTCCACACCGGGCCACCCCAATGAAGCTATCGAAGTGCTGTCCCGGTGTTTGGAAGCCGTACGGGTCTGGATGGGGAGAAACAGGCTCAAGCTCAATCCCTCCAAGACGGAGTGGCTGTGGATGCCGGCATCCCGGTACAGTCAGCTGAGTCCACGGCTGACTGTTGGGAGCGAGTCATTGGCCCCGATGGAGAGGGTGCGCAACTTGGGCGTTCTCCTGGATGAACGGCTGTCTTTTGAAGACCACCTGACGGCCGTCTCCAGGAGAGCTTTCCACCAGGTTCGCCTGGTGCGCAGCTGCACCCCTTTCTAGACCGGGATGCCTTGTGCACAGTCACTCACGCCCTCGTGACGTCTCGTCTGGATTACTGCAATGCTCTCTACATGGGGCTCCCCTTGAGGGGCATCCGGAGGCTTCAGTTAGTCCAGAACGCGGCTGCGCGGGTGATAGAGGGAGCCCCTCGTGGCTCCCGCGTGACACCTATCCTGCGCAGACTGCACTGGCTACCTGTGGCCTTCCGGGTGCGCTTCAAGGTTTTGGTGAACGTCTTCAAAGCGCTCCATGGCATAGGGCCGGGCTATTTACGGGACCGCCTACTGCTACCGAATACCTCCCACCGACCCGTGCGCTCTCACAGAGAGGGACTCCTCAGGGTGCCGTCGGCGTGACAGTGTCGTCTGGTGACGCCCAGGGTAAGGGCCTTCTCTGTGGGGGCTCCCGCCCTCTGGAACGAACTCCCCCCGGGACTCCGTCAACTTCCGGACCTCCGAACCTTTCGTCGCGAGCTTAAAACGCATTTATTCATCTGCGCAGGACTGGGTTAGTTTTTTAAATTTATGGGTTTTAATTGGGTTTTTATTATTTATTCTAAATTTTTAATTTCGGCCAATTGAATAAGTTTTTTAATTGTATTTAAATTGTGTTTATATTGTAACATTATTGTGTATTTTATTTGGCTGTGAACCGCCCTGAGTCCTTCGGGAGAAGGGCGGTATAGAAATTTAAATAATAAATAAATAAATAAATAAACAATTCATTGAATTGCTGTGTAGTCCTTCTCTTAGTTCTCTTTCTTGCAAGACTGCTTGAAAATTTCTTCTGAATTTCTCTCAGAGATGTTCTCAGCTTCTTGATGACTGTGGAGGGTCTGTCCACTAATGCTTAGTGCTGTTCCATAATTGCTCTGAAGCTGATTGGCCTTGGGGGGTGTGGGTCAAAAAAATCAACACGATAGCCATGTCCAAAGATCTGTTCTCTATTAAATGCCTTGTACATGCTCTGTAGCCATGCTAAAAAATTACTCACATTTTTAGATCTGAGAAATTCAGTGGGGGATTTTCCTTCCCATTAAAATGTCCTCAGAATGAAATCAATGCATGGCTAAGTGGTTTCACTATTGATTTCAAATTGGCAGTTTGCAGGCACCTGAGATGGGAACACCATGTGAATATCTGAAATACTGGAGCATGGAGAAGAAATGTTGAAGGAGGACAATCTTGGATACTAGATATTTGTCCCAGTGAATATTATCTCTTAAGCTTTATGTTAGGTGTAACAACACATTGTTTATTTATTTTTGCCTGTATGACTTCCTTTTAAAATTGCTTTTATTACGCAGCTTGGATGGATATCAGTATAAATAAAAAGGAGAAGGTGGTAGTTGCATCTTCCCACTTATAATAATCTTGAAACCAGTAGAGTTTCTTATCCAAGCAGTGTTTGCATAGAGCAGGGGTGTCAAACTCGCACGTGACGTATCACGACTTTTCCCCCCTTCGCTAAACTGGGCATGGGCTTGGGCAGTGTGTGATGCATCTGGTCCTTAGGCCGCAAGTTTGAAACCCCTGGCATAGAGGATCACTGAAAGCCTGTAAAAGCTGACTTGAACTTTTAAGAAAAACCAGGACAGTTGTGAACAAAACAAATGGATTAGCAAATAATTCTATTGCCAAAGAAGTGAGAGTGGTGATGATAGGGGAAACTAGCTTTAGTTATTTTATTTCATCATGACATGTTGCAATTGTACCACCAGTTCCATGTATTTTTGGTCTATTTTTTGTAATAATGGAGTTGCATTAAAGAATGCAAATGGCCAGCTGTCTGCAAGGAATATAAATCCTTCCATTCCCCACCATCAAGTCAGAGCTGAAGAAGCTTCTTGGATGAGAAAGATAACATCTTCAAAGAAAAACCAGAAAAACCAGTTGCCTCTTGAAAAAAGCACCTTTGGGACAACAGGACATAATACTTCAGGACATAATATGATTAATCCACTACCATTTAGCAGAAGACACAGAGTTCACTACATTGCACAATCTCCTAAGGGCATTTCAGACATTACATAACTCCCCTAACAGCATCTCTGAAACTTAGAAAAACCAGTTGTTCAGGGGACCCAGAACTCCTGTTGGTTCTGTTAGTCATAAAACTTTCTTTCCAATCAGCCTCCATTTTATTTTATTCCCAGCTTAGACCTGAACCCAATGGATTTTCTTTCCAACAAGACAAAATACTATATAATATTATAGATTCATGAATTGGGGTGGGAGTGGGTGAGAACAGAGCAAAAGGAAAGTACAGTTATAGAAGAAATTCACTGACACAAGAGGTGCCAATGGGCTGCTATCTTATTTGACCTTGAAAGAACATTAGAATAATTCATGTTGGCTAGTTATCAAAATATCTTAGCTTTGACAGTGTGATTAATAATAGCCAGCCATACCTTTCTCCAATGATAAAAGAAGCCCCTTATTTTTGTTTTCCATTCCTTAATCAATACTCTATGGGTTGAGCATACCTGCACTTTTATTAAAGCTTTTTACTAAAGTGCACTCTCTCTTTAAAGAGCCCTATTGACGACACATACAAAAGAAGGGTCCAGGGTGCTCTCTGAGCTTGGTTGTTTTCTTGAAGAAGATTCATTAGCCAAACTAGGTAACATAATCAGTGCTAATCCTGTGCTAGCACCTTATAAACTAGCACTGATGATGTTACCTAATTTGGGTAATGAAATATCTGGAAGTAAATACCAAACTCAGAGAATAACAGGGATCTCTCATTTCAACCCTGAGCTACAAATACTCTCCTTTATTGGTAACACATACAAATATTTTCTTCTTTTCCAGAATCCTTTTGACTTCAATCCCCTATGAGACTATTTGGTCTATAGCACTGTTTCTCAAACTTGGCAACTTTAAGATGAATGGACTTCAGCTGCTAGAATTTCCATGCTAGCAACATTTCAAGGCAATGTGGAACTCAAGTAAAGATCTGTTGCAACACACTTTTTCTACAGTTCCTGGAATCTTTGAATCTTTGAATCTTTGAATGATCTTTGAATGACCTAGGTGAACAGACTATGAAACACAAGGAAAATTTGCTGTATCTATGAGGTTCATCTCTTTTATTTGTTGATACAAACAACTATTTACTCCAACATTTAAATCTGGACTTGTTAATAATACAGAGTTTGCATCTATGGCCTTCTAGAAATGTTTTGCACTGGAGTTCCTGTCTCTCTGCCAACAGAGTGACACTGAATCAATACTGTAGAATCACAAAGCTTTTTGTTTGGTTGTTTGTTTAAATTAAGAGAACATAGCAACTGCTGTTGATACTGCCATAATTACACCTTGCAGCAATGTAAAAACAATGGAACAAGTGGTTCAACTGTGCTATATTTTAAAACAAAGATAATGTCACTTTAAAGCAAAGTTTTAATTTGCTATGGAAAAAATATCATTGTCTGACATTTAGAAAACGAGAAGCAACAATATTCTGATAATTTTCCCTTTGACCACTCTAAACAGTTGGTCTAAATGACTCTTTAGTGGTACAGGTCGCATTGATTCCCTGCATTTTCAATGAGAGGCTGCAGATACTTAAGCTAAAAAATTCTCTTCCAGAAATGAAACAGAATATAGGAGAAGAGAAGGCAGAGCTGGAGTTAAATGTGCCTTCAATTTAGACTCCTTGTATTTCTGCAAGAAATCCAAATCCAGCCCTCCTGCCTCTGTGAATACCATTGATCTTTATTGAGTGAGAGTTTAGGGCTGTTAGTTTACCAGATTCTTGTGAATAAGCATGAATAAATCTATGCTGCAACTTTATGAATGGTCCTGATTCTTTGTGCCTGACACATAGCTACGACCTTCAATATTTTTGAGGGGGAATCATCCTTAAAAAGAATTGTACTCATTGCACAAATGTAGATATTGGTCTGGATCCAGTGAAGTTGTTCTCTTACACTGTGGAAGTGATCCAAATGTTTGATATACATTGATATACATATTGTTTCTATTTTCATTACAATAACTGCTTGGTCAGATCTAGCTCTAAAGTTTTGGTAGTTTTGTTTAGGGAATACATCCTCTCACTTTGTGTTATTTAAATTTGATATCCTTAGCTGTCTGCAAAAGTGAACAGTCTAGACACTTGCACTTTGCTAGGTTAGCACAAATCTCAAAAACATTTAGCAATATGTTGCAGAGCCTGGATTTTTTCCTACATTTATTTTTCTGTATTGCAGCAGTAAGTTTCAGGATTATATTGATTTCCATTCCGTGGGTTGATTAATGTTTTAGGAAGAAGGCAGGTGCATTAGTGCAAAGCTGAATAGAAATATACATCTGTTTTTCATTAAAAAAAAAAACAACCACTGATTTTTATTTCATTCTACATATGCACAATAAACTATAATATAGACTGGTTATCAAGATGGTTTGTAGTCTCCTTCGACAATTTTTATTAAAGGAACAATGAAAAACCAGGACAAGCTAACAAACAAGTGCCCTTTGGGGGATGGAATTAATAGGCTCTTTCTTTAAAAAAAAGAAAGAAAGAAAAAATAAACTGGTTTCCAGGTTAAGTATTTTCACCTTATAAACTTGCTGCATGGAATGAACATTCTTCAGTAATTGGTTTTCATGGTAAGAAACTCCTTATTCATTTCTACATAATATGAGAAGGCCAGAACGTTAAGAAAAGTCTGCACCATAGAATCATTTTTCATTCACATCTCATTGGACCTATTTTTCTCCTAGCTGTGAAGCTCTCTCCTTTTTTAATATCTCAATTTTAAACTTCTGCCCATAACCATCAAGTTTCCCTCCCATTCATGTGGGAAATCTTTTTATTTAATTTTCCCCCCCTATAATACCGTGCACTGTGATCAGGCCTGAGTTAGCATACTGGTCAATCATTATGGGGGAGAGCTATCAAGTTAACATATGGCAGGATGTCAGTGGGGCATGACCTCTTTAAAACAAGAAGCTGCTAGGAGGTAGCTCTCTATCAGAAAAGACTAATAGAGCTGTAGTTTCCTGGATCTATTTTTTTCCTTTTTTGAAGATGGCAACTACAACAACTCTTTTCCAGTCCTTTGGTAGTTCCTGGGTGCTCCAGGATCTTTGAAAAATATAGATCTGAGACAAGGCCAAAAATAGTTTAAAATTGATTTTTTTTTAAAAAAAAAATGAAGTTGTTTTTCATTTTAAAATCATGAAATAAAGCACCATATATATAAGTAATAGGTTAATGTTTCATGCCTTAAACATAGCTTAAACATTACAGGTGGTCCTCAACCTATAATAGTTCATTTAGTGAACAGTTCAAAGTTACAGCAGGCTTATGATCACTTTTTACATTTGCAATTGTTACAGGACCATGGTCACATGTTCAAAATTTAGATGCTTGGCAACTGACTCATATTTATGTCAGTTACAGTGTCCCGGGGTCATGTGATCCCTTTTTGTGACCTTCTGACAAGCAAAGCAGGCAGACAGGCATGCAAAAGTGGGGCTCTCCTGAACAATCTATTTAATTTAAAAAAAAACAAAACCTAAACATGCATAGAATTGCACCCACAGGGGGGAAAAAACTGAATAGAAGGAAAAGACTGGACTTGGAGAGAAGAGAAAACTTGAAATTAAAACATTTATTTGGATGCAAAGCTTATTCTGCTGAGTTCTGCTGAATTCTGTCTACAGCTTCCTTTGTTTTTGTTGAGCAAATTATGCATTTTATCATGGAGATAATTAGGTACATATCTGGATTTTTTTCTTTTTTCTTCTTTACTTCTTTTTCTTCTACATATTTATAAAATTACAGTCTTTACTAACTAAATAAGCATGAATGAATATGATATTTTGTATATATTGAATGTTCTTGAGAAAACTGAGTGATCATTTAAAAAAGTTGAACAACTATCTCTGGAAGATTTTAAACCTTTACTGCCTAGACTGTAAAGTTTATTGCCCTGATAGTAAATTTTATTTCCTTGGGCTGCAATTATCACTCTACCCTCTTTTGTGGATTACAAATGATCAGAGAGTAAACAATTTTTACAATAGTTTTTAAATTTTTTAATATTTTATTTATTTATTTATTTATTTATTGTTTTGATTTATATACCGCCCTTCTCCCAAAGGACTTAGGGCGGTTTACAGCCGAATAAAACAAGGATATAAAAATTAATGTTATTTAAAAAACTTATTCAATTTTAAATATCCTTGCGAATTTTTGTGGACTATCTTTCTATCTATCTATCTATCTATCTATCACCGTTTTTACACTAAAAACAAGCTGACATTTCATTTTTTACTCTCAGCTGAGATACTATTTTTTAAAAAAAATTCAGCTGGGGTTTTATTTTCCTATTCAAATTTTATTCACCTGTCATTTTTTAATGCAACTGTAGATTAAAAACTATATCAAGAGGGTAATATCAACATTAGCCACAGAAGGGATCAAAAGGAGAACTCAGAACACCCAGAACTCCTAACAGTATAAACTGCTAACCAGTGGAACAGCTTGACTTCAGAGGTGTAAGTGTTCTATCACTGGACGTTTTTGAAAGGAGATTGGACAGCCATGTGTCAAAAATGCTATAGATCCCTTCTACTCTGTTACTCTATTATTCTAGAAGACTAACATCTAAGAATAGAAATTTCAGTTCAAATTTTCTTTTTAAAAAATCTTCTAAATTTGGAAAAATCCCTTAATGAGGTGGCCTGGTGTTCCAACTGAGAGAACAGCACTCAGCACAGCTGAGACATGACCCAGCTGTGAGGCAGCCCAGTGTCCCATCCTGGCAGCTGAGGAGAAGCAATAAGGTGCAAAAGGAGGCCACTGAACAAAGGTGAAACAGAGCTAGGTGACAGCAGACCAGTGGCTGAGAGCAGCACAGTGGACCCTGAGCAGCAGTTGTGCAGAGCTAAGTTGCAGAGGAGCAGAGTGCCCAGAGCAGCAACTGAGAGCAGTGTGGCAGACCAATTGAGCAGCAGCCATGCAAAGCTAAGAATGACAGCAGGATGGAGTGTCCACAGCAGCAGCCGAGAGCAGTGTGGCAGAGCAGCTCAACAACAGTTAAACACCAAGATCAACACATCATACCTGAAAACACCAGCAGTGGCCAGGCAACTGAAAGGCAAGAAGGCAGGGAGGAAAAGGAAAGTACATAACACTTATGGACAGAGAGAAAAGGGATGAACTTTCAAGGCAGGGTGTTAAGAGCTTAGCATTTCCTAGAAAAAAGCCTGAGATTTCCAACATAAAGAAGTGCATAACACACCATAAAGGGTCAATAACTTTTGTAAATTCTTTTATTTAAAATATTTTTTTTATTTCTTAGTATAATAATTCCATACATATTTTGTGGACTGGGTCGTCTTTTTTAAATAATGATAATAATAATAATACAAATAAGTAGATATAATCCTAATCTTCCAACTTCAACAATACTACCCTCGCTTCATAATCCTTTAATATTTTCCCAATTAATTCATTTAAACATAAATAACATTTCTTTACACCATGTATTTGTTATCTCGTACTAAATTACTATTATTTAATATTTTAAGAATTACTCATTATTCCACCATAACTTCAATCTTCCAAATGTGTAGGATTACTAATAATGCCAAATATTAACAATATTGAATCAATCCTGGGAGTGTACCTCAAAATCCCCACAATTTCTAATAATCCTTAATATTTTAAATTCACAATATACTTTAAAACACTATTAATAATATAATTAAATTACCTAATCCTAAATTTCCATCTACTAATCTTAATTTATTTTTTAATTACAATGCTATATTATCTATTAATATATATGCTACTATTTTTCCTATTTGTATTTTCCCGTTTTATTAATTTTAATTAATTAATTTTCTCATTATCCATAATCTCTTAATCTTTTTAAAATTTCATCATTTATTGACCTTTTAGTCAGTCTGTCTTGGAATCTTGTATCTCTTTTTGATATTTTTGTGCCTATTTTTGTGCCTACTGAACATTCCCTTCTGGATACCCTTTGTCTTTTTCTGCTGTATTATTTGAACACCCATCAACAAGACTTCCTTTTTTTTTTTTTAAAGAGATTTTTCTTTTTCTTCTTCTTCTTCTTTTTTTTGGAAGAGATCTTTCTTTCTCTCTGTTCTATTATAGGCTTTTAAGGAGTTATCTAATTGTTTCTTACTTACTAATCTTTTCTCTTTTTTTTTAGCTTCTTGTGTCTCATTTTGTTTTTTCCCTTCCACTGCTTCTTCTAATTTCTCATCTATTTCTTGAATATCATGTTCCTCTTTTACCCCTAATTGTTGAGTGACAACAATTCATTTCTGTGTCTTTAAACGATCCCTTTGTCTCCTTATTGTTCTTTATAAATTCAGGCACACTTTTTAGCATTAAAAATATTTCTTCATATGCCTCTATCATCCCTTGTAAATCCATTTTATAGCAATTTAATAAAAATTACTCAGTATGTTTCTATAGTTCGAACGTCTCAATATTTAAAAACTCCTGCTTAATAAAATTTCATCAATCACATAATTATACCTACAAAACCCCTAAATGTATGATCTTTAAAATTCTTTAATAATTTACAGCCTTATAGTTTTCCAATTATATATCTTCCCAATTGTTCAAATTTTAAAATCTTATTTAACTTTCCTTTTTTTCTCTTGTCTTCTGTTTCTTTTCTTCTTTTGTCTTGTAGAATGTTCTGTTCAATAACATTAATAGTCCAAATCAGGGGTGGGTTTTTTTTACTACCAGTTCTGCGGGGGTGGCTTGTTTGGTGGGCATGGCTTGGTGGTCATGTGTCTGGGTGGGTCTGGCTTGGTGGTCATGTGACTGGGTGGTTCTGGCTTGGTGGGCATGCGACTGGGTGGGTGTGGCCAACTTGGCTCTTTCCCCTCCCTAGGCCTGTGGAGGAAAAGGCTTCCACACCACAAAGCCCTCGAGGCAGCAGCAGGAGGAGGAAAAGAAAAAAAAATGGCTTAGCCTCTGAAGCCTCTCAAGGGAGACATTTGTGTGTGTGTATGCGTGTGGCAGAGGTGAAGGGACTCACACCAGCTGTGAAGCGATTGGCCCTTCTAGTGCTGCTGCCTCTGCCTCTTCCTTCTCTCTGCTAATAGAAGTTGGAGAGGCAAAGGCAATTGCTTCGCTGGGCATTTCTCCATGTTTTCATCCCAAGTCAGTCTCAGCTGCCACCTCCCATCTGCCACAAGCATCGCCTTCCCAACAGCTCCAGGCGGTAGCAGGTGGTGGTGGTGGTCTTCGAGGCCCTGGGAAAGCACAGGTTTTCAGGATGGGATTTAAAGGAATCTGACTAAAAGTGCAATGCTCCGAAAGACTTTCTCTCCCAGGCAAGAAGCAGCAGAGGACAGAAGCAGCAGCTGCTGACCTGGACAGCACATGATGGTGCCCTCCATGTGTTCTCCAGCAACTTGTTTTCTTTCCCCTACTCTCATGCTGGGTGTCAAGGTTCCAGAAAAACCTCTTCTGCATAAAAAAAAACTCAGAAGCCATTGTCTTTCAGAGTTCTTTACTAGCATAAGGAAACTGGCACACGATGAGTGAAATTCCAAAACTGAACTTCCGGATTCTTTTCCCAGTTATACAAACCCCAAGAGTCCCACCCCCCTAACCCCTTTGCTGGTCACATGGTCCCACGTTCTCCCAGTTCATTCGAATATCTTCCCACCATCCCTCCTGCAGATGTGAACACCATCCGACCTTGACCGCTTGAAGAATGTTACCATACCCCTCAACCCCCCTTCTTCCCCTCAGGGGAAAAATGTGGCAGCGTCTGGAATCCTAAAGCCTAGTATGGTTTCCAGGCCTGACAGGCGTCCCCCCCTTGGAAAAGAAGCTATATCCTAGGAAAGAAAACAAAGAATTAATAAAGAAGAGTGTCGGTAGTCCACACTTCCCTTCTACCCCCCTTTCCCGCCTCCAAGAGGTTTTTTTAGGTTTGTCAGGGAAAGTGTCGTGAAATTGTTTAATCAAATTGTCTGCATTTACTTTCC
This sequence comes from Ahaetulla prasina, assembly GCF_028640845.1. Classification (NCBI taxonomy): domain Eukaryota; kingdom Metazoa; phylum Chordata; class Lepidosauria; order Squamata; family Colubridae; genus Ahaetulla; species Ahaetulla prasina. Next base: position 45,062,045 of record NC_080545.1, on the reverse strand, counting down.
AACTTTTGACCCAAGTAAATTCAGATAATGGATATCCCTTCCAGTGGACTAAATATTGTAATTGACTTCTGTATAGTCTAGAGTCAAGGATTTTCTTGATCTCATAGTGGGTTTCACCTTGGATTATCAAGGGTGGTGGGGGAGCGGCAGGTTGAGGTCTCAGTCCAGATTGTCTAGCAGGTTTTAATAAGCTGCTATGGAATACCGGGTGTATTTTTGCAAACATTCGAGGGAGCTTGAGTTGGACGGTAATGGGATTAATAATCTTTACAATGGGGAAAGGACCCAAAAATTTTGGACCGAATTTTCTGTTGGATATTCTCAACCTCAGATACTTAGTAGATAAAAAGACTTTATCCCCAATGCGAAAAGGGGTGTTGTGACCCAGGTTCCTGGACCCGGACTCCTGGACTCGGATGATTCAGAAAGTGAGGGAGAAGACCTGGCCAGCCCTGCTTCTCTTGAGCCCTTTTCCTCCCTGGCACCCACTCAAAGGGAGGAGGAGGGGCCGGCAAAGCCTGATTCCCTGGAGCCTCCTTCTGATTTGGCAACGCCCCAAGAACAGTTTTGGAGTGATGCAAGATTAAGTAGATGTGATCGGCGTGCGCAGCAGCGGAAGAGTTGGGACAAAGCCAAGTCATAATTGTCATGCAGTGACATCTGCAGAGACTATAAATAGGAGGCGGGACTTCCTGGTTTTTTGTCTTGGACAAAGCAATGAATTGGCGCGAGCTAACTGTCTCAATGGAGGGAAGAATATATTCATGAGTAATTCTGGCCTTATCTATAATTTCCTTGTTATCTCCAGAAACTTGGCAGGCCCGTGGGTAGACATGGCCAGGACATGTATCTATGTAAATAAAAGGAGAAAAGAAGGCCTCTGACTGACTCTTTGCTGGGAGTATTAGGGGGAGGGAAACAGAACATTTTGTCCAAGACCTGACTAAAACATCTTCCACCAAAGATGGACCAGCAGCAGGTACAGCAGCAGTTAGAGCAGCTACAAGCGGCTAATCAACAGCTCCAGCAGCAAGTGGCTCACTTGGCAGGCCAACTTGCTGCCAGGAATGTGCCTGCAGCCCCCCTCCCCTGTCCTCCTCCTCATCGCAAGTGCCCGATAACCGTGCCGAATAAGTTTTCTGGGCAGCCTGAGATGTTCCCGACCTTCTTGGGACAGTGCCAGCTCTACATGGCTATGAGGCCAGAGGATTTCCCAGACGACCGGGCTAAGGTGGCCTTCGTGATTAACCTTCTTTCCGGCTCGGCTGCTCGATGGGCCACGCCCCTCTTGCTCCAGGACAGCCCCCTGCTGGCGGACCAACAGCGTTTTTGGCAGCACCTGCACACCATGTATGAGCACCCTGTTCGAATGCTGACGGCAACCAGGCGCCTTAAGGAACTCCGTCAAGGAAAACACCCCCTGCAGGAGTACATCGCCGAATTTCGTCTTTTGTGCCAGGACTCTGACTGGAATGATGCAGCGCTGGTGGACGCGTTCCAGGAGGGACTCTCAAAGGAATTGCAAGACGAGCTGGCCCGCATGGAGGCGCCGCGGACCCTCGACAACTTGGTGCCCCTTTGTCTCCGCCTCGATGCCCGTCTGCAACGGCGACCGTCCCGTTGCACCCCCCGGGACCCGCCATCGACATCTGCACCCCCACTTCCTGCACCACCAGCACCCAGGGTCGCCCCACGTTTTGTAACCGCTGTGGAAGAGCCCATGGAGTTGGGAGCGGCCAGACCTCGCCTGAAAGCCCAGGAGCGGAACCGGAGGCGCCAAGGGGGATTGTGCCTGTACTGTGGGGAGCCCGGCCACTTCGCCGCTTCTTGCCCCAGAAAGCGAAGTAGGGCACGCACGCTGGTCCCCGAATCACAGCGTGACCAATCGGAAGCGGAGCAGGCCCGACCTCGGGAAACCCTAGGTCGGGCACGTACTAAGCCCCACTGGGCGTTGCGGAAGTAGACTCTGGGCCCCTCGGCATCTGATTCTGGACACACGGATATGGTTGGGGAACCAGTCGGACGGGCTCCAGGCGCATGCGCTGGTGGACTCAGGGCCACAACAAACTTTATGGACCAGGCCTTTGTGACCCAGTTTGCGGTCCCGTGGTTCCGTGGACCCTCCGATGCGGTAGAGACAATTGATGGGCGAGAACTGGTGTCCGGCCCCATTAAATTGCCACCCAGCCTTTGCGCCTGGCTATTGGGGACCATGAGGAGGCGATCCAGTTTTATGTCACGGCGGACCTTCATTTTCCCTTGGTCCTTGGGTTGGCCTGGCTTGGACCCACGATCCTCAGGTGGCCTGGTCGCGAACACCATCTCTTTCCGAGTCTGCAGTGCGTCGATCACATCCGCCACACCTGTGCCGGCCAGAACGTCCCCACCGCTGCCATCACCTTGCCTCCTGAGCTGACGGACTTCCCCGACGTGTTCAGCGAGAAGGAGGTGGACCGACTACCCCCGCATCGGCCCTACGATTGCCCCGTGGACCTTCTGCCCAATGCACCACTGCCTGTGGGATGCCTGTATTCCATGTCGGAGCCCGAGTTGGCCGCCCTCAGGGACTTCCTGGACAAAAACCTGGCCCGAGGGTTCATCCAGCCTTCAAAGTCCCCTCTCTCAGCCCCGGTCCTCTTCGTGAAGAAGAAGACAGGGGACTTGCGCCTATGCTGTGATTACCGCCGGCTAAACGCCATTATGGTGCGGAATCACTACCCCCTGCCGCTCATCCCGGAGCTGCTGGAGAGGTTGCGGGAGGCCACGATCTTCACCAAGCTCGATCTCCGGGGGGCCTACAACCTGGTGCGGATGCGAGAAGGAGACGAATGGAAGATGGCATTCGGCCCCCGATACGGACACTACGAATACACTGTCATGCCATTTGGGTTGACCAATGCTACCGCCGTTTTCCAGCACTTCATGAACGACGTGTTCCGAGACATGTTGGATCGGTTTGTGGTTATCTACCTGAACAACATCCTGATTTACTCCCAGTCCAGGGAAAGCCACCTTCGACACGTCGGTCTGGTTCTGCAATGCTTGCGGGAGCAACAACTCAATGCGAAGCTGGAGAAATGCGTCTTCTTCCGGACTTCCATAGAATTCCTCGGGCATATCATCTCGCCCGAGGGCATAGCCATGGACCCATGTAAAGTAGAAGCTTTGTGTAGCTGGGAAGCCCCTCGTCGGGTGAAGGATGTTCAGCGCCTGCTGGGCTTCGCCAACTACTACCGGACCTTCATCCCGGGCTTCGCCACACTGACGGCTCCACTTACCCAGCTCCTCAGGAAGAAGGTTGCGTTCCGGTGGGGTCCCCCGCAGCAAGAAGCATTCACAGCCCTCAAGAAAGCCTTCGTCACGGAACCCATCCTGAGGCATCCCGACCCGCTCCGGCCTTTTGTGGTGGAAACGGACGCGTCCAATGTGGCTCTGGGAGCGGTGCTGCTACAGGCTCCGACGAATGGCGGCACACTTTTTCCCTGCGCTTACTACTCCCGGAAACTCAATCCTTCCGAGCGCAACTACACTATCTGGGAAAAGAGTTGCTGGCTATCAAGGCTGCATTCGAGGCTTGGCGACACCATCTGGAGGGCCCGACATCAGGTGGAGGTCGAGCGGACCATCGGAATCTCGAGCACCTCACCACAGCTCGGAAGTTGAACCAGCGGCAGATCCGGTGGTCGTTGTTTTGCCGGTTCAACTTCCGCGTGACCTACATTCCCAGCGGTCACAACCGGGCGGATGCCCTGTCCCGCAAGCCAGAGTACCTCTGCGCCAAGGACCCCTTCCTCCACGGACAGTGCTGCGGCAGAAGCCTTGGCCGCAGCACGGAGCCAGTGGACTTGCGGGCCCAGGTGCGAGAGGCGCAGCGCCAGGACGCCTGGTCGCAGCAAAGGAGAGCGGAGGTGGGCCCCGCATCTCCTTGGACCTTGGAGGAGGACTTACTCAAGTTTCGGGGGCGATTATATGTGCCCACAGGACCACTCCGAGCCCTCGTCATGACCCAGTGCCACGACAACCCTGCAGCAGGACATTTTGGGTTCTTCAAGACCCTCCACCTGGTGACACGGACCTTTCGGTGGCCCCGAGTGCGGCATGATATACATGCCTATGTGACATCCTGCGTACCGTGCCGGCAAGCCAAGGCCGCCACGGGGGCCCCTCCCGGGCTCCTCCAGCCCTTGCCGACACCCGACAGACCCTGGGGGGCGATCTCTATGGACTTCCTGACGGACCTGCCGCCGTCCTCTGGGTTCACCACGGTGCTGGTGGTGGTGGACATGCTCACCAAGATGGCACACTTCATCCCATGCCGCGGACTGCCCACAGCCACAAAAACGGCCCGTCTCTTTCTGCAGCACATCTTCCGCCTCCATGGTCTACCGGACAGAGTGGTTTCGGACCGCAGAGTTCAGTTCACAGCCCGCTTCTGGAAGAGCCTGATGGCCGCGTTGGAGGTGCAGGTGTGTCTGTCGTCATCGCACCATCCGGAGACCGACCGGGGTACAGAGAAGGTCATCGGTATACTGGAACAGTATCTCCGTTGCTTCATCAACCAGCAACAGGACAACTGGGCCGACTACCTGTCCCTGGCGGAGTTTGCTTTTAACAACTCTCAGCACACCTCTACTCAGATGACCCCGTTCTTTGCCAATGTGGGGTACCATCCGGCTCTTCCTCTGGCACCACCGGACTCTCCTGTTCCCGAACGCAGACCTTCCTGACGGAATTGCATGCGGTCCAACAGTTGGTACGTCAGCAGCTGAATCGGGCAAAGGAGGACTACAAGCGGTCCGCCGACCGCTCCCGGCGGGCAACGCCCCCACTGGCAGTTGGAGACCGGTGTGGCTCTCCACCAAACACCTCCCGTCCGACCGCCCGGTAAAGAAGTTGGACCACCGATTCATCGGCCCGTTCCTGTCGAGGCAGTCATCAACCCGGTAGCCTACCGACTGACCCTGCCACGATCCATGCGGATCCACCCGTTTTCACGGTCCCTTCTGGTTCCTGAGGCCACACGAGTCCCCTTCGGTGCCCAACAGCACCCGTCACTGTCGCCGAGGCGGATCGGAGGAATCTGAAGTCCACAGCGAGACTCCCGCTGGCTGAAGGGTCGTTTCCAATATTTGATCGCGTGGAAGGGATACGGGACTGATTTCTCCTGGGTAGATGCCTCCGACGTTCATGCCCCTGACCTGGTGCAGGCCTTCCATGAGCAGAACCCAGCCCGACCGCATCCCGATCGTCAGCCCTGGGGGAAGGGCCCTGCGGTGAGGGATAGTGTTGTGACCCAGGTTCCTGGACCCGGACTCCTGGACTCGGATGATTCAGAAAGTGAGGGAGAAGACCTGGCCAGCCCTGCTTCTCTTGAGCCCTTTCCCTCCCTGGCACCCACTCAAAGGGAGGAGGAGGGGCCGGCAAAGCCTGATTCCCTGGAGCCTCCTTCTGATTTGGCAACGCCCCAAGAACAGTTTTGGAGTGATGCAAGATTATGTAGACGTGATCAGCGTGCGCAGCAGCGGAAGAGTTGGGACAAAGCCAAGTCATAATTGTCATGCAGTGACACCTGCAGAGACTATAAATAGGAGGCGGGACTTCCTGGTTTTTTGTCTTGGACAAAGCAATGAATTGGCGCAAGCTAACTGTCTCAATGGAGGGAAGAATATATTCGTGAGTAATTCTGGCCTTATCTATAATTTCCTCGTTATCTCCAGAAACTTGGCAGGCCCGTGGGTAGACGTGGCCAGGACATGTATCTATGTAAATAAAAGGAGAAAAGAAGGCCTCTGACTGACTCTTTGCTGGGAGTATTAGGGGGAGGGAAACAGAACAAGGGGGTTGAAGGGAACGGTGTTTGTCAGCTTGGGCTTTGTAATTTCGAGCTGTTACAGCTAAGGCCTTTTTTGTATTTTCCCAACCTTTTTTCAATGAACTCATCCAGTCCGTTAGGGAAACGGAAGTGGGGGGGTTGCACGGGGAGTTCAGGCATTGGAACGAAGTCCATGCCGGTGGTTATTTGAAAAGGGGTTAACCACGTGCTGCTGTGTACATCATTATTATATGCAATCTCTGCAAATGGTAACAAATCTGACCAGTTTTCTTGTTGGTAATTTACATAACACCGTATGTATTGTTCCACCATCGAGTTCAATTTTTCAGCCGGCCCATTGGTCTCCAGATGGAACCCAGAACCAAGTCCTTGAGACGACCCAATGGAACTCCCTCCAGAACTTGGCTGTGAATTGAACACCCCTGTCGGACATTATCCTTTTAGGAACTCCATGCCGTCTGTAGATGTGTTTCACGAAGAGCTTTGCTAATTTTCTTGCCGATGGCAATCCGCTGCACGCAGTGAAGTGGGCCTGTTTAGAGAACAAATCCACTACGGTCCATATCACCGTATTTCCCCCACTAGGTGGGAGTTCAACACTAAAATCCATGGCAATCTCTTCCCAAGGTCTGGTGGGTTCGGCTACGGGTTGTAGGAGTCCAGGGGGTTTCCCTGGTCTGGACTTCATGGTGGCGCAGGTAGCACAGCTCCGCACATAGTCTTCGACATCTGATTTCATTTTTGGCCACCAGAATTGTCTTCTAGCCAAGTGGAGAGTTTTCAAAAATCCAAAGTGACCTCCTAGGCGAGAGTTGTGGCTTCTCTGTAGTATAGCGACGGGTACATAAATCTTGGTTCCCTTCCAGGGTATTCCATCCCTTAAGGTGAGGTCTGGCAAGTTTTCTTTAAACCAAGCATCGTCAGCGAGTGCTGATTTTAATTCCGCTAGTTGTTTATTTGGTGGGATGTTAGTACCACGGCGTGATCACGGTTGAGTAAGTGCTTGGCTGGCTGGTTCGCTATCGGGAATCATCGCATTTATTACCTCTTCGCGTTGGCTGTCAAATTGCGGTTTCCTAGATAGGGCATCAGCCAGTAGATTTTGGTCACCAGGGATTATTTGAGGGTGAAATGGAACCGTTTGAAAAACTGAGCCCATCAAACTTGTTTGGGAGAAAGCTTTTGAGGGGTTTTTAAGTATTTGAGGTTTTTGTGGTCCGTCCACACCTCGAATGGTTCCTTTCCCCCTTCAAGGAAGTGTCTCCAGGAGAGGAGTGCCCAGCGCACTGCAAAGGATTCCTTTTCCCAAACTGCCCATCTGCGTTCAGTGTCCGTCAGTTTTTTAGAAACGTACGTGCAGGGCATAAGATTGTTGTCGGTATTCCGTTGTAATAAGACAGCGGCTACTGCTACATCACTTGCATCAGCTTGGACCACAAAAGGTTTATTTGGATCTGGGTGTTGAAGAATTGGTTCCATCGAGAATAGGCGTTTCAGGTGTTCAAAGGAACGTTGGCAGTCCATTGTCCAAGGTAGGGGTTGGTTAGGTTTGGGTTTGGCGGGCAATGGCCCAGTTTTTAGCAATTCTGTTAATGGTAGAGCTACTTCTGCAAAAGAAGGAATGAATTTGCGGTAAAAATTTGCAAATCCCAAGAAACTTTGAAGTTGTTTACGTATGCGTGGCGGTTGCCAATCCAACACCGCTTTCACTTTTCCTGGGTCCATTTCAATACCTTTGTTTGATATCTGGTAACCTAGGTAGTCTAGGGATTCCTTATGGAATTCGCATTTGGAAAGTTTGACATATAGTTTGGCCGCTAGGAGTTTTTTAAGGACTTGTCTGACCAATTTGATGTGTTGTTCGATATTGTTTGTGTAGATAAGAATGTCATCTAAGTAGATAAGAACCCCATTGTAGAGATGGGGTGCAGGGTTTCATTAATTAGTTGCATGAAAACAGCTGGAGCCCCCTGGAGGCCAAAAGGCATGACACGGTATTGGAAACTGCCCAAGGGGCAGTTGAAAGCCGTTTTCCATTCATCACCTTCCTTGATGCGGACCCGGTAATAGGCTTCCCTTAAATCCAATCTGGTGAAAATTTTGCCTTTTGATAAGTGGTTCAACAAATCGTGCATAAGTGGTAAAGGGTATGTGTTTTGTTATGCAAATTGCATAGATATTTTTGAAGTCAATACACAATCTAAGCGAACCATCTTCTTTTGTTTAAATAGCACGGGCGCAGCTACAGGTGATTTTGCTGGTTCAATGAACCCTCTGGCTAGGTTAGTGTCAATGTATTTTCTTAGTTCAGACATTTCGGCTGGAGTCATTGAGTACATTTTGGGTTTTGGTAATTTTGCCCCTGGGTGCAATTCAATTGTGCAATCAGTTTGTCGGGGGGGGGGGGGAAGAGGTTACATTCATCCTCACTAAAAACGTCTGATAAATCCGTGTATGCTTTAGGGATGCGTGGTTCATTAGGAGATGGATTGGATATGGTGGTTGTTGGTTCCCTCTGGTGGTCATTTTGGATAAGGTTTTTTTTGGCAGGGGGAATTGGGCCTAAGGGTCTGAAAGACCATATAATTTTCCTGAATCCATCCTCCCATTTGATTGTGGGTTCCCATTTGTCCAACCAAGCTAAACCCAGGATGATGGATTCTGACATCTTTGGAATTACTATGAATCTTATAAGTTCATGATGGGCTCCAATTTCTAAGCGAACCAGTTGTGTGATTTGGGTCGCTGGAACACCACCAATCAAGGTTCCATCTACTTGGTGGAATTTAATTGGGTGTTTCAAGGGAAATGTTTTTATACGGAGTTGGGCGACCGTAGAGGTTGAAATTAGGCATCTGGTGCATCCTGTGTCCACAATAGCCTCTAAATCTTTTGGCCCCTCCTGGAATTATTAAGTTTACTTTGATAGCAAAGGAGGAATGGGTGCACTCACCATTGGGTTTTCTGCTTGGTTTGAGTCGTCAGGAGGTGAATCAGATGACGGAAGGTCAGTAGGGAGGTCTATGGCTTGTCTCGCAGCGACTGGTATTGGATTTTTGAGGGGTTTGCGTGGTCGGGTAGCAGTTGGTGGGTGATACTGTGGGAGGGTGTTGGGGCTAGGCAAACTGACGCCCGATGTCCTAGTTTTCCACAACGGTAGCATTTGATTATTGTTGAAGGCTGAAAGGTGGAGGTGTGGTTGGTCTTAAGAGGATCTTGTAGGTGGTCGTTGTGGAGTTGTAGTTGGTGATTGGCTTTGGAGGGTTGAATTCTCTGTCCAGAGCTATGGACACGTTGTACCAGTCATTTAGTTGTTCTGGGATTCCTCTGGTGGAGCAGGCTTTTCTGATGTTTTGATCAATTGCCTCTTTGAAGTAGTGGAGGAGGATGCGATCTGGCCAATGTCTAAGATTGCCAGCAACTCTTCTGAAATCCCATACAAATTGTTTTAGAGGCTTGTTACCTTGTTTCATTGTTTTAAGGTGGTTTCACATTCTGCAATTAGGTCATCATCTTGAAACCGGTTGCGAAGCAGTGCCATAAATCCGTGAACATGTTTAGTTCTGGTGCATGTTCATTGTGTAGTTGAGCTATCCATTCTGAGGCTAGCCCCATTCATACCATCCGAGATGGCGTTGATTAGGCTTCTTTCTGATGGGTATTGATGTCTATATTGTTCAACGTAAGCCTCAATTCTGCTGAGAAAGTAAGCCAGGTGGTGTGGATTCCCATCAAAGGTTGGTTTGAAAGGGGAGGTTGGGGAGGGTGCAGGTGGGTTTAGCTGGCCTGCTTGCGGTTGAAGAGGATTTGGGGGGCCGTTGCTGTTGTGGCTGGTTGCTGAGTTGTAAAGGGGTGGAATTCCCCTGGCTGCTGAGAAGGAAGTCCTTGAAATGCTTCAGCTGATGAAACAAACATCGCGTGGGGCCCCAGGAAAGAAAGGTGCTGAACTGGCTGGTTGCCATTGGTATTGGATCCACCCTTGTCCAGGATAAAATGCCCAACCAGGAGGAATAGAAGCTGCTGGAGGCAGCGAGGCCTCTGTTGGCGGGAAAGTCAATTGGAGGGGAGTTGCGATTCCCCAAGTCCCTGGTGCTGCCTGAACTCCCTGCCATCCGAAAGAGGAAGGAGGTCCTCCTACGTTCATCGGAACGGCTTTGAGCTTCAGTAATTTCTTTCTCTCTGGTGGGAGGAAGGTGAATTTAGGCTGAGCTAAAGGCTCTCGAGGTGGGTGAGCTGAGCTTATACGAGGCCTCACTTCCAAATGCTCAAAAGTTTCAGGGAGGTCTAATAGGGACTGGGATTTCAGGGGGTTTCTCAGGTCCCAATCTAGTGACTCTCCCGATTCTCCAGGTTTTACTGTCCTCCATTGAGGTTGAGAAGAGGGAGGGGGCTCTCCATTCCGCCCCGGGGAAATGTTTTCTCCCGACTGGCAGCTTACCCATGAATCAGAGTCTTTGGGCGTGCTCCAAGCTGACAAGCAGGCTCTACCACTTTGGGTTTTGAGTCATATCTTCCGATGGGAAGTAGGTGATTTCAACTAAATCGTTAGATTCATGTTTCGCGCCTCCTTCTACGCTTTCAACTTGCTGCTCTTCCATCTTCACTGGGTCTTTGCACCGCTGTGGAGGTTGCGGAGGCTCAGCCCAGCACCCCTCTAACGGGCCCCTCTGAGAGGAGGAGAGGTACCGTTAGCAAAAGAAAGTTAGAGTTTTGGAATCATGTCAAGGTTCCAGAAATACTCTTCTGCGTAAAAGAAACTCAGAGACATTTCTTTCCAGAGTTCTTTACTAGCATGAGGAAACTGGCACACGATGAGTGCAATTCCAAAACTGAAGTTCGGATTCTTTTCCCAGTTATACAAACCCCAAGAGTCCCACCCCTGACCCTTTGATGGTCACATGGTCCCACGTTCTTCCAGTTCATTCGAATATCTTCTTGCCACTCTTCCTGCAGATGTGAACACCATCCGACCTTGACCGCTTGAAGAATGTTACCATACCCTCAACCCCCTCCTCCCTCAGGGAAAAATGTGGCAGCGTCTGGAACCTTAAAGTCTAATATGGTTTCCAGGCCTGACAGATATCTAGGATATCTTGAGGTCAGTGATCACCCAATCATGGTTATCAGGGATGTTAAGCTAATTCTTGTACAGTTCTTCTGTGTAATTTTGCCATCTCTTCTTAATCTCTTCTGCCTCTGTAAGGTCCCTGCCATTTTGGTTCTTTATAATGCTCATCTTTGCATGAAATATTCATTTCATATCTCCAATTTTCTTGAAGAGATCTCTGGTCTTCCTATTCTATTGTTTTCTTCTATTTCTTTGCACTGTTCATTCATCTCTTCTAGCTATTCTCTGGAATTCTGCATTCAACTGGGTGTATCTTTCTCTTTTTCCTTTGCCTTTTGCTTCCCTTCTTTCCTCAGCTATTTGCAAAGCTTCCTCAGACAGCCATTTTGCTTTCTTGCCTTTCTTTTTCTTTGGGATGGTTTTAGTTGCTATCTCTTGTACAATATTGCGAACCTCCATCCATAGTTCTTCAGGCACTCTGTCTATCAGATCTAATTCCTTAAATCTATTTGTCATCTCTACTGTATATTCATCAGGGATATGATTTAGTTCATATCTGAGTGGTCTAGTGCTTTTCCCTACTTTCTTCAATTTAAGCCTAAATTTTGCAACGAGAAGCTCATGATCTGAGTCACAGTTAGCTCCTGGTTTTGTTTTTACTGACTGCATAGAAGGATTCTTGCCCACAGTAGTATACCTGATGGTCATCTGAATTAAATTCACCCATTCCTGTCCATTTTAGTTCGCTGATTCCTAAGATGTCGATGTTCAGTCTTGTCATCTCTTGTTTGACCACGTCCAGCTTGCCTTGATTCATGGATCTTACATTCCAGGTTCCTATGGAGAATAGATCTCTACGGCATCAGACTTTCCCTTCACCATCAGATGCATCCACCGCTGAGTGTCCTTTCAATTTTGGCCCAGTCGCTTCACTCTTTCTGGTGCTACTAGTACTAGTTCTCTGCTCTTCCCCAGTAGCATATTGGACACCTTCCGACCTGAGGGGCTCATCTTCCAGCATCATATTTTTTTTCCTTTTGATATTGTCCATGGGGTTTTCATGGCAAAGATACTAGAGTGGGTTGTCATTTCCTTGTCCAGTGGATCACGTTTTGTCAGAGCTCTCTGATATGACCTGTCCATCTTGGGTGGGCCTGCATGGCATAGCTCATAGCTTCATTGAGCTATGTAAGCCCCTTCACCACGACAAGGCAGTAATCCATGAATGAATCTTTAGTGTAAAAGTTGGTAATTATCTCACCCAGTTTCAATGCTCTGTGAGTTCTTGTGGTTAGCGAAGTGCCTCTCCTTCCTTCACCATCCCTACAAGGCAACTGTGACCCCATAGGGTGTCCCGACAGTGGTTACCGGTTGGATTTCGTGAGGCTCGACGGACCCTGCTATTTTCAAGCCATTTTTGCCACGACATCAACCAGAAGTCAAAGTTTTGTAAATTCTTAAATTTTTAAAATGTCTGCAGTTTTTTAAAAAGATTTTTTAAAATCTTTTTCTTCTAATTTTTCAATTTCTCTTTTCAATTTTCATTTTCTTTTTAAAATTTTAAAATTCTTTTTTCAATTTGTTATTTTTTTCAATTTTTCAATTTCTTTTTAATTTCAAATTCCATTTTCAATTTTTAAATCTTTTTCATTTTTAAAATTCTTTTACATTTTTTTAATAAAATTCTTTTTTCAATTTTTTGATTTCTCTTTTCAACTAAATATTTGGGGAAAAAAACAGTTTACTTATTTTAATTATTTAGGAATTAATTTTCTTTAGGATTTTAAATTCCAAACAGTGAGAAAAATTAACAAGTGGATCAGCTTGCCATCAAAAGTTGTGGTTGCTTCATAACTGAAAGTTTTTAAGAAGAGACTGGACAGTCACTTCTTATGGTATAGGGTATAGGGTCTCCTGCTTGAGTAGGGAATTGGACTAGAAGACCTCAAAAGTCCTGTACAGCTATTCACTTTGATTGGTGAATGACTGAGTGATTGAAAGTCAATGGAGAAGACAGATTCACTTAACAACTGTGTTACTAACTTCTGTGATTGATTTAACAGCTTTGGCAAGAAAGGTCATAAAAAGGGACAAAATTCACTTAACAACTTTCTTGCTTAGCAGCAGAAATTTTGAACTCAATTGTGGTCATATGTTGAGGAATACCTGTAGTCTGATTAGGGCTTAATGGACTATTGTACTGTATGAATTCCTATTTAAATATCTGTGTTTGGAGATAAGGTATTTAATTCTACACATTTTATAACACTTTTTTAAAATAAAATTTCATAGGAAAACTGTCAGCCTCCACTCCAACCTTCGTATCTCTTTGTGCTCCTTATATCTAGTTATAGATAGTTTGGGATTGTATTTCTAATGTACATAGCTATTGGATTCAAGTTAAGTAGAGAGAGCCCTTTAAGAGTGTCGGTCTGACATAATTAAAGGTGGGAGGGGAGATTGCTACTTTGAATTCAACAGGAATGTTTGGCGCGGACTCTAACGGACATTGCATTCCTGATATGATTGACAACCAGAGGCCTGCAGAAGAAGATTACCACGGTACCCCGGGAAGGAGCTGGCATTGGACCAGACCTGATGACCTTTTGGGAAAGGGGAGGGAGGAATAGAGTGATACAGATTGTTAGCCATATTTTGTCTCAGATTCAACTTTCCACTGCTAAACGCAGCTGCTATCCCAATGTATCTAGTAAAAGTACTTTTCTTTATTTGCAAATGAAGTCAAGGTGTATTTCTTCCCTAGATATAATCAGAGGCAGCCTGACATTAAGTTGAATCTCACACCATGTCGACCAACCAGGATTTTAACCAAAATACCGAGGGGGTTGACAGAAAAAATTGGATGGAAAGCCAGCCAAGTGCTGAACCGGGGGAGGCATCCGGAGGATTTTCTGCTGACACTTTTAACCCTGAGCTGGAAGATTGCAGAGCTCGGTGGATAGAGCAATTAAAGCTGGAAGAGAAAGGGTGGAAACCAAACACCGAAGAGTTTCCGTCTGAAGTGACTAAAAGGAGAAAAAAGGGGGAGGAAAGACTTTCGGATTGGAAAGAAGAGCAAGAGATAAGGGACAAACTCCAGTTGGAGGAGGCGTTGCGTCTTTTTCGTGAAGTGAAAGTAAGGCATGCTGCTCGCCAAAGGTATGAATCCCCTATTCAATCCTCCCGGTGGGAGGGAGAAGAGGAGGTAATAAATATTAAGGGGCCAGCTGGAGGAGATTCCCAGGGCGGAGAGATTTTGGAAGGCCCAGAGCCAGAAACCCCCTTCCTAGAGGCAGCTGAATTGGATGGAGAACGCATGCCACCTGCTGACCAAGCGAGGCTGCGCAGGGGAAGGAAAAAGCCAAATATTCCCTCCATATCAGAGAAATTTGATGGAAATGCCAAGGAGCTAGAACTGTTCCTGGCGATAGTGAATGACCACATGATAGACTGGGGGGAAGATTATTGGTCACAGGCGGCACAAGTTAGAGCTGTGACCCACAACTTGACAGGAAGAGCAGCTGCATGGTTTGTGTCGCTATATACCAACCACTCCCCCCATTGCAAAACTACGAGCATTTTATTACTGCACTGAGGAGGAGGTTTGAGGACCCCCTGGCAGAGCAGAAGGCCAAAGGCCGAATGAAAACCATCAGGCAAGGGAGGAAACCGGTGGCCGATTACAGCCAGGAGTTCAGTGATTTAGTTCCCTTGATGAGAGGGTGGTCGGAGGTGACCCTTGTGGACATTTACAAAGATGGTCTGAATGGAGATCTCTATGAACTGTGTCGGGCACGAGCCTCTCCAACCACGTTGTACGGCTGGTACACCCTGGCAGTGGAGATGGAAATCGAACTAGTGAAAGACCGTGGCAGAAGACAGTGCACTGGAGGACCGTACCCTGCCCATTCTCCTAGAGGCGCTTATAGGGACGTCCCTAGATCGGAGGGTGGGAGACAACGATCGACTGCGTGCTACAGATGTGGAAAAGAAGGTCACCGAGCGGCCGACTGTCGGGTGAAGCTAGTGCCGAGGACGACCTCTGGTGGTGAAAAGGAACCAGTGAAACCCGTGGCTAAGGCGCGAAAGCCGGCAAAAGTGGGAGAAGGCATTGCTAAGAAGGCCACGCCCCTCAGGGAGGAGTGTGAAGCGTCGACCGAAACTGATGACAGCAAAACCACATCAGAGTCCGACGAAGATCTTCTGGTGAGTTGGACACGGGGTCCTTTGGACATTCCAGTCAAACTGCATGTACCCTCTTCGGGTAATAAGGGGGAAATGTTAGCATTACTAGACTCGGGATGCACTAGGTGCATGATCAGTCCCGAACTAGTAGAGAAAATGGAACTAAAACTGAGAACCCTAAGTAGGCCCATAGCCTTTGCCCAATTGGATGGCTCTGTGGCAGGGGGAGGACCCGCCCACTTCGTAACAGAACCCATAGAAATGATAATGGGAGACCATCGAGAGATTCTAAACTTTATAGTAGCCCTAGGGATGGACCAGCCCTTGTTGCTAGGGTTGTCATGGCTACGGAAGTGGAACCCCCATATCAACTGGAGGACAGGAGTGTTACGTTTCTGCTCTAGGACACTAAGAGGGGAGAAACGGAAAGCCAAGGAGGGATCTACCGTGGCCATGTTCCAAGATACGATGGGGGCAATGATCGAACGGATAGAAGGGGAGGAAAGGATACCTAAGGAATATTGGGATTTGCGAGAAGTCTTTAGTGAGAAAGCATCAGATGTTCTACCTCCCCATAGGCCTATTGACTGTGCAATCGACATCCTTCCAGGGGTAAAGCTTCCAAAACCAAAGGCTTACCCCATGACTCAAAAGGAATTGGGGAAGCTACGTAAATTCATAGACAAAAACTTAGAGCGGGGGTTTATCCAACCGGCTAGGCCTCGTGTGGCTGCACCAGTGATGTTCCGAGAAAAGAAAGATGGCTCTTATTGCCTTATAGTTGACTATAGAAACCTTAACGCTGTGTGCGCCGAAAACGTATACCCCATGCCGCTCATGAAAGATATGTTAACACATCTAGCAAAAGGAAAATTTTTCACCAAATTGGACCTATGAGAGGCTTACTACAGAGTTCGTATAAAGGAGGGGGATGAATGGAAAACCGCTTTCAATTGCCCCCTAGGGTGTTTCCAGTTTCGAGTTTTACCATTTGGACTGCAGGGAGCGCCCGCAGTTTTCATGCAACTGATAAATGAAATACTCCATCAACATTTGTTTAAAGGAGTTCTAGTCTACCTTGACGATATACGTATCTATACAGAAACAATGGAAGAACATATTAAACTACTAAGAGCAGTTCTTAAAAAGTTATTATCTGCAGAACTTTATTGCAAACTATCCAAATGTGATTTCCATCAAACTAAAATAGACTACTTAGGGTATCGCATATCGGCTGATGGACTGGAAATGGACCCAGAGAAAGTGAAAGCTGTCTTAGAATGGGCCCCCCCACGCACACGCAAACAGTTGCAAAGTTTCCTGGGATTTGCAAACTTTTATCGTCAATTCATCCCTTCCTTTGCTCAAATTGCTTTGCCTATCACCAACCTCTTAAAAACTAAAGGAGATACAAAACCCAAGCCATCATTACCTCTTGAATGGACAATGGAATGTCAAGCAGCGTTTGAGAAATTAAAAAGATTGTTTGCCGCTGAACCTATCTTAAAACACCCAGACATGGATGTTCCTTTTGTGATACAAGCTGATGCAAGTGATGTAGCAGTCGGCGCCGTTTTACTCCAAAACAATTCCGATGGTAAACTACAACCTTGTGCTTTCACTTCTCGAAAATTGACTGAAACTGAAAGACGATGGGCTATTTGGGAAAAGAAGCATTTGCAGTTCATTGGGCTCTTCGCACATGGAGACAATTCTTAGAAGGTTCAAATCATCCTTTTGAAGTTTGGACTGATCACAAAAATTTAGAAGTGCTAAAACTCCTAGAAAACTTTCTCCAAACAAGCCCGTTGGGCTCAATATTTTAACCGCTTTAATTTTACTTTACATTATATTCCTGGAGGAAAAACTTTTTGGCAGATGCTCTTTCACGTTTGCCCCAATACAATGATACTCGCTCCGAGGTGGTTCAGCCAATACTTCCCATTCGACAATTAGCAGCTCCAGCTATAACCCGAAGCCATACCAAGACCGAGTCATCCCTACCAGATGAACTAACTAACTTGTTTAAGGAAGCTTTGAAAACTGATGACTGGTTCTTGACGCATTCGCATGAATGCACACTCCGTGATGGACTAGCTTGGATAGGACCGAAACTGTATGTTCCTTTGTCACTTAGAGAAACCATCCTACAATGGTGCCATGACGCCAAAATGGCAGGACATTTTGGATTTGTAAAAACCCTATATCTTCTTAAAAGACAATTTTGGTGGCCAAGTCTGAAAAAAGATGTTCAATCATATATCTCAAGTTGCCCTATTTGCACATCATCTAAAAGGCCTCCAGGAAAACCTCCTGGACTACTTCAAACAGTAGCCCGACCAGGAGCTCCATGGAAAGAAATATCCATGGATTTCATAGTAGAGCTACCCGAAAGTGCTGGCAATACTGTGACTTGGGTAGTAACAGACCTATTCTCCAAACAAGTTCATTTTATTCCATGTTCAAAGATACCCTCCTCAAAGACTCTGGCGAAGTTGTTTGTGCAACACATTTATAGACTACACAGCGTACCTGACCGCATCATCTCAGATCGCGGAGTTCAATTCACTTCTCAATTTTGGAAAGAGTTTTTACGATTGATTGGCTCCACCCAAGGATTAAGCTCCTCCCATCATCCTCAGACTAATGGAAATTGCGAACGCTCGAACTCGGTACTGAAACAATATTTACGTTGCTACATAAACTATCAACAAGACAATTGGGCAAACCTACTACCTTTTGCTGAAGTCACTTACAATAACTCTATTCATAGTAGCACAGGATTTACTCCTTTTAAAATAGCTTCAGGCCAAAATTTTGTCCCCATTTCAGAACTTCCCAAGGAGAAAACCATGGTTTCCTCCTTATCAGAATGGATAGATCAAATACAAAGCACATGGAAAATGATTCGCAAGGCGATCGATGACGCTCACCATGCACACAAGAAACAAGCAGATAAAAAAAGATCCCCTGAGAACAAATACCAAGTTGGTGATAAGGTTTATCTCTCCACCAAATATTTACAAACCACTCAAAAATCTAAAAAACTAGGACCTAAGTATGTGGGACCTTTCCCCATAGTGAAAATCATCAACCCCGTGACTGTACAACTAGAATTGTCAAAAACTCTTAGAAGAATTCATCCTGTGCTCCATGTCAGTTTGTTGAAACCAGAACACACATCCACTTTCCGTGCTGATCATGTACCCCCTCCTATACCAATTCTCATTGAGGGCGAACAACATTTTGAAGTAAAAGAAATTTTGGATTCCAGAAAACATAGAAATAAGATTCAATATCTTATTGCTTGGAAGCACTTCCCTTTATCCCAGGCCGAATGGGTGAACAAGGAAGATGTTCGTGCTTCAGGGAAAATAGCTCAATTCTATAAAAAATATCCTGACAAACCCTAACTTTTCTTTTTCTTTCTAGGACTGACGTCCTTGTTGCAGGAGGGCCGAATGTCAGCCTCCACTCCAACCTTCGTATCTCTTTGTGCTCCTTATATCTAGTTATAGATAGTTTGGGATTGTATTTCTAATGTACATAGCTATTGGATTCAAGTTAAGTAGAGAGAGCCCTTTAAGAGTGTCGGTCTGACATAATTAAAGGTGGGAGGGGAGATTGCTACTTTGAATTCAACAGGAATGTTTGGCGCGGACTCTAACGGACATTGCATTCCTGATATGATTGACAACCAGAGGCCTGCGGAAGAAGATTACCACGGGACCCCGGGAAGGAGCTGGCATTGGACCAGACCTGATGACCTTTTGGGAAAGGGGAGGGAGGAATAGAGTGATACAGATTGTTAGCCATATTTTGTCTCAGATTCAACTTTCCACCGCTAAACGCAGCTGCTATCCCGATGTATCTAGTAAAAGTACTTTTCTTTATTTGCAAATGAAGTCAAGGTGTATTTCTTCCCTAGATATAATCAGAGGCAGCCTGACAAAAACAAGATATGGATTGCTCTATATTTTTTAAGACATGAAGTTATTAAGGGAACTTTTCTATGTTTCTTTAACACACAACAAAATACATGCTTAGGTCAACCCCAGGTTCTTAAATTTTAGAAAGGAAAGGATTCATCCCAAGGACAGATCATTTGCAGTGAAAAAACTAATGCTTTTCCCCGCCTCCATTGTCCTCCTATAATTTTGCTTACAGTAAAATACTCATAATTTCTCTTATTAGGTTTTGAAATATGGATTAAAAAAACCTCATTAGGTTTTTTAATCCATATTTCTGAGTTTTTAAAGAAGTCACCAAGACCTATAGAGGAGTTTTATAAAAATATTTAACTATGTAAAGTTTTTCTTTGTTAAATTTCTGGACTTAAGACAACTTGCTATCTTAGCTGTACGCAGATCTCAGATTTTAATAGCCATTTTGCCAAATATATATTCATCTTAATGCATGAAGAGCTAGATGTAAGGGCTGACTGGAAGCATATGTGCACATCAACCCACATCTCTGCCTTGCATTTATTCAGGTGGAAAAGAGAGGATATTTGAATTGTGTCCAGGAATGAATAGCAATAGCATTTAGACTTATATACCACTCAGTAATGCTTTAGAATACTCTGTGAAAAACAGATATCTAGGCTGAAAATGAAGATTCCTCTTTCTGAAACTGAATCAACTTAGGGAAGACAAGACTTCTGTCACCCC
This sequence comes from Ahaetulla prasina, assembly GCF_028640845.1. Taxonomy (NCBI): domain Eukaryota; kingdom Metazoa; phylum Chordata; class Lepidosauria; order Squamata; family Colubridae; genus Ahaetulla; species Ahaetulla prasina. The sequence goes on along the minus strand of NC_080545.1, from coordinate 45,042,289 downwards.
AACTAAAGGTAGATGCCTTAGACTCTTAGCTTGCTATAGATAATAACAGATGAAATGAGAGGTAACACTAAGGGGTAGCAGAGAAGGAAACTGTGGTGGCAGAGATGGGGAAAAACAAGTAGGATGTAATTTCTTCCTAGCACTCCTAACATAAATGGTCTGAAGTGACTCTAGAGGCTTAATGAAATCCTTAGGGTGTGTGTGTGTGTGTGTGTGTGAGTGGGAGAAGCAGAAAGCTAAGCAGAAGTTAATATCAAGCCAGATATGCTTTCCAATTATAACTAAGCAGTTACCCTTTTTTCTGGGATAGCTGGTGAATTAATATAAATCCAATAGATTTTCTAAAAAGATAAGCACCTCTTTATTCCTGGATACAACACACATGTACTTTGTGTATTATCACAGCATATTTAAATGTCTTCAATGAAATTTACCCCCCACTAGATTATCATTTTTGCATAGATTCCTTTATTCCTCTCACACAAATTGATTCTTCAGACAGAAATAACTTGTTTTATTTGACTGGTTCTCTATTTCAGATTCTTGAAATATAATGAAGTACTTGATTGTATATTCATAGTGAAGCACCCACAGAGTTTCAGCTTTTTTCTAGTAAAGTTGAATCAGGATTGATTTTATTAAAACCAATAAAATAAACAACCTGACTTTGAGGATCATAGGTTCCTTACCTCTACCTTTCATGTGTGCAGTCAGCTCCATTTTCCATGAACTGACAGGAACCAGTTCAGCTGAGTGTATATGACTGACATTTGCAACTCAGTAAGGTGTTATCCTGAAGGAAAGGAAAAGTATTTTATTATATAAATACCACGTTTAGTTGTATCTCAAACACATAGCATTCATTTCAGTGAATTAATCATGTTCACAATTGATTACCCTGAAAGTTAAATTGGGCATTTGCTCTTTGAAAATATTTTCTTTGAATAAATTTCTCTCCTGCCAAAGTAGACATCCGTAGTCAAATAAGCAATTACGAGATACAGGCTACAAGAACTACATATATTACATGTGTTCTGTAATCCAACAATTATATTTTACTGGGTAGAGTAATATAATCCTTTCACACAAATTTCTTAGAGTTTTAATAAGTTTCAGACAGAACTGAAGGACATAATTTATCAAGAGTTACTGGAGAAGAAAACTGTTGAATGCCCCTTCATGTTGTGCATATTAGACAAAAAATGTTATTACATTAATGGAGTTGAAAAATATAATGAAAATATTCAGTACTCTATTGATCAAATTCCTTGGCAAAAACCATCATTTTGAGGATGCAACTTAATTTGTAATTTCATACCAATGCATCGTAGATACATAAAAATTAAACCTGTCTGCTACTACTCTGTTCTTGTATGAAAAATAGCTTTGTTTTAAAAAGGCATAAAATTGCATTTCTTTCATTTCTGAAAGTAATCAGGTCTGACATTCAGTGACATAAATCTTTGCTTTATTCATTTTTCGTCTTCTTCTAGAACAATGAAATGAAATGTTTTTAAAGGTGATGATTGAAGCAATTGAAATTAACATCTGCTCTCCTGGTAAACATCCTGAGGTTTAAGGTAAATGAAAGTTTGGATTGCTTAAGTCTTTTATGTGTTCAACACAGTAGATTTTAGCTTTTGTAAAGAAAACAAATATTGTTTACAAATTTTTTCTGCATTGAGCTTAACTGAAATTCAAAGATCTATGTACTTAGAGTTGCCTCATATTTACATTTCACTAATAAATACAACATATGATCATGCTACATGTACCTTAGAAAATAAAGTTTTCCTTCCTACTTTTCATCCAATGGTGTTGGTATTTTTTTTGTACAAAAATGATTTTTTGTAATGTGAATCTAAAGTGATGTGTGGAAAAAAATAATCACAGAAGTAAGCAAGTTTCATCTGAGACTCGAATGATTACATGTCATCAAGTCAGTGTCAATTCTTAGCAACTACACAGATAGATTTTCTCCATGATGATCTGTCTTAACCTGGTCCTTCACCAGTGTAACCGAGTCCATGCACCTTGCTGCTGGTCACCTTTTTCTTCTCTTTCCTTTCAATTTTCCCAGCATTAGAGCCTTCTCCAGAAAGATAGGTTTTCACATAATGTGTCTAAAATATGATAACTTGAGCCTGCTTGGCTAGAGTAATATTGAAACAATAAAAAAAATGCAGGGCTGAACATGTGGTTCTCCTATTGCCATGTATGTTGTAGATCTATGGAGGGATGTTATTGAGGAATAGCATCCACATTACTGCAAAAAATATTTTAGGCAGCCTTCCTCAACTTCTGGGTAGTCAGGAGTATGGTTGGTTGGGGAATTCTGGATTCTGAGCCATAGATATGAAGAATCATGGGCTGCAGAAAATTGATACATGGTAGTTCTTTACAAGTTAGCTAATCAGCTAGTTTTCCCAAGAAATACCCCGGAGGTAACCAATTGTAGTTGCAGGCCCCCAAAAAATTGTCCGTGTTATAAAAATAAATATAGGAACTGAACAGAGAAATGTTTTTAATTAGCACTATTTTATTTTTAATTGATAGCACTGATATAATTCTCATTGCAAAAATGCAAAATAACATTTATGCATATTTTCTTCCAATTAGATTATCTTCTAAGCTTTCTGCAAATTTCTTATTAAAAAGGATTGCTGCTATTTATTCCATCAATGAGCACAGTTACCTTCAACAGAGTGATAAATTGTAAATAGTAAAAATATTATATTGCAATTTTAACTTTTTACATTTCTGCAGTTTAATTCCTGATTTATGAAACTGCAGTGCTTTGCATGTGCATTTTAATAATTGATAGTGTCTAGAGAGAGAAATTACGATATTGTATTTCAACCTTGGTAAATTCAAATTAAGATGAATAATGGAATCCCAGGCACTATAAAATTTTGTAAATCAGCAACTCATGGTATAATTTGGTAGACAAATTTTCAATAGGTTTCATAGATCTTGACTGATTTAAAAAGTCTGTATCTTGTAGGAGAAAACCTTTTTGAAAAATCAATGCACTGTTTACAGAAAATGAACCAGAATAAATCTAGAGGCTTACCTCATCTAGTTTTCTGATGAAATGAGCATAAGCATTGACTGAATGTCTCATAGCCCTGTGCAAATCATTCAATGAGATGCTCTCATGAGTGAAGAACTCCACAGGATCCACAATATAGCCACCATTCTTCACAAGCTTGGACATCAGTTTCTGGACCTTCCCAATATCTTTTGGACATGAATGTATTATTTGCCAGAAGACACATCCACTGGGATAGCCAGAAAAGCATAACAGCTTAATGGTTTTCAGGAACAGATCCAGATGAACACTCTTCTTGCTGGCAGAGGGAAGCTCTGAATAATTTGCTGAGGCCTAATACTAATTAATACATATTTAATACATTTCTATATTTCCAATAAATCACACAAAAAAGTACCTATTAGCTTTATTATTGGGAATACTGCTGAACGACTGTTTCATTGTTTCTCTGGACAATAAAATCATAGAATATGTAAGATCATGTTACCTGTGCATTTATCTCACATCAGAAGGAATCTGAATTACTACAATTATTTTTACAAAAACTAGTCTGCTTCCATTACCATATTGTTGCTGAATATTTAGTGGGAAAAATCCAATATTTCTTTAGGATTAATACAGTATATTTTCAATTTAATAATCAAAAGGCCACATTTAATTTTGCAACAGATGAATGACCACAATTCTACCTGTTTGCCATATAGATGATAAGCATTTTTTTCACAAAAATCAATATAATGCGGGTATATCGTACCAAATGTGTCTGTCAAACGCTTAGCTGCAAATATTCAAATCCATTAGCTAAGCTATACATTAAAAGGAAAGATTGTTGCCTTCAGAAACACTAAACACTGGGTTGTAATCTGTAGGAAAGGAAATTCTTGGCTTTGGAACACTATTAATTGAAAACCAACCAAACATCAGAGAAAAATCACATTTTAAAAATGGTTCCCTCACTCCTCATTGCAATTTTTTAGTTGTTTTTTCTAGCAATTGTTTTGCTTTGGTTTTTTCCTAGGGATTTCCCTGCTTGGTTGCAACAGTGTCCCCTTGTTTTCCAGCACTATCACTGTAGTTCACATAACAAGGCAATCAATGCATAATGCAATAAGTTTTATTTTACTTCTCCTTTGAGATACAAATCTTGAGCCAGAGCTGATTTGGGCTAAGAGTGTATGATTCATCCCATAGTCATCCAACTGGCTTCCTTGCTTAAGCAATGAGAAGAACCTTGGTTTCCCAGTCCTTGTTCATACCTAAACCTATCAGGATTATTGGTTTGTTTGTTTTTTAAAAGTACATGCATCAAAAGCTGCATTCAAATACAAATGCTTTTTCTCTATCACTATATAGAAAACAAAGTACTGAATATCCTGGTCTTCTCTTTACCGCAATTTTATTCTAGAAATTGAGTTAAAAGCCTCCTTTAAACCAGTAAAATTGGTTTACATGTTTTAGAATATTTTTCCACCAAACAGGAAAAACTGTTGACTGTCCAGTTCAAAAAGCCAACTTGTTCCTCAGCTAATAGTTTTTCTTGGGTCAGCCAATCAATACATGTAGAAATATCTAGTTTACAGTTTACTAGTCATAGTAAGTATGACTAGTAAACTGTAAACTAGATATTTCTACATGTATTGATTGGCTGACCCAAGAAAAGCTCACAACTGGCTAGGCACTAATTGATTGGGTTAAGTTTATCTCCTATTTAAAAAATTGGGATTATTATTGATTGTTGCCACTCTTTAGGTAACTGCAAGGACTGATCAAATATAAGTAAATTAGGTGGTGTAATCAAATTCCCAATAAACACTTTTCCTATTTTTGTGTAATGAGGTCAATGTAATAGTTGTGAGACATTTTTTTCAAAAATTCAAAGACTTTGAAATCAGCTATTCTAAAATTAAGAAAAGTTTCTGTTTAGAAACTGTCATGCAATCTTGTATCAGTGACATTCAAATAGAACAGAGCAGGGTATTCAAATACTTGCAAGTCTATTTTCAATATTTCCCTTTGTGGAGATACCAATTTTGTGATCTCTAAGTTTATGCCCAAATGAAATGCCATGATGAGTTTTGCAAGATGTAAGAGTAATTGTTTCAGCTGCTGCCAGGCTATGCAGAGCAAAGGTGCTGAGTCTCCTGCTGTAGGCACAAGGTTTGAGGGCTCTGGAAGCAAATCAATCCAATTTTTTTAAAATAACATATTTTGTATCTTTTACTGGGTGCACAATACATTTGTCCATTTGGAGCTTTGTTTACCTTTGTTAATGCTCACATGAAAAACTACTATTTAAAATATCAGATAAAATTAGTTTTTGCGGGTGATCCTGATTCAATCTTCTTTCTGAAAGATTATCTCTTAAAATAGATACAGCCAAAGATTTAACTTATTGTGGCTTGTCAATTGAATCTCCAATCACCCTTGCCCTTGAAAAGCTTTATGAAGGTTAGCAAAGTTCTTGATTTTAATCTACAGAGAGGTAGAATTAAGGCCAAAAATCATTGCAATAGAGACCTCTTTTCCAAGCTTCTCTCAACATAGATAAATAGAAGATAGATAAATTACTCCACTGTAGCAAGGCTTGATATCTTAACCTCTAGGGGTTTGAAGGGAAGATAAAATTGTGCCCCATTTTCAGAAAGTTTATGTTCATGCCTATCATAGCAATTACTCATATATTGCAGCTCTATACTTTTTATGATTGCTGGAGCTCCAAGCCACTAGCATTTAGGTCCGTCTAAAGAAAAGGTAGTATACTTTCTATTAGACAATTGGTTCACTACAATAATCCCTCTGGCGAAAAAACAAAACTGGCTATGTAGCCAACTTCAGAAACTGCTACAAAAATATATGCAACCAAATAAAGATTGAAAGCACCAATTACCACATCAAACAAGAAGAAGACCTTCTGTGCACAAAATCCAATTGGGCTTTCTATAATTTTGTGAACAACAAACTTAAAGTCTCGAGATCCATCCCACTCCTAAAAGGATCTAACGGTAAAGAATATAACGATGAAACAGTTAAAGCAAACCTCTTTAACACATTCTTCGGCTCAGTCTTTGTTAACAGAAATGGCTCATACCCAACATTCCCCAGTCATTCCACCAATGATCACAATGACCTAACACAAATATATTTCACAGAAGATAATGTTGAAAAGACCCTTCGCAAACTGAAACCATCTCTATCTATTGGACCTGATGGTCTATGTGCATACTTCTTAAAAAAGCTTTCCACTAATATAGCAGAACCCCTAAGCATAATCTTTGAAAAATCTTTCAGGACCAGCTCCCTTCCCAAACTATGGTCACTAGCCATGGTCATCCCTGTCTTCAAAAAAGGAGAGCCCAGCCTAGTTGAAAATTACAGACCAATTTCTTTATGCTGCGTCACCTGCAAAGTAATGGAATCAATCATCAACCAATCCATCACCCTCCACCTAGAAACAAACAACCTACTCTCTAATAAACAATTTGGTTTCAGAAAAAAATTATCCTGTAATTTACAACTTCTTCACTGCAAAAACTTATGGACTACAAATATTGATCAGGGCAAAGACCCTCAGGGCCCGGGCCTTCGGCTGATGTTATGCAACGCACGGTCCGTGGCCAATAAGGCCCCCCTAATTTATGATCTTATCCAGGGGGGTGCCGCGGACCTTATGGGCGTTACGGAGACCTGGTTGGGCACAGAACGGGGCGTGCCCCTTGTCCAAATGTGCCCGCCGGGTTTCCGAGCATTCCATCAGCCGAGGGCCCAGGGTAGGGTTGGAGGGGTGGCGGTTGTGATTAGAGAGAGTCTGGAGCCGAGGGAGACCACTATACCTCAGATTGCCGGGTGTGAATCCCTCTTTGTGAGGTGGGGTCATAGATGTCAGATGGGCTTGTTTGTCACGTACCTGGCTCCTTGTGGCGTGGCAGCAGCCCTGCCCGAGCTCCTGGAGGTGCTTGCTGGAGTGGCGGTGGAGACCCCCAGACTTATTGTCATGGGGGACTTTAACTTGCCATCAACCGGCTTGTCATCTTCAGCTGCTCGGGAATTCACGGCTTCCATGACGGCCTTGGACCTGACTCAAGTAGTTGATGGCCCTACCCACAGTGGGGTGGCACCCTGGATTTGATTTTCATCTCTGGTCAGTGGTTGAAGGATCTGGACTTGAGGGATTTAGTCATTGAGCCTTTGTCATGGTCAGATCACTTCCTCCTTCGCCTAGACTTTCTGACCGCCACTCAACACCGCAGGGAGACGGAACCAATACGTTGGTTCCGTCCCAGGCACCTGATGGACCCGGAGAGGTTCCAGACGGAGCTTGGGCTGTTTCCTGAGGGTCTGGCCCACGGCTCGGCCGAGGAACTTGTCGCGGCTTGGGAATGAGGGAATGATCGCGGCGGGGGCCTTCGATCGTGTCGTGCCTTTGCGGCCTCTGACCCGGCGTAGGTCTCAACCAGCTCCCTGGTATTCAGAGGAGCTGAGGGAGATGAAACGCTGGAGAAGACGCCTAGAGAGTTCCTGGAGGTCCAGTCGTTCGGAGGCTGATCGGACACTAGTTAGGTCCTATACTAGGACCTACCTAGTGGCAATGGGGGAAGCGAGACGTTGCTACGTCTCCTCCCTCATTGCGTCGGCAGATAACCGCCCGGCCGCCCTGTTTCGGGTAACTCGCTCTCTCCTTCAACAGGGAGAGCGGGATGACCCGTTGCAGGGACGTGCTGAGGAGTTTAGTGGTTATCTATATGACAAAATCGTTCAGCTGGGTAGATCCGGGTGGGATGTCTGAGAGCCATCTTGTTGAGGTTGTTTGGGATGAGTTTGACCCTGTGGCTCCTGAGGACATGGACAGGTTGCTGGGTAGGCTGAATGCCACCACATGTTTACTGGACCCGTGTCCCTCCTGGTTGGTGCTGGCCGCACAGGATGTGACACGAGGCTGGCTCCAGGGGCTTACAAATGCTTCTTTGTTGGAGGGGGTCTTTCCGGCCGCCTTGAAAGAGGCGGTGGTGAGGCCTCTCCTCAAGAAGCCTTCCCTGGACCCAGCTGTGTTAGGTAATTATCGTCCGGTCTCCAACCTTCGCTTTGCGGCGAAGGTTGTAGAGAGTGTGGTGGCATGTCAGCTCCCCCAGTACCTGGAGTAAACCGTCTATCTGGACCCGTTCCAGTCCGGTTTCCGGCCCGGTTACAGCACCGAGACGGCTTTGGTCGCGTTGGTGGATGATCTCTGGAGGGCCAGGGATAGGGGTTATTCCTCTGCCTTGGTCCTATTAGACCTCTCAGCGGCTTTTGATACCATCGACCATGGTATTCTGCTGCACCGGTTGGAGGGATTGGGAGTGGGAGGCACCGTTTATCGGTGGTTCTCCTCCTATCTCTCCGATCGGTCGCAGACGGTGTTGACGGGGGGGCAGAGGTCGGCCCCGAGACACCTCACTTGTGGGGTGCCTCAGGGGTCGATTCTCTCGCCCCTCTTGTTCAACATCTATATGAAGCCGCTGGGTGAGATAATCAGTGGTTTCGGTGTGAGGTACCAGCTGTACGCTGACGACACTCAGCTGTACTTTTCCACACCGGACCACCCCAACGAAGCTATCGAGGTGTTGTCCCAGTGTCTGGAAGCCGTACGGGTCTGGATGGGGAGAAACAGGCTCAAGCTCAATCCCTCCAAGACGGAGTGGCTGTGGATGCCAGCATCCTGGTACAGTCAGCTGCAGCCTCGGCTGACTGTTGGGGGCGAGTCATTGGCCCCAATGGAGAGGGTACGCAACTTGGGCGTTCTCCTGGATGGACGGCTGTCTTTTGAAGATCACTTGACGGCCGTCTCCAGGAGAGCCTTTCACCAGGTCCGCCTGGTCCGCCAGTTGCGTCCCTTTCTGGACCGGGATTCCTTATGCACGGTCACTCATGCTCTCGTGACGTCTCGCCTGGATTACTGCAATGCTCTCTACATGGGGCTCCCCTTGAGGAGCACCCGGAGACTCCAGGTAGTTCAGAATGCGGCTGCGCGGGTGATAGAGGGAGCCCCTCGTGGCTCCCATGTAACACCCCTCCTGCACAGATTGCATTGGCTACCTGTGGTTTTCCGGGTGCGCTTCAAGGTTTTGGTAATGATCTTCAAAGCGCTCCATGGCATAGGTCCGGGTTACTTATGGGACCGTCTACTGCCACCGAATGCCTCCCACCGGCCCGTGCGCTCTCACAGGGAGGGACTCCTCAGGGTGCCATCGGCCAGGCAGTGCCGACTGGCGACGCCCAGGGGAAGGGCCTTTTCTGTGGGGGCTTCCACCCTCTGGAACGAGCTTCCCCCAGGACTTCGTCAACTTCCTGACCTTCGGACCTTCCGCCGCGAGCTCAAGACACATCTATTTATTTGCGCAGGACTGGACTAGATTTTTAAAATTTTTTAAAATTTTAAATGTCTAAATTTTAGATTTGGTTTTAAATTGGGTTTTATTGTTTATATGTCTATTTTAAATTTTGGCCTATATAATAAGTTTTTTAGATGAATGTTTTACTTTGTATATTTATGTGTTTTTATATGGCTGTACACCGCCCTGAGTCCCTAGGGAGATAGGGCGGTATAAAAGTACGAATAAATAAAATAAATAAATAAATAAATAAATAATAAAGCAATAGATGCAATTTACATAGACTTCTGTAAAGCTTTTGTCTCACTGGTACATGACAAACTTCTTCTAAAACTAAAATCCTACAGCATTTCCAGACCCCTCCATAATTGGATAACAGTGTTCCTGTCAAACAGACAACAAATTGTCAAAATAGGCAGTGCCCTATCAGATCCTGCTCCTGTCAATAGCAGTGTCCCCCAAGGCAGCATTCTAGGAAGCAACACTCTTCATATTATACATTAATGACCTCTGTGACCGTATTATAAGTAATTGTGTTCTCTTTGCTGATGATGTTAAACTATTTAACACTACCAACAATACGGCTACCCTTCAAAAGGACGTTGACTTTATGTTGGAATGGTCAAAAACTTGGCAACTCCAAATCTCAACCAGCAAATGCTCTTTCTTACACATTGGAAAAAAGAATCAGAACACTAAATACAAGCTTGATGGACATTACCTTACAGATGACCCCCACCCCATTAAAGACCTTGGAGTTTTCATATCAAATGATCTAAGTGCCAAAGCCCACTGCAACTACATCGCAAAAAAGGCTTTAAGAGTTGTTAACTTAATCTTGTGTGGCTTCTTTTCCAGAAAGATTACACTACTAACCAGAGCATTCAAAACATTTGCTAGAACAATTCTTGAATACAGCTCGCCATTCTGGAACCCACACCTCATTTCTGACATAAATACAATTGAGTGTGTCCAGAAATATTTTACAAAAACAGTTCTCCACTCCTATAATTATAACAAAATACCTTATGCCACCAGACTTGAAATCCTGGGTTTAGAAAATTTAGAACTCCACCGCCTTCGACATGACCTGAGTTTAACTCATAAAATCATCTGTTACAATGTCCTTCCTGTCGAAGACTACTTCAGCTTCAATCGCAACAATACACGAGCACACAATAGATTTAAACTTAATGCGAACTGTTCCAATCTTGATTGCAGAAAATATGACTTCAGTAACAGAGTTGTTAATGCCTGGAATGTACTACCTGACTCTGTAGTCTTTTCCCAAAATCCCCAAAGCTTTAACCAAAGACTATCTAATATTGACCTCACTCCATTCCTAAGAGGTCTGTAAGGGGCGTGCATAAGAGCACAAGCGTGCCTACTGTTCCTGTCCTAATGTTCCCTTTGATTGTATCCAATTCGTATAGTTATTTCATGCTTATGCTTATATATATGCTTATATATTGTATAGTTACTTCACGCTTATGCTTATATATACTGTTGTGACAAATAAATAAATAAATAAATAAATAAATAAATAATTCCCACAAAAGTTGCTAAATTCCGTTCTATTGCATTTCCCCCAGAAAACACAGGGTTTTAACTCAGCTTAAGGATCTCTATATTATTTTGTTTCACTGTGTGTTTTAAATAAATCTTTGTTAACCATATCCCTTGATATTTGATTCTCTCTCTCTTCACTGTCTCTTTTGTTGGTGGGAAGGGATGCCTTGACTGAAAATAAATAAATAAAAGTAGCTTAATCCAAAGTTTTTGGAAGAGTTTTTAGGGGAAATACCATGACATTTCTTTCTTTGCTTTTTTAAAATAAATTTTATTAAATAAACAATTTAAAAACATTAGACGTGGTGTGACTTGTCTGGTACAAACTTAATCGCCAGTTGTGGAAGTCTACTCAGATTAAATGCTGCAGGTTTGTAGAACTGCTGTAGTTCTGTAGAACCACTGTAATAAAAACATTTGCCAGGGAACCATCCTGTGCGTTGTATTAAGATAGGGGCTTTTATTATTTGTGCTAATGCTAAAGAAAAAGAAACCAATAAAGCAGAATAAGGCCGAGTACTCTGATAATCCTGCTAGACCGAGGAGAAAATATTCACTTTATATCTACCTTAATCATGACCGCAATGAAAGAAAATGAAATTCTATTTTCAACGCTTACTAAAAAGAGAAGTACAATTACATATGGTATTATCATTTCTGTTGCCTTTTTGTCAATGGTGTTTGAGACTTTTTTTTTTGCATTAAGCTTTGCAAGGCAGAAATACAAAAGTAAATAATTCCCAATTAAATTGTTTTCAGATACTTGGTATTGTGGCCCTCTATGTTCTATGGCAGGTGATAGCCACAGGAGTATAAACATATTAGTTTATGCATATAACCCAAATAAATAATCAATGCTTGTCACTAGCAATTGTTTTAGGCTTTCTAACAGATGCCACTATAATCAAGTATTCTTATATATTTTCATTAAGGATTCCAGAATAAAGTCCTTCTAGCATGAATGAGAAAGGAAATTAGGATTCCCAGTTTAATATATTGCATTATTTCTTAATTTGGCTGGTTTGTGATTTGTCTTGATATTTGCACATTTTTACATGGATGGACAATCTTCTACAAAATCTGACAAAATGCATACAAGCTATTTTGTATGGGCAAAGATCTCAGAACATACTTTTTCTAGAATCTAAATGAATATATTCATTTGATTCAAAAGAAAGGAGAAAAAGGTTGATATAATCTAGCAGATTGCTGTAATGAACATTGCATGTATTGTTTGAAATATAAGATCCTTCCCCACCAAAATCTACAAAACTATTTGTTTCCTCATACAACAGCAATTTCATCTACATATATTGGTTACTTGATTCCATAGTTGGGTGAGAAAAAGGAACTGCATTCTCTTAACAATAGATCTTTCCTCCTTGTTTCATTTTTTTTCTTCCTAGTGATCAATTGGCTGTACAAGGCAGCCTACCAAAACTACATCCTGCAAAAGGATTTTTTAGAAGAAGCAGTAAGGCTGTTAGGGTTATGCAATATTAGGGTTTGAAGAATGAGGCATTCATTCAGATTGGGAAAGAACTAACAAATCCCTACCATGGTTTTCTGTTTGTTTGGTGGGGGGGAGGTATTGACTTTGTCTCAGATTGAATTTAGATGGTTAGGATGGATCTGTATGGCTAGGAAGCAATGGAAATCCAAGAAAATGGCCAGTGTACATATCCCTAAGGGTCTAGACATGATCAACTCATCTGTCATGCCTCCATTGGAGCCTGAATCTGCAGGGGAAGATGAGCTGAAACAGGAGCTGACAGAGATTGACAAGGCAGCTCTATTGGCTTTGGAGGAAACTGGGGAAGGGCAGAGCCAGTCAATCCAAGGCATTTCAGGATTAGAACAGTTTGTAGAAAGGGAGGAACAGGGGCAAGGTGAACAGAGCTCAGGCAATGAGCAAGGATCACCCCTTCTTGATCCTAGAAGAAGAAGAGAGAAGGCAAGAACAATGCAGGCTGAGCCAGCTACAAGGGAAAAGAGTGCCTCACCCCTCTTCACAAGGTACACCTGGGGACTGAGATGTAAGGAGAGGCATTTGTCAGGAACAAATGTTGAATCTGTAGAGCCTCGTGCACTTGCCAATGTCTGGAGATTACTGTGCTCTGTCTTGTGGGGCTTGCCTGCTTCACTGAACTTCTGGCTCTGGTTACTGTTTTGCAAACCTTGCTTACTGGACTGCTGGCCGTGGTAGTGTTTTGCTAACCTTGCTTATTGGATTATTCGCAGTCAGAGGTTGTTAAAGATGCATGTGAGAGCTTTGTTCCAGGACTTGTAGTAAACATGGAGACATTTGGGGGGAAAGTTGGAGCAATAAAAGGGAGTTAGACCTATTCTCTGGCTATGTTGCTTTTCTGCCATGCCCCGGGTCATCACATCACCATGCCAACTTGCCATGGACAACTGGGACAACTATGGGACAAGTTGCCATGGGACAAGAGTTACATGAATAGAATAGAAATAGTTGAATAGAATCATTAAAAAAAAAGAATGCCAAAGGAGAACAAAATAAATTGTGAATGACAAAAATTAAAATAAAATTGGCCTGCAGTGAGTTGTCCCATGGCAAGTTGGCCAAGGCAAATTGATGGTGGTGAGTTGGCTGTGGCAAGTTTTCCCATTCTGATTCCTAGTGGTTTGTGGTTTCATGTTACTTCCAAGTCAGGCTTGGTTTTGCTGCTTGAGTGTATGAACTTCCTTTTAGATATTCTTACACACTTTTTTTGGGGGGGGGATGTCTTTAAATCAGTGTTGATTCCTGGTGACTGCCTGGCTAGGTTCCTGCAGTTTTGTTGGAAATAATTTTCCATTGTCTCCTTCCTATTCATTCCTAGGGCTAAGAGAGAGTGAGTGCCTGGTTCAAGGCCATCCAGCTGGATTCAGCACCTGAATTCATAATTTTCAGATTTCTAGCCTAGTGCTTTAAACACCACATCAAATTGGCTGTTTCTTATATGACAAAAGTGCTCCAAATGCTTTGCTATGTTTTTGTGTAAGTCTGTATTTTCATTAAGAATATGAAGATATGTGTAGCTTTCAACATGCAAAAGCATACACAACTAGATAAACTAAAGGGGAGAAAATTCAAAGGGAAAGATCTAAAAATGTAAAAAGGAAAGTTCATGCTATAATTAAGTTTTTTAATAAGTCTATTTTCTTGTATTGTAACTATTAATAATTTATAGTAAGATAATAAGTAAATTTATTTTTTAAATTAATATATTTATTTTTGTCAATCATATATAAGATAACAGGTAAAAGTATAAATATGATTTGGATACATGAAAAGAGTAAGTAAAAAGGAATATTAGGACAGGGATGGTAGGCATGCAGGTGCACTTATGCACGCCCCTTACAGACCTCTTAGGAATGGAGTGTGGTCAAGAGTAGACAGTTTAAGCTTAAAGTTTGGGGGTTTGGGGAAGAAATGACAGCATCAGGTAGTGCATTCCAGGCATTGACCACTCTGCTACTGAAGTCATATCTTCTGCAATCAAGTTTGGAGCAGTTTACCTTGAGTTTGTATCTATTAGTTGCTCATGTATTGTTGTGGTTGAAGCTGAAGTAGTCACAGGAGCTTGTGGTAGATAATTTTATGTACTATGCTAAGATCAGACTGAAGTCTGCGTAGTTCTAAGTTGTCTAAACCCAATATTTTATTGCGAGCAGAGGAGTGGAGGACTCTTTATTTTTTATTTATTTATTTATTCAAATTTATATACCGCCCTATCTCCCGAAGGACTCAGGGCGGTTCACAGGCACATAAAACATGTATATACAATTAAAATAACTATTAAAAAACTTATTCTAATGCCAAATATTAAAAATATAAATATCAATCTTAAAACCAAATTTAAAACCCCTATAAATTTAAAATCTACGAATTTAAAATCTAAGCCAGTCCTGCACAGATGAATAAATGCGTCTTGAGCTCACGACGGAAGGTTCGGAGGTCCGGAAGTTGACGGAGTCCTGGGGGGAGTTTGTTCCAGAGGGTGGGAGCCCCCACAGAGAAGGCCCTTCCCCTGGGCGTCGCCAGACGACACTGCCTAGCTGACGGCACCCTGAGGAGTCCCTCTCTGTGAGAGCGCACGGGTCGGTGAGAGGTATTTGGTAGCAGTAGGCGGTCCCGTAGATAACCCGGCCCTATGCCATGGAGCGCTTTAAAGGTGGTTACCAACACCTTGAAGCGCACCCGGAAGGCCACAGGTAGCCAGTGCAGTCTGCGCAGGATAGGTGTCGTACGGGAGCCCTGAGGGGCTCCCTCTATAATCCGCGCAGCCGCATTCTGAACTAACTGCAGTCTCCGGATGCCCTTCAAGGGGAACCCCATGTAGAGAGCATTGCAGTAATCCAGGCGAGACGTCACGAGGGCGTGAGTGACCATGCATAGGACTCTTCTTGTAAAATATCTCTGAATTCTCTCGATTGTATTTATGTCCGATATGCAGTGCAGTGCTCTTTCCAGACAGATGAGCTGTACTCAAGAATTGATCTAGCAAATGTTTTGTATGCTCTAGTTAGTAGTGTAATATTACCAGAGAAAAAGCTACGTAAGATTAAGTTAACAACTTTTAGTGCCTTTTTTGGCAATGTTATTACAGTGGGCTCTGGCACTTAGATCTTTAGAAATGAGTACTCCAAGGTCCTTGACAGAGTGTGGGTCATCTATAAAGTCATGTCCATCTAATTTGTATTTTACATTTTGATTTTTTTTTTTTTTTGCCAATGTGCAAGACAGAGCATTTGGTGGTTGAGATTTGAAGTTGCTACTTGTTAGACCAATCTGACACATAGTCAAATCTTTTTGAAGGGTAGTTGCATTGTCTGTAGTGTTAAATAGTTTAACATTGTCAGTGAAGAGAACACAGTTGCTTTTAATATGATCGCAAAGGTCATTTATGTAAAATATGAAGAGTGTTGGACCTAAAACACTGCCTTGGGGAACACCACTATTAACAGGTACAGGATTTGATAGAGCGCTTTCTATTTTCACCACTTGTTGTCTGTTTGACAGGAAGGCAGCTATGTAGGAGTCCAGAAATGCCATAGGATTTTAGTTTTAGAAGTTATTTGTCATGTACCATTGAATCAAAAGCTTTACAGAAGTCTATGTAAACTGCATCTATTGCTTTGCCCTGATCAAGATTTGTAGTCCATATGTTTTTACAATGTAGTAGTTGTAGATTACAGGATAATTTTTTTCTGAAACCAAATTGTTTGATAGAAAGTAGGTTGTTTGTCTCTAGCTGGAGGGTAATAGATTGGTTAATGATTGATTCCATGACTTTCCAGGTGATGCAACATAAAGAGATTGGTCTGTAATTTTCAACTAGGCTAGGATCTTCCTTTTTTTTTTCCCAGGGCAAATTTTTTTTATTTTCCATAATAATTCCCACAATTTGACCAGTGTACAATACAATCACTTATCCAACAATTGATCCTATACTCAAATTATGCTCAATCAGGGCTGCTCGACCGCCCTTTCCTCCCTTAATCCTTTCTACCCTTCTCATCCTTCTTCGACTTTCCCCACCATCCTTCTCCTCGCTTTCCTACTTCCCCTCCTCTTTCCCACTTCTCACTATCATCCTTTCTAACCCTCTATCTTCTCCTCCTTCTTCTCCTCCTATCCTTTCTTCTCCCTCCCTTCTTTCCTACCTACCTACCTACCTGCCTACCTACTTTCTTCCTTCTTTACTCCGCTTTCCTTACCCTTTCCATTCGGGAGTGGTTACCGAGCAGTCCCGACTTTACACCATTCCAACATTCCAACCATTATTCCTGTACAATGGCAATCAATCAATTTATAATCTTCCCCTTCCCCCCCCGCATTTCCCCCCTCCCCCGAGACTTCCCAGAACAGAATACCAGGTATTGTAACTAACAAACATAATCTAAAATATAACATAAAACATATTCCATTTCACACCATCACACCATCACACTATCAATTCCCTTCTTTCTTAAACTCTAATACATAGCAATTCCTAACTTCACTCAAAAACTAATTGATATATTTTAATCTGATATTTATTTTGAATATAATCAATCCACTTTCTCCATTCCAAAATATATTTTTCTTGTGTAGTCTTTCAAGTAGGCAGAAATTTTTGCCATTTCTGCTAAATTTGATACTTTACTAATCCATTCTCCAATTGTAGGTAAGTCTTCTTTCTTCCAATATTGTGCAATCAATAGTCTTGCAGCAGTTATTAAATTCAAAAATCGAAACTCATAAATGTTCCTCTCCACGGAAATCTTTAGTAAAAGGCAAAGGATTTATACGATCTGAAGAGAAACCAGAGTATAAGCTAGGATCTTACTTTTTGAAGATAGGTATGATCTTGGCTTGTGACCATTGCTAGGGCAAGGTGCTGATCCTGAAAGATTTTTCAAAAATTATGCTTATAGGTTCTATAATTGCAGTGGAAAGTTTTTTTAAGAAGTATGTTCATAGTCTTTCAGGTCCAATAGATAGAGACGGTTTTAGATTGCATAGTGCCTTTTCAACATTGTCTTTTGTAAAATCAATATGTATAAGATCACTGTAATCATTGTAATTGTCTGTAGTACGACTGGGAAATATTGGGTGTGTGTAGTTGCTGTTTACAAAGACTGAGTCAAAGAAGGTGTTAAAGAGATTGGCTTTAACGGTTTCGTCAATACAGTCTTCATTGTTTGGTCCTTTTAGGGGTGGGATAGATCTCGAGTCTTTAAGTTTGTTATTTACAAAATTATAGAAGGCACGAGTGGATTTCTTGCGTAGAAGGTTTTAGTCTTGCTTGATGTGATAATTGGTACATTTAGTCTTTATTTGTTGGCATAGGTTTTTATAGTGGTTTTTGAAGTTAGCTACATAGTTAGTTTTGATTTTTTTGCCAAAGAGATTTTTTTTTCTGGATTGTAATTTTCTTATTGATATTGGTAGTTTATTTTTTCTGGTTTTGTGGGATATTAGTCGTACATAAAGTTTAATGATTCTTTTGACTTCATGCAAGAAAATGTTGTAATGGTCGTCAGCAGTATTACAGCCAGAGAATTGAATTTGCCAATCAAGATATGAGAGTTCATTGTCTATGAGATCATAGTTGGCTTTTTTAAAGTTATAACAGGGAATGCCATCATTATGATTTTTGAGAGGGTGTAAGTTGAGACAAAATCAATCATGCTGTGGTCACTATTGGAGAATGTTTCTTTTATTTGTAGCCCATAAATTGAATTTAAACTGTTGCAGAAGATGAGATCAAGGCAGTTGTTGAGTCTAGTTGTTATTTATTTATTTTTATTTATTTATTTAATTTTGTCATAACAATATACACAAGCATAACACAAAAAGATTATATAATATATAAACATATATATGAGGAGAAACAAGGAAGTATAAGCATACATATATATATATATATATATATATATATATATATATATATATATATATATATATATATATATATATATATAGGGGAAGAAACAATAGGACAGGAACGGTAGACACGTTTGTGCTCTTATGCACGCCCCTTAAAGTCCTCTTAGGAATGGGGTGAGGTCAACAGTGGATAGATTTTGGTTAAAGTTTTTGGGGTTATGAGAAGAGACCACAGAGTCAGGTAACGCATTCCAAGCACAGATAATTCTGTTACAGAAATAATATTTTCTGCAATCCAAACTGGAGCGGTTGACATTAAGTTTAAATCTATTGGTAGCTCTTGTGTTATTGTAGTTGAAACTACTAGTTACTAGCTGAACAAGTCCCAGATTAGTTACAGTATTGTACAGGATTGCATGTATAGGTTCAGTTGTATATTCATTTATAAAGACTGTCAAGCCTGAATTTGATTGGGGTGTGGGATTGTTTATATCATTGGGTATTCTGACATGAATTCAGTTTGACACAGTTTGAAGCTGAAGGAGGATAGAACTTTCAGTCAATACATCTTTCCTAGCCAATGAGTCAACCACATTCCAATGACTGTTTGACCAGAGGGGGAGGAGAGAAGTCACCAAGCAACCAGTTCATATCTTTGTTGGACAATATTACAGTTTGTTTTGGGAACTTGAGAAACTGAAACTTATATTGGGATGAAAAGCCCGGGAACTTCAGTATTGGCTTTTCCCCAGTAACACCAAAATGATATATCTAAATGAATTCGGTCTTTGAGGAAAAGAAATGCCTCGGAGTTCAATTTGTAATGTGTGCATTACTTGGAGCCTGACAAAGACCCTGGACTAGAGATTAAACTTGCTACCATTATTCTTGAATTCTCTTTATTACATATTTTCTTTCATGTCCAACAACCAATGGAAAACTGCTCAGTTGGTTGCCTTTATAAATAATTATTCAATAATAGGTAACTACATGTACCAAAAAGCTATTTAATTTTTTTATTTTGTACTGTCCAGAAATCATGAAAAAAATAAACTAAACTAGTGTTCAATCCCTCTATGTTTTTTATCCTTTATCATTTTTCAGTGGTGAGAGGAAAATACATAACCATAATGACTGATTATAGATGTTTGACAAGAGTAATAGATATCTTAGCAGAGACAATGTTTTCAGAACTAATAGAATTCATTTCTGATCATTGCCATAATGATTACAGAATGAAAAACTGTTACTCACTGCAGGCAAACAGTCCTTTAAAGTGACAATGTGATTTTTTTCCCAATTATACATAAAACAAATTCTGTTGAAACCAATAGAAGCTATTTTCAATCTTTATGTGGTTGGAAAAGTTGAAAAGTTAATAAATTATATATTTTCATCCTACAAACTTGGAAAGAAATGGATGGAAAGTACAAGATTATCTGAACGTTTGTGGGCTATATTTGGTTTATGGGTCAAAAGTTTTGTACTTTCAGAGTTCTCATTTGCTAATTCAATTAATTTGCTAAATTGATTTTTTTATTTAATTTTTTAAAAATCCTACCTAAAAAGTAAAACTGGGATGTTATATCTATGTTTATTATACATTTCAGAAGTTCCCCTGGCTAATTTACTTAGTACTCCTGATATAGTGTAGAATATTTGTTGAAAAACAAATAATATTTTCCCTGGCTCTGTAAAGAAAAATGTAGAATAATACTGTAATCTTCCAATGACTGAGCATGATCTACACTGAAATGAAAAGAGCTGAATTTTTAAGAAGTAATTTGTCCTTATCTCTGTAGAGAGTAACTAATATAATTCATTTTGCATAAGTTTTTTATTTATTTATTTATTTATTTATTTATTTTTATTTATTTATTTGTCAAACACAACAGTATATATAAATATAAGCATGAAATAACCATACGAATTGGATACAATCAAAGGGAACATTAAGACAGGAACGGTAGGCACGCTAGTGCTCTTATGCACGCCCCTTACAGACCTCTTAGGAATGGGGTGAGGTCAATAGTAGATAGTCTTTGGTTAAAGCTTTGGGGATTTTGGAAAGAGACCACAGAGTCAGATAGTGCATTCCAGGCATTAACAACTCTGTTTCTGAAGTCATATTTTCTACAATCAAGATTGGAGTGGTTCACATTAAGTTTAAATCTATTGTGTGCTTGTGTATTGTTGCGATTGAAGCTGAAGTAGTCTTCGACAGGAAGGACATTGTAGCAGATGATTTTATGAGTTATACTCAGGTCATGCCAAAGGCGACGGAGTTACTAGCTTATACCCATATTCAAGCATTTATTTGAAATTTAGTTTCACCATGTACTTTTTTTACAAGCTATAGATTTAGAAAGGAACAATGCAATTTGTACCTCTACAAGAGCAAGAATTGTACTAGGTATCTATCCAGTGTTGTAGAGTTCTCCAAATGAATGGACATAGACATTCAGCAATACAATTAGCAAGGCCATATTGGTATGTTTATATTGTCTCATTGAATTTAAAGCCTTTGCGATACCTTGGAAATTCTCTGTACTCTTCATTTCTTCTTTATAGTCTGCCCATAAATATGCTCTCCACCTTAGAATATCTCTGTTGATCAAAATGTGCTTTGATGTGGGATAATATTTTCCCTTTTTTAATTTCTTATTTCCTACTCATGACTTTATCAAATATCCAGTAACCCCCAATATAGAAACAAAGATAACCTTTTCCAAAGAAAAGTATATGTTTGCAGTAATTCTTTTCTTACTATTTACAGTATAGGTAGTTCTTGTTTAGTGACCACAAGTGGGATCAGCAACTCAATTGTTAAGCAAAGTGGTCAATGTGAAATTTCAATTGTACTTTTGATCTTACTTCAACTTTCTTTTGCTATATAGGCCTGCAAAGGTTATAAACTGAGGGTTGGTTTCAAAGCTACATTTTCAGTATTGTCCTAATTGTAAACTGCTACTGTACGAGGCAGTCACTAAATGAGGACCACAGTTTTTTAAATACATAAAGACTATTCAGACCTATTAATGACAAGTGTGTGGTTGTATTTCAGTGACTTGCATCCCAGATTCATACAGTGAAGTAGCATGATGCAATGAAGGATTTATCTCTTCCACCTGTCCAAATAAAGTAGCTTTCTACACTGAAGTAATGTCATATGTGTATCAGTTAAAATATTTTTGTACATTTTTATGTTTATGGCATAAGTTATCATCAGTTTTGCTAGCCTAACCAGTTCTACTACTCTCTGATCCTTTCTATTGGCCAGTGAAGTAACTCTGACTTATGCTATTCATTTCTCATTTACAACTGGAAATACCACTAGAGCAAAGGGAATCCAATTCACCACAAACAGAAGCTGTGTCTGCCTTTTCTGTGTCTACCATATTTAACTGCATTCTAGGCAACACCTTCCCTCCATCTGGACATTGTGCATTGTGGGGGAAGAGTTATCTCTCTTCCCATCCATGGTAGCTATCCTGTATGTCCATTTCATCCTGGGCTGCCTGCCAGGTAGCCTGGCAATATTTAGTTTTAAAAATTAAAGGTAAACAGTATCAAAAACTGCACTGTCTGGTCTCTATTCCTTTTTATTCATAATTGTAAATACATAGTGATCCATACCAGTTTAGAATCACAATATTATCTTCTATTTAACTTGCTTGGGGGGTGGGGGAATCACTCATACAAAAAGTTTATAAAACAGCAAAGAAAGGTAGAGAAGTGTAGGGGAATAAATGGAGAAGGAGAATAAATAGACATGCATGCCATTCCTTATCTGAATTGAACCTATGTACTTATGAATATGATTTAGGCAATAGAAAATGAATACAGATGCTCATATCATTTAATAAATTATATCTCTTTGCTTGAACCCTATGCATTCTTTTGAATTAGGGTTTCCTAATCTTTTTCCTGAAAGGATCCAAAATAATAGATAGTCCCAATATGGTTATCTGTCCATGTTAGAGTCAGCTGTAATTCAGATGGGTCAGAATGTTATTTTATTTCTTTAATAAAAATCATACATTTCTTTATAAACAAGACCAAAAGAATCATGGAGTTGTGGTATTTTAGATTTGAATGATGGAGAAACTACAACTGACAGCTAAGGACTATTGAAGAGAGCCAAAGGTTGATTGCTTTCTTAACAGATATAGTGGAGTAGTGATCCTTCTCTTCTGTTTCTGTGCTGTGTAACCTGATGAAATAACTGCCAACTAGATAACAACTGAGGAGAATCAAAGGTCAAAAGTGTCAGAGAGATAAATTGTCCTTTTTCTCTGTACCAACTGTCATATAATGTTATATAAGCTAATTTGCTTTAAAATTCCTCCACAGAAATAAAAAAAAGTCAGATAAATTGTCAGTGGGAAAGGTAGTGTTCCTGTACTTATTGAATAATGAGTGGCCAAAATATGTGTGAGAGAGATTGTTCTGACATTCATTGTTCAAAATTTTTTCCTTCCCCTTCATACATTCAAAGAAATCATTCACCTGCCTTCTCTGTCCACAAATTGGTTGGAGTTTTTCAAGACCATCTGTACCTAATTCTAACTTAGGTACATGCAGATGACTGGGTTAAACTCTATTTGCCTGCCTATGAGGATTTAGAAAAAAATATGCCATCATCAAATTGGCTGCTCTAATTCTTGAGCTTACTTTGCCTCAGTAAAAACATGAATGAGGCTTTCCTCATTTACATTTTAATCTGAAGGTAGCTAAGGACTTAGATACAGAAGACTGGGTAGATAAAGAGTGATAAACAACTTCTGCTGTGGTACTTCCAACCATAACAGTAGCTGCTAGTGAAGCAGATGAAGCAGGAAATCAACCCAGCAGCAGATGTTAGATAGTCCAGAAGGCAGGTGCTACAGAAATAGCACAGGAAAACAAGAGAGAACTGTGTTCTGTCTGGTTAGTGTTCTTTCAGAAGAAGCTGAACCTGATTAAGAGCAGACCAGGAGTGTGGGGATGGTTGCTCAGTATAGCAAGAGCTTTTTGTTATTTTACTTCCTCACCCCTGACTTCAGCCGTTCTTTGAACTATTTTAACACCAATCAGTGATTTAGCTCAGAACTAAGAGAGATTTCAGAACATTTAGAACATCTCTTTAGCTACTAGGTCTTTGCATTCATTTCCTGACACTGTATAAAAGACAGAAGAAGCAGGGAGAGGTGGCTCTTTAACTGATAAATCTCTGATAGCAATAGGAGCAGAAAAAGGGAAGAACTAAATTTTTAATCTGTCAGTCTTTGATCCCAGTGTGCTGATTATTGTGATTGGAAATTTGTTGGAGCTTCATCACTGGAAGCTTTCAAGAAGAGACTGGACTGCCATCTGTCAGAAATGGTATAGGCAGGGTCTCCTGCTGGGCAGGGGATTGGACTAGATGACTTACAAGGTCCCTTCAAACTCTGTTAAACTGACTGAAATCTCTTGGGAAAAGCCAACTTTTCTTGATTGGAAGGCCAGCAAGCAAGTATTATTAAGATTTATTAATATTTCATATTTGTTCTCAAGTGCTTGCAGAAGTAAGGATGTTGTGGTCTAAAACACTAGAAACATACCGTATTCAGTCTCTCTTACATTCCACTAATGAAACGCTGTTTGTACTGATCCAGGTCTTTGAGTTGAGAACCAGCTACAGAATTTGAAGGATTCAGTAGGAAACTACAGTTAGAAAGAATTGAACTTTTTTTCTTCCATAACAAGATGACCTTGGAAAACATGCTCAGAGTTGTACAGTACAGTATAGCAAGATAAAGTGACCAACTTGAGTTGGGCAGATCCCAATCCTTGACCACACCATTCCTAAGAGATCTGCAACGGGCGTGCATAAGTGCACCTGCGTGCCTACCATCCCTGTCCTAATATTCCTTTTTACTTGCTCTTTTCATGTATCCAAATTATGTTTATACTTTTACCTGTTATCATATATATGATTGACAAAATAAATAAATTAAATAAAGAAATAAACATTGTCAGCTGTATTGCCAATCAGGCATTCTAAATAATGTCCCAAGTTGGTAGAAATAGGCAATAATGGTTTAAAACTGGGCCAGCTAAAATATATATTCCCTGTGTTTGCACTGAGGATGAGATAATGTCAGATAAGACCAAGTCAACATCATAAGGACATGGCATTAAACAAGCATGGTTTATGGGGCATGTTCATACCTTATTTGGGGAAGTATAATAATGAACTGCTAAATACTTGATAACATGAGAAAAATTTCTGAGTCAAAATCAGGAGACCCAATTCTGAAACAACAGAAGTAATGTATAAAGCCTTGACCCCTCTCATATGCAGTCAATATTCAGATTGATGTTGACCATAACTCTAGTTCACTAGAGATTTAGAGTATTGAATTGGGACAAGGGAGACACAGATTCAAAACTACGTACAGATAATAAATTTGCTGAATAACTTAGGCAGTTTCTGCTTCTCCTGCTGCATTTGTCTACTTCTAATGATAAAATTGGAAAGAAGGAAATAGTTTGTCCATTCTTAATTTCCTGGAGGAAAGGAAGAATAAAAATGCAGCAAATAAATTATAAATACATAGAAACTTTTAGATAAGCATATCTAACTTGCACAATCTACAGTGCTTAAGTCATCTGTCTCTTCTGATACCAAGGGAAAAAAAGGGGGAAAAAAAGAGGTGTCGAATGAGTGACCTAGCAATTCTTGTTGATGTGCTGTTGGAACACAAAGATAAGGCAATTGATTGGGAAAGGGAAGATTGGAACAAGAGCCAATTTGATGTAGTGGTTAAAGCACCTGGCTAGAAACTGGGAGACCATAATGTCTCCCAGCCTTGGGCACAAAGTCAGCAGGGTGACTTTGGGCCAGTCACTTTCTCTTCCTAGGAAGGAGCAATGGCACCACTTCTGAAAAACCTTGTCAAGAAAACTTGAGGAACTAGTCCAAGCAGTCCAGGAGTCTCAAAGGTACACACACACACACACACACACACACACATGCTTGATCAGCTAGGTCATCTAAATATGGCCACCATAAGATTTATGCCCACTAAATAGAATGAGACTTACTTCTTCTTTTTTTGGATTTTTTTTTTATTTTTTAATACAAACATAAAAACATCTTCAATCCAATACAGTGTATCAGTAGGTTGATTACAAATCTTTTGTGCAATTTCAACATGTACATATCAATTTATCTATTCTTACATTTTGTCAATCTAGTATATATCCAAATATTTTAATCAATTCATCTTTTAATTGACTATAGTATTTTATTCTCTCATTTCATATAAATCATTTTAAATTAATATTTTATCTTATTACATCATTTGTTTCATCATCTTAAATCAATTATATCATTCAAAAATTCATTCCTTATAAAAACCTCTCTCAAGTCTTTTTAGCATATTTTCCCTTCTAACCATTGGTAAAATAAGTCCCATATCTTCTAGTATTGTTTATCTTCCTATTCTCTAATTTCAAATGTCAATTTACTCATTTCTGCACATCCATTATTTTCTTAATAATTTCATCTTGCAATGGTAATTTCTCACTTTTCCAATTCTTAGCAAATACAATCCTAGCTGCTGTTACTACATTCACAATCAAATATCTCAATTCTCTATTGTAAGTTTCTGGTATTATCCCCAATAAAAAAACTTCTGGTTTAAAGTCTATGTGTTTTTTTTATCATTTTTTCCAACCATGTTGGTCGATTCTTCTGTGCATGCCCGATATGGCAGCGTATTGAGCTCCTCAGTGACAGTGGGTCGGGTTTCCAGGGCCGGGAAACCGCGTGGAGCCGACCACCGAGCTGCCGAAAGCCCTCCGCCTCTTACTTAAGCTCTCCGGCGGCCGATGGAGAGGTTTTTAACCTCATTGGATTCTCGGCCGCCGAGAACGAGGCTGGAGGTATGACTAGGCAGTGGGTGGCGGCGGGCGGCGGCGGCCATCTTGGGGGGGGTGCGGAACGGCGCTCCCTGAAGATTCGGCGGCCAGCTGGCCCTCGGGACTGCCGGATGGCCGGATTGTTGACTTGCGGGCCTCTGGGCTTGCCGGCTTGCAGGAGACGGACGGCGGCGCTCATTTTGGGGGGGGGGTGCGGTTCGGTGCCCCCCGGAGATGGACGGCCGGCCTTGCCGGCCCTGCTGGCCTGCGGGCCTGCCAGCCTGTTGGTTCCCGGCCTTCTGGCCTCCTGGATTGCCATTTTGCCGCAAGTACCATCGGCGGCTGGAATCTCTCCGCTGGACTTAATACCATCGGCCTGGTCATGAGCCTGAACATCGGCTTCGTCATGAGCCTGGACATCAGCTTGGACATTGGCCCTGACATCGGTTGGACATTGGTGGCTTGGACGGTTTTTTGGCTTACGGTACTCACCTTACCGCGAAGGACATCAGCGGGATTATCATCCTAATGGGAATGGCATCGATGGCCTTTTACCATGCTAGGCTTTAATGGCCTAGATTATGGCTGATGTTAAGTTAACGATATCTGCCGCTATATTCGTCATCAGCGGCATTGCAGACATAATTGTTAACTGTCTGATGTAGTTAACTCCGAATATGGCCGTTCCTTACGGTGACTGCCTGGCAGCGGTGTACCGGTCCGCTAATTTCATCAGCGGACTTCGGACAGTTCGACCCCAGTTTGAATACATCTTATACGGACAGTGGGGTTGGTTTTATTACATCTGTAGAGATTTTGCCGGCCTGGGATACCCTTTTTCTGCTGTGATCTGATTTTTTATGAGTTACTCGGCGCTTGACCTCTTACGGCTGCGAGGTTCCCCCGCCTCGCAGGAGTGGCCCTCTGCTTTATCGAGGGCCTACCTTAATGAAGGGTCTTGGGACCCAGAGAGGTGGTATGCGGCAAAGAAGAATCTGTGGGGTTTTTTAAATAGTTTTTTTAAATAAGGGTTTTTTAAGGGGGGGGAGGGATTTGACGGATGGGGGTGAAAACCCATCGGGGAGGGATCCAGCCCCTGTGCTGGTTCGCGACATTATTCCATCTGGTCTGAAGGCAGGGGGGGAGGGCTCTGTTCCAGGATTAGAGGGTGGTTCGATCTGTACGGTAAGTGGGAGAGACAGATATGGCGGAGGGGGGGGCGTATCGAGAGTTGGGAGCACGTGTTCGATTTTGAAAGCGATCACGTGCTCCGGCCCCCCATTCCCTACCCGTTCCTCGGGCGGCCATGATCCTCAGAGCTTGGACCTTCAGCTGATGTTATGTAATGCCCGGTCCGTGGCTAATAAAGCTCCCCTGATTTGCGATCTTATTCAGGGGCAGTCCGCGGACCTTATGGGCATTACGGAGACCTGGTTGGGCCTAGAGGGGGGGGTTCCCCTTGTTGAGATGTGCCCTCCAGGTTTCCGAGCATTTCATCAGCCGAGGGCCCAAGGTAGGGGTGGGGGGGATGGCGGTTGTTATTAAGGAAGATCTGGTGCCGAGGGAGACCACTGTTCCTCAGATTGCCGGCTGTGAATCCCTCTATGTGCAGTGGGGCCATAGGAATCAGTTGGGCTTGTTGATCACGTACCTGGCTCCTTGCTGCATGACCACAGCCCTTCCTGAGCTATTGGAGGTACTTGCTGCTGTGGCGGTTGAGACCCCCAGACTTATAGTCATGGGGGATTTCAACCTGCCATCAGCTGGCTTGTTATCGACGGCAGCTCGAGAGTTCCAGGCTTCCATGACGGCCTTGGACTTGATTCGAGTAAATGATGGCCCTACGCACATGGGGGGAGGCACGCTGGATCTGATTTATATCTCTGGACAGTGGTTAAATGATCTGGAATTAGATGATTTAGTAACAGAACCAATGTCATGGTCCGATCATTTTCTCCTTCGCCTAGACTTCCGAACCGCCACTCACCATCGCAGGGAGGCGGAACCTACACGTTGGTTCCGTCCCAGGTGCCTGATGGACCTCGAGAGGTTCCTGACGGAGCTTGGGCCATTTCCTGAGGATCTGGCCCATGGCACGACTGAGGAACTAGTCGTGGCCTGCGGACAGGCCGCGGCTGGGGCCTTGGACCGTGTCGTGCCTTTGCGGCCTCTGACCTGGTGCAGATCTCGTCCGGCCCCTTGGTTCTCCGAGGGGCTGAGGGAGATGAAACGCCGGAGAAGACGCCTAGAGAGCACCTGGAGGTCCAGTCGCTCCGAAGCTAATCGGACACTAGTTAGGTCCTATTCTAGGACCTACCTAGTGGCAATGAGGGAGGTGAGGCGTTCTTATGCCTCCACCCTCATTGCATCGGCAGATAACCGCCCGGCCACCCTGTTTCAGGTGGCCCGCTCCCTCCTTCATCAGGAGGTGCAGGATGACCCTTTGCAGGGATGAGCCGAGGAGTTTAGTGGTTATCTATATGATAAAATCACTCAGCTCCGGGACGGTCTGGACCGAAATTGGGATGATCCAAGCGAGGGAGAGGAGGCACGTCTTGTCGAGTCTATTTGGGATGAGTTTGACCCTGTGGCTCCCGAGGACATGGACAGGTTGTTGGGGAGGCTTCACGCCACGACATGTTTACTGGACCCGTGTCCTTCCTGGCTGGTACTGGCCACTCAGGAGGTGACACGAGGCTGGCTCCAGAGGATTATCAACGCTTCGTTGTTGGAAGGGGTTTTCCCTGCCGCCTTGAAAGAGGCGGTGGTGAGACCCCTCCTCAAGAAGCCCTCCCTGGACCCAGCTATTTTGGGCAATTATCGTCCAGTCTCCAACCTTCGCTTTGTTGCGAAGGTTGTGGAGAGTGCCGTGGCGTGACAGCTACCCCAATACCTGGATGAAGCTGTCTATCTAGACCCGTTCCAGTCCGGCTTCCGACCCGGATACAGCACGGAGACAGCTTTGGTCGCATTGGTGGATGATCTCTGGAGGGCCAGGGATAGGGGTTTTTAGGCTCTGCGCATGCGCAAGATGGCGGCTCGGTAGAGGAACGGAGCCGACAACGGGCGACAGATGAGGAGATGGCGGCGCCCAGGTGGCTTGCCGAGCGGCTTGCGTCCCCCGGTCAGCTGTATTAACATCCCGGCAGCCGTGGGAGAGGTCTGTGGACTCTCTCGGACTCACGGCTGCCGAGAACGCGACCGGGAGGATGGGCAAGCTGCGAACGGCGGCCATTGTTACGGGGCGTGAGGTGAGGCCGCGGCTCGTCTTCTGCGGCGGAGGCCGCGGCTTCTCCTTTTTCGTTTTGGATCATCCAGCGGTTCCTGTATCCTGGCCCTCCGGCTCTCTCGGCTCTCTCGGCTCTCTCCGGCTCTCTCCAGGCGCTCCCCAGGTCTCCTCCGAGGTTTTTTCCTGTGGGTTGACATGGGGGAGTGGCATGGGGGTGAAGGGCTATGAAGGGCCCTCTGTGGCCCCTGCCCGAGACGGCCTGTCAGGATGTTTGTCCTGCTCTTTGCCGCGGTTAACATCAGCGGCAGCTTACATCATGCCGGCCCTCTGGTGGTGTTTGGTCAGGTTCCTCGGACAGGCCTGGCCCGGTGGAGGGGGCAGACCTTGGATTGGACCTGGACCTTGAGGAGGGAGTGGCCGGCCTTGAGAGGCCTTGGACCGTGTCGTGCCTTTGCGGCCTCTGACCTGGTGCAGATCTCGTCCGGCCCCTTGGTTCTCCGAGGGGCTGAGGGAGATGAAACGCCGGAGAAGACGCCTAGAGAGCACCTGGAGGTCCAGTCGCTCCGAAGCTGATCGGACACTAGTTAGGTCCTATTCTAGGACCTACCTAGTGGCAATGAGGGAGGTGAGGCGTTCACGCCCACCCTCATTGCATCGGCAGATAACCGCCCGGCCACCCTGTTTCAGGTGGCCCGCTCCCTCCTTCATCAGGAGGTGCAGGATGACCCTTTGCAGGGATGAGCCGAGGAGTTTAGTGGTTATCTATATGATAAAATCACTCAGCTCCGGGACGGTCTGGACCGAAATTGGGATGATCCAAGCGAGGGAGAGGAGGCACGTCTTGTCGAGTCTATTTGGGATGAGTTTGACCCTGTGGCTCCCGAGGACATGGACAGGTTGTTGGGGAGGCTTCACGCCACGACATGTTTACTGGACCCGTGTCCTTCCTGGCTGGTACTGGCCACTCAGGAGGTGACACGAGGCTGGCTCCAGAGGATTATCAACGCTTCGTTGTTGGAAGGGGTTTTCCCTGCCGCCTTGAAAGAGGCGGTGGTGAGACCCCTCCTCAAGAAGCCCTCCCTGGACCCAGCTATTTTGGGCAATTATCGTCCAGTCTCCAACCTTCGCTTTGTTGCGAAGGTTGTGGAGAGTGCCGTGGCGTGACAGCTACCCCAATACCTGGATGAAGATGTCTATCTAGACCCGTTCCAGTCCGGCTTCCGACCCGGATACAGCACGGAGACAGCTTTGGTCGCATTGGTGGATGATCTCTGGAGGGCCAGGGATAGGGGTTTTTAGGCTCTGCGCATGCGCAAGATGGCGGCTCGGTAGAGGAACGGAGCCGACAACGGGCGACAGATGAGGAGATGGCGGCGCCCAGGCGGCTTGCCGAGCGGCTTGCGTCCCCCGGTCAGCTGTATTAACATCCCGGCAGCCGTGGGAGAGGTCTGTGGACTCTCTCGGACTCACGGCTGCCGAGAACGCGACCGGGAGGATGGGCAAGCTGCGAACGGCGGCCATTGTTACGGGGCGTGAGGTGAGGCCGCGGCTTGTCTTTTGCGGCGGAGGCCGCGGCTTCTCCTTTTTCGTTTTGGATCATCCAGCGGTTCCTGTATCCTGGCCCTCCGGCTCTCTCGGCTCTCTCCGGCTCTCTCCAGGCGCTCCCCAGGTCTCCTCCGAGGTTTTTTCCTGTGGGTTGACATGGGGGAGTGGCATGGGGGTGAAGGGCTGTGAAGGGCCCCCTGTGGCCCCTGTCCGAGACGGCCTGTCAGGATGTTTGTCCTGCTCTTTGCCGCGGTTAACATCAGCGGCAGCTTACATCGTGCCGGCCCTCTGGTGGTGTTTGGTCAGGTTCCTCGGACAGGCCTGGCCCGGTGGAGGGGGCAGACCTTGGATTGGACCTGGACCTTGAGGAGGGAGTGGCCGGCCTTGAGAGGCCTTGGACTATCCTGGTGGGATAGGAGTGGGAGGGGGCGTTGAGGTTTTCCTGGCCTATTAGGCCTGCTCTTCCTGGGATTACAATTGGTGTTTTATCATCTCCAACACCTTATCATCTGTAATCTGCATTGTCATCTGCATTTTATGCATTTATGCATTTTATGGCCGGTATATTATGGCCGTGGAAGAAGTCTGGAGACCGATCTGTGACCTACAGGGAGTTCTATTTCTATTTCTGGACGTAACTATTCTGGACGTGTTTACTTGGAAACATCTATGTTGGAATCATCTGTGGACACCGCTGTTAGGGAGAGTGACACCACCTCCTCCAGGTCATGGATTTTAGGACTGAGCTCTGGGCAGAGCAGTAGTATTTTTGTCATCATGGACTTTACTCTGCCTATGTTCCAGCTTTCGTCATCTTAAGCCAGCCACCATTTGATCTTCATTAGTCAATGGGTGTCCATTTGAACTTGGTATGA
This sequence comes from Ahaetulla prasina, assembly GCF_028640845.1. Lineage (NCBI taxonomy): Eukaryota > Metazoa > Chordata > Lepidosauria > Squamata > Colubridae > Ahaetulla > Ahaetulla prasina. The sequence continues at coordinate 45,010,386 of NC_080545.1, read as the reverse complement.
CATTTGACCACTCCGGACAGCATCGCCTCTCGTCGGCCTCTATCCTCTATTTATGTACTCTATTTATGCGATATTCAGCACTCGAACTCTTGCGCCTGCGAGGTGCCCCCGCCTCGCAGGAATGGCCCGCCGCACTATCAAGGGCCGGCCTCAATGACGGGTCTTGGGACCCACAGAGGTGGCATGCGAAAAAAAAGAGCCTTTGGGGGTTTTTAGATAGGGTTTTTTTAAGGGGAGGGAGGGTTAGGGCGGGCGTTGGGGGTAGCCCGTCGGGTGGGGAGCCAGTCCTTGCGCGTGCTCGTGACGGTTTTTTAACGGGTTCGGAGGTTAGGGGGGAAGATTGCGTTCCTGCTGGTGAGGGTGGTCTGATTTGCACGGTAAGTGGGAGGGGCAGATATGGCGGAAGGGGATCATATCGTCCTAGGGGGCGCGCTCGATGTTTGCAGGCAATCGCGCGCCCGATCCTCGCCCTTTCACGTTCCCGGATGGTCAAGACCCTCAGAGCCTGGGCCTTGGCTGATGTTATGCAACGCACGGTCCGTAGTCAATAAGGCCCCTAATATACGATCTTATTCAGGGGCGCCGGACCTTATAGGCGCATGGAAACCTGGCTGGGCACAGAAGGGGGTGTGCCCCTTGTTGAGATGTGCCCGCCGGGTTTCCGTGCATTCCATCAGCCGAGGGCTCAGGGTAGGGGTGGGGGGGTGGCGGTTGTGATTAGAGAGAGTCTAGAGCCGAGGGAGACCACTGTACCTCAGATTGCCGGGTGTGAATCCCTCTTTGTGAGATGGGGCCATAGGTGTCAGATGGGTTTGCTGATCACGTACCTGGCTCCTTGCTGCGTGTCAGCTGCCCTGCCCGAGCTCCTGGAGGTGCTGGCTGGAGTGGCAGTTGAGACCCCCAGACTTTTAGTCATGGGGGATTTTAACTTGCCATCTTTCGGCTCATCATCAACGGCAGCTCGGGAGTTCATGGCTTCCATGACGGCCTTGGACCTGACCCAAGTAGTTGATGGCCCTACTCACATCGGGGGTGGCACTCTGGACCTGGTTTTTGTCTCTGGTCAGTGGTTGAGAGATCTGGACTTAAAGGAAATAGTCATTGAACCTTTGTCATGGTCAGATCACTCTCTTCTTCGCCTGGACTTTCTGACCGCCATTCACCACCGCAGGGAGACGGAGCCGATACGTTGGTTCCGTCCCAGGCGCCTGATGGACCCGGAGGGGTTCCGGACGGAGCTTGGGCCATTTCCTGACGGTCTGGCTCACGGCTCGGCTGGGGAACTTGTTATGCCTGGGAACGGGCCGCGGCGGGGCCTTAGTCCGTGTCGTGCCTATGCGCATTCTGACCCGGCTCAGGTCCCATCCGGCTCCTTGGTTCTCCGAGGAGTTGAGAGGATGAAGCGCGGAGAAGACGCCTAGAGAGTTCTTGGAGGTCTAGCCGTTCGGAGGCTGATCGGACACTAGTGAAGTCCTATACTAGGGCTTACCTAGTGGCAATGAGGGAAGCGAGGCGTAGCTACGCCTCCTCCCTCATTGCATCGGCAGATAACCGCCCAGCCGCCCTGTTTCGGGTGACTCGCTCCCTCTTACATCAGGGGGAGCGGGATGACCCGTTGCAGGGACGTGCTGAGGAGTTTAACGGTTATCTATACGATAAAATCATTCAGCTTCGGGAGGGCCTAGACCAAGATTGCAGTGACGTGGGTGAGACAGCTGAGGGTGGTCTTGGGGACATTTTATGGGATGAGTTTGACCCTGTCGCTCCCGAGGACATGGACAGGTTGCTGGGGAGGTTGAATGCCACCACATGTTTACTGGACCCGTGCCCCTCCTGGCTGGTACTGGCCACTCAGGAGGTGACACGAGGCTGGCTCCAGGCTATTACGAGCGCTTCCTTGGTGGGGGGAGTCTTTCCGACCGCCTTGAAAGAGGCGGTGGTGAGACCCCTCCTCAAGAAGCCTTCCCTGGACCCGGCTGTTTTAGGTAATTATCGTCCGGTCTCCAACCTTCCCTTCGTGGCGAAGGTTGTAGAGAGTATGGTGGCACATCAGTTTCCCTTGCACCTGGATGAAACTGTCTATCTAGACCCGTTCCAGTCTGGCTTCCGGCCCGGTTACAGCACTGAGACGGCTTTGGTCGCGTTGGTGGATGATCTCTGGAGGGCCAGGGATAGAGGATGCTCCTCTGCCCTGGTCCTATTAGACCTCTCAGCGGCTTTTGATACCATCGACCATGGTATCCTGCTGCGCCGGTTGGAGGGATTGGGAGTGGAGGCACCGTTTATCGGTGGTTCTCCTCCCATCTCTCCGATCGTCGCAGACGGGGTTGAGGGGGGCAGAGGTCGGCTCCGAGACACCCCACTTGTGGGGTGCCGCAGGGGTCGATCCTCTCGCCCCTTCTGTTCAACATCTATATGAAGCCGCTGGGTGAGATCATCAGTGGCTTCGGTGTGAGGTACCAGCTGTACGCTGATGACACCCAGCTGTACTTTTCCACACCGGGCCACCCCAACGAAGCTATCGAAGTGTTGTCCCGGTGCTTGGGAGCCGTACGGGTCTGGATGGGGAGAACCAGGCCCAGGCCCAATCCCCCCAAGACAGAGTGGCTGTGGATGCCGGCATCTCGGTACAGTCAGCTGAGTCTTCGGCTGACTGTCGGGGGCGAGTCATTGGCCCCGATGGAACGGGTGCGCAACTTGGGCGTCCTCCTGGATGAACGGCTGTCTTTTGAAGATCACTTGACGGCCGCCTCCAGGAGAGCTTTTTACCAGGTTCGCCTGGTGCGCCAGTTGCGCCCCTTTCTAGACCGGGATGCCCTGTGCACGGTCACCACGCCTCGTGACGCCCTCGCCTGGATTACTGCAATGCTCTACATGGGGCTCCCTTGAAGGGCATCCGGAGGCTTCAGTTAGTCCAGAATGCAGCTGCGCTGGTGATAGAGGAGCCCTCGTGGCTCCCGTGTGACACCTATCCTGCGCAGACTGCACTGGCTGCCTGTGGCCTTCCGGTGCGCTTCAAGGTTTTGGTGAACATCTTCAAAGCGCCCATGGCATAGGGCCGGGGTACTTACGGGACCGCCTACTGCTACCGGATACCTCTCACCGACCCGTGCGCTCTCACAGAGAGGGACTCCTCAGGTGCCGTCAGCGAGACAGTGTCGTCTGGCAACACCCAGGGAAGGGCCTTCTCTGTGGGGCTCCCACCCTCTGGAACGAACTCCCCCCAGGACTTCGTCAACTTCCGGACCTCCGAACCTTCCGTCGCGAGCTTAAAACACATTTATTCATCTGCGCAGGACTGGATTAGTTTTTAAATTCGTGGGTTTTTAAGGGGTTTTAAATGGGTTTTTAATGGGTTTTTTTAATGGGTTTTATTATTTGCTAAATTTTAATTGCGGCCAAATTGAATAAGTTTTTTAGTGGTATTTTAATAGTATTTATTTTGTAATAGTACTGTTTATTTTATCTGGCTGTAAACCGCCCTGAGTCCTTCGGGAGAAGGGCGGTATAAAAATTTAAATAATAAATAAATAAATAAATAAATAAATCCTCTGCCCTGGTCCTATTAGACCTCTCAGCGGCTTTTGATACCATCGACCATGGTATCTTGCTGCGCCGGTTGGGGGGATTGGGAGTGGGAGGCACCATGTACCGGTGGTTCTCCTCCTATCTCTCCGACCGGTCGCAGACGGTGTTGACAGGGGGGCAGAGGTCGACCGTGAGGTGCCTCACTTGTGGGGTGCCGCAGGGGTCGATTCTCTCGCCCCTTCTGTTCAACATCTACATGAAGCCGTTGGGTGAGATCATCAGTGGCTTCGGGGTGAGATACCAGCAGTACGCTGATGACACCCAGCTGTACTTTTCCACCCCAGGCCACCCCAATGAAGCTGTTGAAGTGCTGTCCCGGTGTTTGGAAGCCGTACGGGTCTGGATGGGGAGAAACAGGCTCAAGCTTAATCCCTCCAAGACGGCGTGGCTGTGGATGCCGGCATCCCGATTCAGTCAGGTGCAGCCACGGCTGACTGTTGGAGGTGAGTTACTGGCCCCAAAGGATAGGGTGCGCAACTTAGGTGTCCTCCTGGATGAACGGCTGTCGTTTGAAGATCATTTGACGGCCGTCTCCAGGAGGGCCTTCCACCAGGTTCGCCTGGTTCGGCAGTTGCGCCCCTTCCTTGATCGGGATGCCTTGTGCACAGTCACTCATGCGTTCGTTACCTCTCGCTTGGATTATTGTAATGCTCTCTACATGGGGCTCCCCTTGAGGTGCACTCGGAGGCTTCAGTTAGTCCAGAATGCAGCTGCGCGGGTGATTGAGGGAGCTAGGCGTAGCTCCCATGTAACACCGCTCCTGTGCAGGCTGCACTGGCTACCTGTGGCCTTTCGAGTGCACTTTAAGGTTTTGGTTACGACCTTTAAAGCGCTCCATGGCTTAGGGGTACTTACCGGACCACCTGCTGTTACCACATGCCTCCCACCGACCCGTACGCTCTCACAGAGAGGGACTTCTCAGGATGCCATCCGCCAAACAATGTCGGCTGGCGGCCCCCAGGGGAAGGTTCTTCTCGGTGGGGGCTCCCACACTCTGGAACGAGCTTCCCCCGGGTTTACGCCAAATTCCTGACCTTCGGACCTTTCGTCGCGAACTGAAGACACATCTGTTCATTCGCGCGGGGTTGGCTTGAATTTTATCAATTTTAAATTTTTTATTAATAATTTTAAATGGGGTTTTAGTCTATTATATATTTTAACTTCTTAGGCTAACTATAAAATAAGTTTCTTAATCGTATTTTAAATTGTACATTGTATTACCTGTTTTATTTTGCCTGTACACCGCCCTGAGTCCTTCGGGAGAAGGGCGGTATAAAAATCAAATTAATAATAATAATAATAATAATAATAATAATAATAATAATAATAATAATAATAATAATAATAATAATAATAATAATAATAATGATGATGTGTGGATTTTAGTCCAGTATCTTTTAACTTCCATGCAAGTCCACCACATATGGTAATATGAACTAGGTGTCTGATGACATTTCCAACATTTTTTGGATTTATTCTTGAACATTCTGGCTATTCACGTTGGGGGTAGATGACATCTGTAAAACATCTTATACAAATTCTCTTTATAAGCAGTAGACTTTGTCATCTTATAATTTTGCGTCCACAATTTTTGCCATGCCTCTAAGTCAATCCCATCCCCAAAATTTTCCCCCCAAGCAATTGTCATCTCTTTAACTTGTTTTTCTTCTAATTTAACCTCTAATAAATATCCATATAATTTCCTAATTAGATTATCATCACCTGTTAACATTTTATCTAAATTAGTCAAATTGTTATAAAAACCTTCTGTTCTGGAGTCTTTATCATATCTGGAGTGTATTTGCAAATATGAAAACCAATTCATTTTTATACCTTGTGTTTCTAGTTCTTGCATGGTTTTTAGTTCACCCTTTTCATTCAACAACTCGCTATATCTAACAATTTGTTCCTTTCTAAATATTATTGAATATGAGAATGCCTCAATAGTTGATACCCAGACTGGAATTTTTAAATAATGATTTTTCTTAATCCTTTCCCAGTTTAATAACAGAGCCTCTCTTATAAAATGTCTTCTGAAATACCCCTGTGTTTTAGCTTCCCCATACCATAAAAAGGCATGCTATCCTAAAAACAATTCATGTCCTTCCAAAGTCAATATTCTGTTATTTCTTCAGGTTATCCATTCCTTAATCCACATCAAACTTGCTGCTTGGTAATATAGTTCCCAATTGAGCAGACCAAAGCCTCCTTTTATTCTCACATCTTGCAATAATTTTAATTTTATCCTCACTTTTTTACCTTGCCAAATATATTTCAACATTATTATATTCAGTTCTTCAAAATATCCTTTCCCCAATCTAATTGGAATTGTCTGGAACATGTATAAAATTCTTGGCAATATATTCATCTTAATTGTGGATATTCTTCCAATCAATGATAATTGTAGGTTCTCCCATTTTGCCAAATCTGAAACAATCTGTTGTTTGAGTTTACTATAATTATTCTCTTTAAGTGTACTACATCTTGCTGTCAAATATATCCCCAAATATTTAACCTTATTTGTGACCTGCATCTCTTATCGTTCTGCCAATTCAGCTTTTTGCTTTATTAACATATTTTTTGTTAGTATCTTTGTTTTGTCTTTATTTATTTTCAATCCTGCCACTTTTCCATATTCTCCTATCTTATCTATCAATATAGTTATAGATTCTAATGGATCTTCAATAATAAAGACCAGGTCATCCGCAAATGCTTGTTGTTTATATTCTTCCTTTTGAATTTTCATGCCTTTTATTTCTTCTTCTTCTCTAATATTTCTATTTAATACTTCCAATGTTAATACAAACAACAGAGGTGACAGCGGACACCCTTGTCTTGTTCCTTTTTTTTATTTGAATCAATTCAGTCAATTCTCCATTTATCATTACTTTGGCTGTTTGTTTATAATATATAGCTTCTATAGCCTTAGTAAACTTTCTACTAGAGTCCATCTGTTCCAGCTGTAATATCATAAAATGCCAATTCATGTTATCGAAAGCTTTCTGTGCATCAAGGAAAATCAAGGCCATCTGTTTTTCAGGATGGGCCTCATAGTATTCCAAGGTATCCAGAATTATCCTCATATTATCTTTAATCTGTCTTTTAGGCAGAAATCCATTTTGATCAGAATGTATAAAATTGTTTAAATATCTTTTAAGTCTTTCTGCCAGTATTAAAGCAAAGATTTTATAATCTGAGTTTAACAAAGATATAGGTCTATAGTTCTTAATTTGCTGCAAATCAGTTCCTTTTTTGAGATAATGTGATATAAGCCTCTGTCAATGTCTCAGGTAGTTTCTTCTTTAACATCACTTCATTCATGACCTCCAATAGTGGGAGACTCAACGACTCCTGAAATGTCTTGTAATATTTTGCTAGCAGCCCATCTGGGCCCGGCGCCTTCCCATTTTTTTGTTTTTTAAGTGCTTCAATTAATTCCATCATTGTTGTGTTTCCTTCCAACATCATTTCAGTATCTTTGGAGAACTGAGGTAAGTTCGCTTTCTGTAAATACTGTTTGATATTTTCCTCCTCTGTGCTCTCTTGTTCATATAGTTTCCTATAGTAGTCTTGTATGATTTTTTTTCTCTTCATTCCTGTGTCTAGCCTGACCTTGGTTATCCACTAGCTGTGTTATTTTCCAAGATTCTCTCTCTTTTTTCAATTTATATGCTAACCATCTACCTGGTTTATTAGCACTTTCAAAATAATTCTGTTTCACATCTCTAATTTTTTATGCTAAATCTTCTTTTTCAATTAAACCCATTTTTTATTTAATTAATTCCATTTTCATTTTAGCATCTTTTTTATCTGGAAATTTCTGTAAATCTTCCTAAAGTTTCTTACGGCTGATTTCTAATATTTTGTAGGCTTGTCTTTTCTTAGCATTTCTTTTCCTTGTATAGTCTATGATCAAGCCTCTTGCATAGGCCTTCATTGTATCCCAAGGATTTTGTACTGATGTATCTTCCTTTTTATTTTCCTTAAAAAGAAGGCCAATTCCTTCTCCATTTTCTGTACAAATTTCTTGTCTTTTAGTACTGTAGTGTTTAAAGTCCATCTGCTTCTTTTCCTTTGTACTTTCCATTTCATCATCATAGGGTTATGATCTGCCCAGGTATTGGTTTCTATGTCAATTTCTTCTATACTGAGAGTCAATTCCATTGTTGTCCATATCATGTCTATTCTAGACCATGATAGGTTTCTATTTGAGTAAAAGGTATATTGTCTACTTTCTGGATTTCTTTCTCTCCATGCATCTTTTAAATTTGTTTCCCCTACCATTTTAAAAAAAGATTTTGGAAGGATCTTTCTACTTTGTTTCATTGCCTTTTGTGTTCTATAGTCTAATTTCCCATCAACTATGCCATTAAACTCTCCCATCATAAAGATATTTTCATAGTCCGGCTCAATGATTTTCATATGTAATTTTCTGTAGAAGTCTTCCTGGTTGTCATTTGAAGCATACACTGCTATTATAAGTATTTTCGTATTATTATTATTTCCACCATCAAAATTCTACCATTTTCATCTGTGTGTATTAACTTCACCTCAATTGTACCAATTGTATCTCTTATGTATTCCTCTTTTCTTACATTGTGGCAGTGAGGTGAATATTTTCCCCAATTTTGGCTGTATCAATAATTGTTCATGATGCTTTTTAATATGTATTTCTTGTAAACAAATTATGTCCAATTTTAATTTCTCTAGTTTGTGAAATGTCTTTCTTCTTTTGGTAGTTGAATTAAGTCCATTTATGTTTATCGTTATCTATTTTCTCTCTTCCATATTCATACTTTATAGTTAGGGTTTATATCTCTAGTCAATCTTGGTTCACTTTGTGGTTTAAGTTCCACCTTGTCACGCACAGTGCCTTGTTCTTTTTCAATCATTGCTAACAATTCTGTCTCCTGCAATTCAACCAATGTGACTTCTCCACTTGTATCCATTTCTTTCTCTTTAAGATATTCTGCACAAAATTCTCTAGCTTTGTCTATTGAGTCAATCCTGTATTTTTGTTGTTGCCATGTAAACACCAGGTCTTCTGGTGCCAACCATCTGTAATTCACACCTTTCTGCAATAAAATTTTGGTCAAAAAATAGTATTCTCTTCTCATCTCTCTCACTCTTCTCAGGACTTGCTTCCACACCACAATTTCCTTGTCTTTATATTTCAGTGTTTTGTCTCTTGCAAACTGCAATATTTGTGCTTTAATTGACTTTTTGGTGAATCTGATATGAACTTCCCTTGGGAGGTTATGCCTTGTTGCGTATCTTGTGTGTACTCTAAAAATCTCATCAATACCATCTATCATCTTTTCTTTATTAATTTCTAGGGCTTCAGCCAATATTTCTACCATTTTCTCTCCCAAGTTTTCTCCCTTCTCCTCTTCTGTGTTTTGGAATCTAAGATAAAATTCTGCTCTGTCCATCTCCCATCCCAATATTCCACTTTTATCTCATTTAACCTCCTCTAGTCTACTGTCGATATTTCTAATTTTTTCATCTCTTTGCTCCTCTCTTTCCTCGACTTTTTGGAGTCTGTCCTCATACTTTTTCATCATTTGATGTATATTCTCCATCTTTTCATCTGTATTTTCCATTCTTTGCTCAATTTTTTCTGTTCTTTGTTCAATTTTTTCTGATTGCAGTTCAATATTTTCCACTTCTGTTTGTAGTTTTTGAATTCCTTGCCAAATCATTTGTAAAGTAATTTCCTTGTCTGTTTCCTGTTGAAGCATCAATTGTATTGACCTCTTATCTCCTGATGGTGAGGAAGAGGGCGTTGAAGTGGCTGATCTGAATGTTGTTCCTGTTCTACTCATTGTAGTATAAGAGAAATCAAGGTGGATCCAAAAAAGCACAATAGAAAACAGTAGCCTCAGATAGTAATTGAAGAAAAAAAGGATAAAAAAGGAAAAAGAAGAAAGAAAAGAAAAGAAAAAGAAAAATCTAGTAAAAATTATTCAGACTCTTGTATGTCTTAATCCAATAATCTGATTAGTCCCAAAAAGAAAAAGAATGGAGGGACAAAAAAAAAGGGGGGGGGGAGAAAAGGGAGAAAGATATTAGCCACTTTGCTTTTTTTCAACCAAAAAGAGAAAAGTGGGGTGGGGAGAAAAAAGGTCTCTTTTATAAATTCTCCTATATTTGTTTACAGCTATCTTTCCAGAGTTGCTGCAATCTTCTCAGGAAGTTTTCCCCACTTTCAGACTCTTTTGGCTGATAGTACCCAGCAGAGCACCTGCATAAACAAATTACAAAGTCTCTTTGATGCTCTCACCCACTATCGTATCTGAAACAAATATAGAATCCTTGAGGAGTACAAAGTAACAATTTTCTTACCAGGAGAAAGCAGAGAGAAAAAATAAAAATAATATTTCCAATCCACTATTGCTTAATCTTTCCCTGTTTCCCTCCCTTAGTCTCAAAAGCTAAAAAAGAGTTTTTAATTCAATACAAAGCCAAAAAATATTGGGGAAAAAAATAAAGGACATTAAAAAATTTAAATTCCAAGAAAGTTAACCAACAAGTTTCATTTCAGTCCAGTTTTACTAACCAAATCAGCTATAAGCATCCATCCCAAAGGAAAAAAAAAATTTAAAAAGGCAAAGGAAAAAAAATTCTTCTAAAATAGTCTTAATGAGCCCTTCAGGAGAAGGGCGGTATACAAATTAAAATATTATTATTATTATTATTATTATTATTATTATTATTATTATTATTATTATTATTATTATTATTATTATTATTATTATTAATTTTTCTAAGAAAAAGATTAACAAAAGATTCTCTCACCACACCAGCACGCTTCCTTTCAATTCCTTCTGTTCCCGAGCTGTCCCAACTTCAGCAACTTTATAGCTGGATCTTCTTCACCGGAAAAAAAGGCTTCTCCTGGATCAATAAGGGACTTCTGTGGTGTCCCTGAGATAGTCAGGATGTGCCCTTTTCAATCACTGTTTTACGGGACAGTGAGGTCCAATTGGGACCGTCCAGGTGAGAAGATATCTACCGTGGTCCTGGAGCTTCCAGGTCGCCTGTCGTGTCATCGCAACGTCAGCTCTGCCCCCTGAATGAGGCTTACTTTTAAGGAAACATAGCCGACACAGAAAAGGGTTAATTGCTTCTTTGTAAGATAGTGAGCCTTGTGTTTATTGCTGCACTTCAAAATACATTTATTGGGGTGGGGGGGAAGCCCTCATTGAATAGAGTGGGGTATACTAAATGTACTCTTGTAATCAGTTTTAATTTGTACAAAATGCTACTTTATTTCTCTTAACTTTTTGTGTTCTTTATTTCTTGTATTTTTCAATTACTCAAATTCCCTAGATTGCAAACCCTTTTGGGCCTGCAAACAATTTTTCTAATGTTCTAACCTTTTCTCTAAGGAAACATGCATTATAAATTATTTCTAAAATAATACAATTTAAGATATGTCAATTGCCCAAAGAACTGATTTTTAAAGGCAAATTAAGCACCAAATATATCAATCAAGCTAAATAAATAAAAGCTAAGAAATAGCCACAAACTGTTTACTTAAATCCAGATGTGTTACAAACCTTACTATAAAACAAGATGAGATTTTCTCCTTATAATGCAGAATAGTCCATAGTATTTAGAAGTACAAGGTAGATTTATGTTGAGTGTAGGTTGCATTAAGGTCACAATATTAATAGCAATAAAACATCCTGCTCACTTTTACAAGCAAAATATACTCACAATGGTATTTAAGAGGAAGATAAATTAGATTGCTAAAGGCAATAAGCAGTGTCTGTGTTTGCATTATTAAATATTGAATGCAAGAGACTTGTCTGGTTGTGGTTACCACAGAAACATATGCTCAGCCATCAGAAGATTATCTCAATGTCTGAATCCCCCACTGCAAAAAAAAGAAAAATGGTCTAAGGAAAATCATGTGGGAAGAAATGGGTTTTGGGAAGATGAATTGCATTGCTGAATACATCTCATACCCTGCTGTAATCTCACTAGAAATAGATCTCATTCACTTAATGACTGCCCTATTTAGCAGCTTTTGAAGTTATGCTGACACTGAAAAAGTAACTTTACAACCAGTTCACTTGTACTTATGATAGTCCCTGCATCCCTGCAGTCATGTGATTGAGATTCAGATGCAGCATACATTTATGGGTGTCTCAGTGGCTCATGGTCACATGATCACCATTTGCAGAGTTAAGAGAAGAATTGCAAGTCACAATCATATCATGCCTTGCTTAGTAGCCAAAGATAATTTGCTTAACAGCCTTGCTTGAATTGATGTTGCAGATACAAGCATGTATTTATGTCTACAGTATCATGATGATCAATGATTTCCAAGAACAACACCTTTTTCATGTGATAGTTTGAACATGGCTTTTCTCCATTTCCCTATCAACTTTGATGGAATCTCTTCCATAATATAGATTCTTAACAATCCTTGCTGGAAGAGAGAGCTCCTATTTGAACCAACTGATTCTTTTTTTTCTGCAGACAAGTAGCAGCTATTTGATACATTTTCATTAGCATTGCGGCAGGCAAGAAATATTTATACTTCCTATTTGCACTGACTACTTAGAAGAGTGAGATTATTACGATTTGTAATGATACACTTTCAGCACAACAAATTTGCATCTAACGTGACAAGTAGAGATATAGAAAATTCCAATCATGAATAAGATATGAATTGTGATGTTTGTGTCCTCATGTATATTACAAGGATTGAAGGGTTGGAGGGCAAAAGATAAAATAAATTGTAGGTTGATATCTATGATTTGCTACTATACATATTCAGTCAAATGTAACTGGATTTAAGAATTTGAGCAGAGGTTTTACGCTTCACTTAAGTGACTGAAACTACATAGAGCAAATAAAAAAAAAATATGAATCTGGTTTAAACTGAAACTACGTATTTTATTAAGCTTGTGGAATATGAAAAATATTAACTTTTTTTTTCATTTGCTTCACTTGAACCAATCCAAACTAAAGATTATAAACCAATGTCTTAGTTCCAAATGTTTCTACTCATCCAGAGGGATGGGGTAGTGAAGTGAAGGCAGTAATGGACAAAAAGTATTTTCAAAATTGTGCATTCACTATTCTCTTCCTACTGTGAATTTACAGATACTTAACAGATACAGAAACAGTTCTGTTTTGGAAGTGAACCACAGACAGCTGCTGTTCTAAACCCTAGAAGTACACTCTTATTTTTCAGATGAAGGCCCCCTTTAGCTTTGATCTAAAATGCTGGTGCTCTACTCAAAAACTAGTGGGGGGAACCAAGGCAAAAAGTGCATTTGATTTGCATTTCAAATGTAATTAAAATTAAATGCACTCAATTAGATGATTTTCCAGTTGGATATTTAACAATTTCACTTTAATTTTTCCATTAAAATTATAATTTGGTAAGAACATTTTGGAGTATTTTGAGGGCTGCTTCAAGGCTTTTGGTGCCTCAAACCATGCATCTCAGTTAAGTATATTTTGTAAGAAGGAAGTTCAATTGAACATAGTGTGACTTTTTTGCATGACTGGACTGTAAATCTTGAATTTTATATTTAATCATCATGATACATGACAAAAATCAGACTATATTAATATTCCAGCTTCCTAGTTTTCTCCTGGCAATTTTCTTATTTTACAGCCTCCTCACCTGTCACATAATATGAACAAAGCTGAGAACTCTTCCTCAAGGCCATGTTAATGTGTATTCTTCCATTCTTGAATTTACAGAAAAAGTATGCCAGAAATCATTGTTCATTCCCAACTTCTATTTTGCCTCAGTACTGAGAGTGAAGTGGTGCTGTCTTTATAAATACACTGTGGGACAAGTTAAGGAAAGCAATTAATGAACTCCCCTGTTTTTTCTTCTTCTTCTTCTCCTGTCAAACTTCTCAATTGGCAGGAAATACACTCATTAATCACTTTTCCTGGCATAGTTTTGGGAGAATTTTGAGATTGGCTAATTTTGATGATTGATTTAAATTTCATATTTTCCCAGGGCATCACTCAAAATTCCCTGAAGATTAGGTAATTTATCCTACAACTATTAGGCTTGAGATTAACCTTGAGTGATGTGAACTTTATCAAAGTTTCAAAATCTGATACCAACTCAGGTTTAGTTGGGGAGTTCCTGACAAAACAGGAGAAGAAATCTTTTCTATTTTACACGACAATTTCTTTCTCCCATTAGCCACTGTTTTTAAATTTGTTTTTAAGAGTGTAATGCTTTTCATTTGAATTATCATATAAAATATCTTTACCAAAAGGGTATGAACATGGGAGAAGTGAATTTTACAGGTTTATCCTGATAGCAAAGAAACATGATAAAGTGTTGAGAGAAAATAAAACCAATAGATTCATTCATGTCTAAAGGAATTTAGATTTTAGACTTTTAGTGTATATCAAAGAACAGAAGAATACAAAGGCAAAAGAACATAGTTTAGCTAGATAAACTAGTTAGATATACTATTAGAACTAATAGATAAGAGCAAGAGCAATATATAATTATGTAGCAAATTATAATTCACCAGCAGTACACAATTAGCTATTTCATATGAAATTAAACATTGTTGATTGATTCACCTGCCTTATTTATAAAATATGTATATTTAAATGTTCTAAATATGGATTATAGAATCTACAAGATTAGTTTGTCCCCTCCACCCCTCCGTTGCAGTGGCATTGTGGTGAGGAGCAGTCTCAAGGTCAAAACAAGCAAGATAATGGTTATGGCACATATCTGAAGTCTCTCTCTTTTGTACATGCACATGACATTCACGTACATACAAAAAAAGTTGGGCTTGAATTGAGCTTCTGACCAGGTTTTGCAACTGTGTAACACAAGGTTGGCCTCATGATATGCTTTTATCATGTTGATGAGAACATTAGAACCCAAACAAAATTGACTTCAAAGCAGACCATTAGGAGAAAAAAGTGTTGTGGCTATTGAGGACATAATCTCGCCAAGAAGTACTGAACTAGTAGACACCTGACGGCCACCATTTTTATTTTTTTTTACAAATATGCTTTTCTATAGTTTATCACAGTAACTTTTATACCCTATGTCTTGGATTCTTTTCTTCTCTTCTGCCTCTTTAGCATTGATTCTTCAGATAAAGATGATCCCTTATTCTTTGGAGAAGGGAATGCGGATATGAAAGGATGTTTTGATGAAAACAATGACAATTTGGTTTGGATTCCAAAATGATTCAGTCTCCCCAATCAGAAGGGATAACAATGACAAATAAATTAGAATAGAATAGAATAGAATAGAATTTTTATTGGCCAAGTGTGATTGGACACACAAGGAATTTGTCTTGGTGCATATGCTCTCAGTGTACATAAAAGAAAAGATACGTTCATCAAGGTACAACATTTACAACACAATTGATGGTCAATATATCAATATAAATCATAAGGATTGCCAGCAACAAGTTATAGTCATAACTTTAATTAGGTAAATTAGAATTCTCAGTCCATTCAAAGTCAGTGTAGAAAGTTTTTATTACAATGTTAAAAGTCACATGAAACTATTTTGCCAGTTCCTGGATATTTAATCGAAGGCCTGCTTAAAATCAAGGAAGGCCACAAAAAGAGAGGAATTTTTTTTATACGTGTATTTTGGAACCAGATGGTGAAATACCAATATATGATCCACCGTTGATCTTCCTTCTCTAAAACCAGCTTGTTCATCTTTGATTATCCCCCCTGAAATTAGCCAATTCTGAAGTTTATAGTTTAGGTGTTTGGCATACAATTTACTAATAACACTCAGAAGACTAATGTGTCTATAATTGCCTGGGTCATTTCTATTACCCTTTTTATAAATTGGTATAACAATTGCTAATCCCCAATCTCTTGGCATATGGCCCATTTTATCTATAAATGTAAACACAGATGGTGGAGCCCACCAACCGGTGTTCTTTTTTATTATTTCTGGCAGGACATTATCAGCACCAAGTGCCTTATTAGCCTTGAGGGCTCCGATCAACCAGGATATCTCTTCTGGTGTAACAGGAGGCCTGTAAGAAGTTTGGTCCAAAGTAATTTGGATCTCCTTAGTTACATAGTTGGAGTCTGTATATAGCTCTCTAAAATATTCTTTCCAAGTATGAATCGGTACCTCACTAGTTGGGGGTAGGGGGGATTTCCCCAGTCCTCCAGTGATGTACCAGAAAAAGGGATGTATTTTTTGTCTTGACTGATGCAATTAATCTATACTAAGATAGACTTTTCTTTTCTTTTAGGAGGGTCTTATATTGTGCCTTCAACTGCTTTAAGTAGTGAGTTTGATCCTCAGAAGGGACGTTTTTACTTTTTCTGTACAGCCAGTTATATATCCTTTTCAGTTGCACGCAATCTGTATTAAACCATTTTTTATTCTTTAAAACTGGCTTTTTGGAGTGACTAAGTATTCTGTTAGTGAGAACCAATTTCAAATTTGAAATTAAGGTTTCAAACCCCTCTAAGTATAATCCTTTAAATTTATTTCTTAGTAGAGATGTAGTAGTTCTATGGTTTCTGGAACTAACATCAATTTAGTAACATCCTTTGCATTTTTCTCGGTCCATTTAATTTTTACCTGGGTATATTGGCTTTCTAACTTGGGTAGGTAGATTGACCCAGCCCTTAAAAATTTCTGGTGTAATGTAAGAATAAGGATTACTGTATCGTGATCGCTTTCTAGTCATGAGTCTACCTCCATCTTCTGTAAGAACGTCCGGAGGTTGTATAATATTATCCAGTAATCAACTGTGGATTTTCTTCCTGCTCCTCAATAAGTATATTCTGCTGGGTAGTCGCCCCATGTGGAACCATTAAGGATACAAAGATCCAAATGTACAGTCATCTATCTTACACACAAACCTGTCTGATTTGCTTTAGGGTCTTTAAATTGTCTGGAATGCAGGGTTCTCCTGTTACATTCTCATCATAATGGATCTTAAATTGATTATTTATTTTTATTTATTTTTATTTATTTATTTTGTCACAACAATAGATATAAGTATCATACAAAAAAGATTATATAGTATATAAACATATATATGAGTAAATATTAGGAGGTATAAGCATATATATATATATAAGAAGAAGAAAAAGAAAAACAATAGGACAGGAACGGTAGACACGTTTGTGCTCTTATGCACGCCCCTTATGGTTCTCTTAGGAATGGGGTGAGGTCAATATTAGAAAGTTTTTGGTTAAAGCTTTTGGGATTATGGGAAGAGACCACAGAGTCAGGTAAAGTGTTCCAAGCACTGATGATTCTGTTACAGAAGTCATATCTTCTGCAATCTAGATTAAAGCTGTTAACATTAAGTTTAAATCTATTGGTTGCTCTTGTATTATTGCAATTAAAGCTGAAGTAGTCTTTAACAGGAAGGACATTACAATAGATGATTCTATGCGTTAAACTTAGGTCTTGTCGAAGCGACAGAGTTCCAAGTTTTCTAAGCCTAGAATTTCAAGTCTGGTGGGATAAGGTATTTTGTTGTTTTCAGAGGAATGAAGAACTCTTCTTGTAAAATATTTCTGGACATGTTCAATTGTATTAATGTCAGAAATGTGGTGAGGGTTCCAGACAGGCGAGCTGTATTCTAGAATTGGTTTAGCAAATGTTTTATATGCTCTGGTTAGTAGTATAGTGTTTTTGGAAAAGAAGCTACGCAAGATTAGGTTTACAACTCTTAGAGCCTTTTTTGCTATGTGGTTGCAGTGGGCTTTGGCACTTAGATCATTTGATATGAAAACTCCAAGGTCTTTAACAGGATGGGGGTCATCTGTAAGGTAATGTCCATCAAGTATGTACTTAGTGTTTGGGTTCTTTTTTCCAATATGTAAGACTCAACCATTTGCTGGTTGAGATTTGGAGTTGCCAAGTTTTAGACCAAGCAGTTAGATGATCAAGGTCTGTTTGAATGGTAGATGTATTGTCTGTGATGGTAAATAGTTTGACATTGCCAGCAAAGAGAACACAATTACTTGAGATATGGTCACAAAGATCATTTATGTATAGTATGAAGAGTGTTGGTCCAAGAACGCTGCCTTGAGGAATGCCACTCTTGACAGGAACAGGATTTGATAGAGCATTGCCAATTTTGACCACTTGTTGTCTGTTAGACAGAAAAGCAGATATCCATTTGTGAAGGGGTCCTGAAATGCCATAGGATTTTAGTTTTAGGAGAAGTTTATCGTGTACTACTGAGTCAAAAGCTTTGCAGAAGTCTATGTAGATTGCATCTATTGTTTTGCCTTGATCAAGATTTGTAGTCCATATTTATTTATTTATTTTTTTATTTTATTTTATTTGATTTTTATACCGCCCTTCTCCCGAAGGACTCAGGGCGGTGTACAGGCATAATAAAAAACCGACAATACAATATACAGATTTAAAATGCGATTTAAAAAACTTATTTAAATTAGCCCAATGATTAAAATTTACCATACTAAAACCCCGTTTAAAATTAATAAATTTAAGATTAAAATCCCGATTTTAATATGTTTTTACAGTGGAGAAGTTGTAAGTTGTTTGGGCCCATCCTAGTGTTTAAATCCAGCCTATCATTATTGCTCCTGTGGGGTATTTGTCTGAGCAGCCAAGGATAAAATCTTCTATGCCATCCCAAATCTTGATCAAATTAAGTGGAGGAATATAGATATTAAAAAGCAAAATCTCCACCTGTTTAATTAAGAGTAAGGTAATCACAACCCATAGCTGAAAAGGTGACAGTGATACACATTTAAATTGCATAATACTATGTATTATGTATTAACTATGTATTAACTATGTATTAACTGTCAAAAGTGGCATTCCCCAAGGTAGTGTTCTTGGACCAACACTCTTCATACTATACATAAATGATCTCTGTGACCTCATCTCAAGTTATTGTGTTCTCTTTGCTAATGATGTCAAACTATTTAATACCACTAATAATACTTCTACCCTTCAAGAAGACCTCGACTTAATTTCCGATTGGTCTAAAACTTGGCAACTCCAAATCTCAACCAGCAAATGCTCAGTGTTACATATTGGAAAAAAGAACCCTAACATCAAGTACAAACTTAATGGACATTACCTAACTGATGACCCCCACCCTGTCAAAGATCTTGGAGTTCTCATATCAAATGACCTTAATGCCAAAGCCCACTGCAACTACATAGCAAAAAAGGCCCTAAGAGTTGTAAACCTAATTTTACGCAGCTTCTTTTCTAAAAACTCTACACTACTAACTAGAGCATACAAAACATTTGCCAGACCTATTCTTGAATACAGCTCATCCGTCTGGAACCCATACCACATCTCTGACATAAATACAATAGAAAGAGTCCAGAAATATTTTACTAGAAGAGTTCTTCACTTTTCCGAAAACAATAAAATATCTTATACCAACAGACTTGAAATCCTGGGATTAGAAAATTTACAACTCCATTGACTTCGACATGACCTGTGTTTAACACACAAAATCATCTATTGCAATATCCTTCCTATAAAAGACTACTTCAGCTTCAATCGCAATATTATAAGAGCAAAAAATAGATTCAAGCTAAATGTCAACCGCTTCAAACTTGATTGCAGAAAATATGACTTCTGTAACAGAGTTGTTAATGCTTGGAACTCATTACCTGACTCCATAGTCTCTACTCAAAATCCCAAAATCTTCAACCAAAAACTGTCTACTATTGACCTCACCCCATTCCTAAGATGACTATAAGGGGCGTGCATAAGGGCACAATAGTGCTTACCGTTCCTGTCCTATTGTTCCCTTCACTATATCAAATTAATATAGTTGATGCATATTTTTATACTTATATATATATTTTCTTCAAGATATGTTGTTTTATCTATGACAATTGTTTATGTATACTGTTGTGACAAAAATAAATAAATTTTAAAAAAACAACCTAATGTCACAATATCCCTTTACTTGGGACAGCTGGGATAGAGTTAGCCCAATAACCATCTAACTGTATCTTTGTGGAGGTTCAGGTTTCCTGTAAGAAGAAGATGTCAAATTGTGATATATAGTCAAAAAAGAGTTGGTATTTGATGGAACAGTCCAACCCGTTATATTCCAGGTTATTTTGCCAGTCAAATTACGTTATGATCATTTGTTTGGGTTTGTCAAGCAACATTGAGTTTTTAATAATAATCTATTTCTTTAAAAAGTCTTATATCTCCAAGGCAGTGGTGGGTTTCAAATTTTTTTACTACCGGTTCTGTGGGTATGGCTTTGTGGGTTTGGCATGGCTTGATAGGCATGGCAAGGGAAGGATACTGTAAAATCTCCATTCCCACCCCACTCCAGGGGAAAGATACTGTAAAATTTCCATTCGGTCCCCAATCCAGGGGAAGGTTACTGCAAAATCCCCATTTCCTCCCAATCAGCTGGGACTCAGGAGGCAGAGAATAGATGGGGGCAGGGCCAGTCAGAATTTTTACTACCGGTTCTCTGAACTACTCAAAATTTCCACTACCGATTCTCCAGAACTGGTCAGAACCTGCTGAAACCCACCTCTGCTCCAAGGGCTTTAGTAGCCAGGAGAGATTAACTGTTGTATGGAAAATTGTTGTAAGTCAACAGGCTGAATTCAGAGATTGCTATTGGCATGGAAACAAAAAGAGTGACATAAACCTATACATTTTATATTTGCATTTAAGAAAATTACTGCATTCAAATAATAATGCTTTAGACTTCCTCTACATATTTGTAAGTCAAGATGTTTAAAATTCATTTATTATTATAAAGTACAATTCATTTGCTTCAATACAAAGAGGATATTTTAAAAATTAATATAAACCTATCCTTATAATTCTAGAACAATTAAACTTTTTAATAGTCTTAGTTTTCACCATAAACTTTTAGTTTGGCTAGTTAGTACTTAATTAGGTGAATAACAGAGCAAAATGAGTTTGCTTGTTATCATATCCCTGCTTCTCTTCAGATCTGTAACAGGAAATAAAAAAAATTGAAAATGGAATGTGTATATTAGGTATGGTTTGTTCTGCTGTGCCGTAAAATAATATGCTATTAAATAGCACCCTATAGCATATGTGGCTCATACACACTAAATCTGATTCTCTAACCTTCCAAGACAATACACAATTGCCCTATGTCTTGCTTGCATTATAGATTTCTGGAAGAAAACTAAGCATGTACAGAAAAGACATTTCCTGCACATGAATTTTATTAACTGGCAGGTAGGACTATTCAGAATAGAAAAGGTGAACTATGACAAAGAAGCCTATCTATTGCTTATTTGAAACATCCTGCAAACATCTGCCACATATTACATCAGAACAGACAGCATGCTTGGAAAGCTGTCAATAGTTATGCCTAGAGATATGGAAGTACCATAGTCTTATCTGAAAAAGAAGGAAGCATTCAATTAAAAAAATGTAATTGTCCTCCTCCTCCTCCTGGTCATTAGGACTTTTTTTCTACCTAATGAATTCCTCCTATGATTCTGATGAATATACATGCAGCTCAGAGCAGTTAATGACAGGGTTATAGCCTACTTCAATCAGTAGATAAACAACTAAGGAACCAAAATATGCATAGGAAGCAGTGTGTTTCCTGTAGGCAATTCCAATGTACTGCCAATGGTTCACACGTTTGGTAATCATTTGCATGCTGTATTCCATGCAAGCTAAAATATGTGTTGGTTCCGTCCCAGGCGCCTGATGGACCCGGAGAGGTTCCAGACGGAGCTTGGGCCGTTTCCTGAGGATCTTGCCCACGGCACGACTGAAGAACTAGTTGCAGCCTGGGAACGGGCCGCGGCTGGGGCTTTGGACCGTGTCGTGCCTTTGCGGCCTCTGACCCGGCGTAGATCTCACTTGGCTCCATGGTTCTCTGAGGAGCTGAGGGAGATGAAACGCCGGAGAAGACGCCTAGAGAGCACCTGGAGGTCTAGCCGTTCCGAGGCTGATCGGACACTAGTGAGGTCTTTTACTAAGACCTATCTAGTGGCAATGAGGAGACGCGTTCTCGTTTCCTCCCTCATTGCATCGGCAGATAACCGCCCAGCCGCCCTGTTCCGGGTGACCGTTCCTCCTTCGCCAGGAGGCGGGATGACCCCCTGCAGGGACAGGCTGAGGAGTTTAACGGTTATCTATACGATAAAATCGTTCAGCTTCGGGATAGTTTAGACCAAAATTGCAATGGTCCAGATGGGATGGAGGAGGCACGTCTTGTTGAGGTAGTTTGGGATGAGTTTGAGTCTGTGGCTCTCGAGGGGCGTGGACAGGTTGCTGGGAAGGATACATGCGACCACATGTTTACTGGCCCCGTGTCCTTCCTGGCTGGTGCTGGCTACTCAGGAAGTGACACGAGGCTGGCTCCAGGGAATTATAAATGCTTTGTTGATGGAAGGGGTTTTCCCTGCCGCCTTGAAAGAGGCGGTGGTGAGACCCCTCCTCAAGAAGCCTTCCTGGACCCAGCTATTTTGGGTAACTATCGTCCAGTCTCCAACCTTCGCTTTGTGGCGAAGGTTGTAGAGAGTGTGGTTGCGTGGCAGCTTCCCAGTACCTGGATGAAGCTGTCTATCTAGACCCGTTCAGTCCGGCTTCGGTCCGGTCACAGCACGGAGACAGCTTTGGTCGCGTTGGTGGATGACCTCTGGAGGGCCAGGGACAGGGGGTGTTCCTCTGCCTTGGTCCTATTAGATCTCTCAGCGGCTTTCGATACCATCGATCATGGTATCCTGCTGCGCGGTTGGAGGATTGGGAGTGGGAGGCACCGTTTATCGGTGGTTCTCCTCCTATCTCTCCGACCGGTCGCATGACGGTGTTGACGGGGCAGAGGTCGACCGCGAGGCACCTCACTTGTGGGGTGCCTCAGGGTCGATTCTATCGCCCTCCTGTTCAACATCTATATGAAGCCGCTGGGCGAGGTCATCAGTGGTTTTGGGGTGAGTTATCATCTGTCGCTGACGATACGCAGCTGTACTTTTCCACCCGGACCACCCCAGCGAAGCTGTCAAGTGCTGTCCCGGTGTTTGGAAGCCGTGCGGGTCTGGATGGGGAGAAACAGACTCAAGCCCAACCCCTCCAAGAGGGAGTGGCTGTGGATGCCGGCACCCCGGTTCAGTCAGCTGCAGCTGCAGCTGGCTGTGGGGGGCGAGTTATTGGCCCCAACGGAGAGGGTGCGCAACTTGGGAGTCCTCTTGGATGGGCGGCTGTCGTTTGACGATCATTTGGCGGCCGGCTCCAGAGGGCCTTCCACCAAGTTCGCTTGGTGCGCCAGTTGCGCCTTCCTTGACCGGGATGCCTTATGCACGGTCACTCATGCCCTCGTAACTTCCGCCTGGATTATTGCAATGCTCTCTACATGGGGCTGCCCTTGAAGTGCACCGGAGGCTGCAGTTAGTCAGAATGCAGCTGCGCGGGTAATAGTGGGAGCAACTCGTTGCTCCCATGTAACACCACTCCTGCGCAGTCTGCACTGGCTTCCTGTGGTCTTCCGGGTGCGCTTTAAGATTTTGGTCACCACCTTTAAAGCGCTCCATGGCTTAGGACCCGGGTACTTACGGGACCGCCTGCTGTTACCGTTTGCCTCCCACCGACCCGTACGCTCTCACAGAGAGAGCCTTCTCAGGGTGCCGTCCGCCAAACAATGTCGGCTGGCGGCCCCCAGGAGTAGGGCCTTCTCTGTGGGAGCTCCCACGCTCTGGAATGAGCTTCCCCCTGGTTTACGTCAAGTACCTGATCTTCGGACCTTTCGCCGTGAGCTGAAAACGCACTTATTTATTCAAGCGGGACTGGCTTAAAATTTTATTGGGTTAAAATTTTATTGGGTTATTTATATTTTAATATTTTAATTCGTTTTAAATTTGGCCATCTTATAATATGCTTGTTTTAATTTCTTTTAATATTGATATTGTGATTTTTTACTTGGCTGTACACCGCCCTGAGTCCTTCGGGAGAAGGGCGGTATAGAAATTGAATAAAATAAAATAAATAAATAAATAAAATAAATATCCAGAAGAAGTTCAAAATGAATTAATCATATGTCTAAATAATCATATTTACCTTTTTACATTTTATTAAAGTAGGGGAAGAAGGAGTAAATATATAAATTTTAAAGCTCTGAGGAGAAAAGGAACACATTTGTCAACTATTTGTTCTCAGGTGTTGTTAGAGCAGGGGTGTCAAGCTCAAGGCCCAGGGGGCCGGATGTGGCCCATGGGGTGCTTTGATCTGGCCTGCAGGGCTGCCCTGGAAATAGGAAAGGCCTGCAGTGTGTCTGCCAGCAAAAATGGACTCTTGAGGTACATTTTTGGCTGCAACAGCCTCCTTCAACCCTCTGCCAGAGAAAACAGAGCTCAGGAGGGCCCTTGGGAGGGTTTTCACTGGCAGAGGGTTGCAGGAGGCCATCACAGCCAAAAACGGAGCTCAGGAGCCCATTTTCGTTGGCAGAGTGCTCAGACCACCACAGGTGCTCCCAACACAAGTTATGTCAAGCTGGCCATGCCCACACCAGCCACCACCACCATGGCACCCTAAGATAAAACACAACCCTGATGTGGCCCTCAATGAAATCGAGTTTGACACCCCTGTGTTAGAGCATTATAAACAAAGGATTTCATTTTAATATTTTTTTTCTTTCTAGTGTTCTACATAGAGTCCACTGTCCAGGTCAACCAAATGTTGATCTATTGATTGTGACAGGATTGTAACAGGAAGTGACCAACCAGCTTGTCAACCAAGCCTGATATCATGAACTGAGAGAGAATGACTTGATCAAAATTGCTCAGCCAGCTTTCATGCCTAACACAGTACTAGAATTCAGCCTCCTGGTTTAGCTCGATGCCTTAACTATTATACCAATAGTTGGGGGTTTAGGATTATATAAATAATTATATAAATAATTTTTAAAAAGTTATTCTTAGTGATTAATAAAATAGTTATTTTAGTCATTTAAGCCCAAATTGTAAACTTGAAAATATGGAAGCTTCTAGGAAGAGAAGTATATAATACCTTTCCTAACTAGAACTTTTTAATATGATTCCCTTTTATCACTGTCTTGGTTAGATAGGAACATAGTCATGCTTTGGCCTTATTGATTTCAATGGGCATAAAGCTAAACTTAACTGAATCCAAGGTAAACAAAATGGCTTTATTTGTTTTTAGGCTTATCCTTTTGTTTCAGATAACAGCATGCATACTGGATTTTAAATGTAGTTTTGTTCTACAGCTTTGAGGAAAGATTCTTGTTGGGGCTGCAACATTGGAAGAAAGGGGATAATGATTTTAATCTCCCTTCTGCCTTCAACTGATGTTTATTTTATTTTATTTATTTTTTAGTTTGTCAAACATGTACAAGATAGCAGATATGAATATGAACATGGACATGGACATGAACGAGGAAAATGAATACAAATAAATGGGAACAGTAGGACAGGGATGGTAGCACACTGGTGCACTTATGCATGCCCCCTTTAGGGATCTCTTAGGAATGGGGTAAAGCTGTGAGGGTTTGAGGATGTAACAATGGAGTTGGATAGAGCATTCCAGGTGTTGAACACTCTGTTGCTAAAGTCGTGTTTTCTGCAATCGAGTTTGGAGTGGTTTATCTTGAGTTTGTATCGATTGGTTGCAGTGTATTATTGAAGTTGAAGCTGAAGAAGTTATTGACAACAGGTAAGACATTGTAGCAGACAATTTTGTGTACTATGCTTAGATCAGACTGCAGGTGGCACAGTTCCAGATTGTCCAAGCCCAAAATTTCAAGCCTAGTGACATAAGGGATTCTACTGTGAGTAGAGGAGTGGAGACCTCTTCTCGTGAAATACCTCTGGACCCGCTCAATCGTATTAATGTCTGATATACAGTATGGATTCCAGGCAGATGAGGTGTATTCGAGAATTGGTCTGGCAAAGGTTTTGTATGCCCAAGTTAGCAATACAATGTTACTGGAGAAGAAGCTTCGCAAAAGTAGATTAACAATTCTTAATGCTTTTTTGGCAATGCTGTTATAGTGAGTTCTGGGGCTCAGATCATTTGAAATGAGTACTCCTAGGTCCTTGACAAAATGAGGGTGGTCTACGAGGTTGTTTCCATCCAACTTGTATTTGGTGTTCTGATTTTTATTGCCAATGTATAGGACAGAGCATTTATTAGCTGAGATTTGGAATTGTCAAATACGCGACCATTCTGACACATGGTCAAGGTCGCTTTGTAGGGCAGCAGCATTATCAGTGGTGTTAAATAATTTTATGTCATCAGCAAAGAGGATGTAGCTGCTTTTAATATGATCGCATAGGTCATGGATGTACAGCAGAAAGAATGTGGGTCCTAAAATGCTGCCTTGGGGGACACCGCTGTTAACTGGTGCCAGATTTGATAGGGCCCTTCCTATTTTGAGTACTTGTTGCCTGTTTGACAGGAACGCAGCTATCCATTTGTGCAGGGATCCAGAAATGCTGTAAGAATTTAGTTGATCTCCCTTCTGCCTTCAACTGCTTTTTACAGAAAGAGTTACATGCTGCATTTGGAATCCTGCATTTAACATCCTGTATATCTTAGCTTTGAGTGGTTGGAAAGAATAACGTGATCAACCTCATCTCACAAGGCTCTAGGAAAGCTAAATGGACTTGCTTCCATTTGATGTTTTGTTCTACAGCTTTGAGGAAAGATTCTTGTTGGGGCTGCAACATTGGAAGAAAGGGGATAATGATTTTAATCTCCTTCTGCCTTCAACTGCTTTTTACAGAAAGAGTTACATGCTGCATTTGGAATCCTGCATTTAACATCCTGTATATCTTAGCTTTGAGTGGTTGGAAAGAATAACGTGATCAACCTCATCTCACAAGGCTCTAGGAAAGCTAAATGGACTTGCTTCCATTTGATGTTTTGTTCTAAAATAATCTATACATTTTGGTACATCTTTTTAAACTAAGAACTCAGTTGCAACGTTTGGAGAAATATGAAAGACTAAACCTAACTGTCCTAATTTCTATTTGGAAGGCTAATTTATTTCAAAATACCGACAGATTGAAAATTTGAAGCATTCCTACAGTTTACAGAATTCACCCTTCCTTAGC
The DNA here is from genome assembly GCF_028640845.1 of Ahaetulla prasina. Lineage (NCBI taxonomy): Eukaryota > Metazoa > Chordata > Lepidosauria > Squamata > Colubridae > Ahaetulla > Ahaetulla prasina. The sequence continues at coordinate 44,983,755 of NC_080545.1, read as the reverse complement.
CTCAGCAAGATAATTTCCCTTAAAAATAAGCAAGAGTTTAGGGGATGAGAGAAGGAAGGACATCAGTTTTACTAAGCAGGTCTGCCATAAAACTAATGGATGCTAAGCTACATGCATATCAGTTCCCCAAGGAAGCAGCTTATTAACTGCCAGCACTACTTGAAGTAGCAGCTCACTAAGTTTCTAAAACAACCCAAGGGACTGAAAGTGATTTCTTTTTTCAAACTTCAGGAAAGATCTACAGAGAAAGGTAAGCAAAATACTGCATGCAATTAACAAACATAAAGGTGAGAGTAAAAGGAACATTGCAGATTTTCATAAATCAGGGCTGAGCTGAAATGAAGATTCATTAGACATTTTCGCAGGATATATTTTGTACTCTTTATGAGAGGATGTAGCTGCTTATAATATGATCGCGATGGTCATTTATGTAAAGCAGAAAGAGTGTGGGTCCTAAAACTCTGGCTTGGGGGACACCGCTGTTAACTGGTGCCAGGTTTGAGAGGGCACTTCCTATTTTGACTTCTTGTTGCCTGTTTGACAGGAACACAGCTATCCACTTGCGGAAGGATCCAGAAATGCTGTAAGAATTTAGTTGATCTCCCTTCTGCCTTCAACTGCTTTTTACAGAAAGAGTTACATGCTGCATTTGGAATCCTGCATTTAACATCCTGTATATCTTAGCTTTGAGTGGTTGGAAAGAATAACGTGATCAACCTCATCTCACAAGGCTCTAGGAAAGCTAAATGGACTTGCTTCCTTTTGATGTTTTGTTCTAAAATAATCTATACATTTTGGTACATCTTTTTAAACTAAGAACTCAGTTGCAACGTTTGGAGAAATATGAAAGACTAAACCTAACTGTCCTAATTTCTATTTGGAAGGCTAATTTATTTCAAAATACCGACAGATTGAAAATTTGAAGCATTCCTACAGTTTACAGAATTCACCCTTCCTTAGCCTCAGCAAGATAATTTCCCTTAAAAATAAGCAAGAGTTTAGGGGATGAGAGAAGGAAGGACATCAGTTTTACTAAGCAGGTCTGCCATAAAACTAATGGATGCTAAGCTACATGCATATCAGTTCCCCAAGGAAGCAGCTATCCATTTGTGCAGGGATCCAGAAATGCTGTAAGAATTTAGTTGATCTCCCTTCTGCCTTCAACTGCTTTTTACAGAAAGAGTTACATGCTGCATTTGGAATCCTGCATTTAACATCCTGTATATCTTAGCTTTGAGTGGTTGGAAAGAATAACGTGATCAACCTCATCTCACAAGGCTCTAGGAAAGCTAAATGGACTTGCTTCCTTTTGATGTTTTGTTCTAAAATAATCTATACATTTTGGTACATCTTTTTAAACTAAGAACTCAGTTGCAACGTTTGGAGAAATATGAAAGACTAAACCTAACTGTCCTAATTTCTATTTGGAAGGCTAATTTATTTCAAAATACCGACAGATTGAAAATTTGAAGCATTCCTACAGTTTACAGAATTCACCCTTCCTTAGCCTCAGCAAGATAATTTCCCTTAAAAATAAGCAAGAGTTTAGGGGATGAGAGAAGGAAGGACATCAGTTTTACTAAGCAGGTCTGCCATAAAACTAATGGATGCTAAGCTACATGCATATCAGTTCCCCAAGGAAGCAGCTATCCATTTGTGCAGGGATCCAGAAATGCTGTAAGAATATAGTTGATCTCCCTTCTGCCTTCAACTGCTTTTTACAGAAAGAGTTACATGCTGCATTTGGAATCCTGCATTTAACATCCTGTATATCTTAGCTTTGAGTGGTTGGAAAGAATAACGTGATCAACCTCATCTCACAAGGCTCTAGGAAAGCTAAATGGACTTGCTTCCATTTGATGTTTTGTTCTAAAATAATCTATACATTTTGGTACATCTTTTTAAACTAAGAACTCAGTTGCAACGTTTGGAGAAATATGAAAGACTAAACCTAACTGTCCTAATTTCTATTTGGAAGGCTAATTTATTTCAAAATACCGACAGATTGAAAATTTGAAGCATTCCTACAGTTTACAGAATTCACCTTCCTTAGCCTGCCATTGTTTTAGAATATTTATAGGATAAGTTGAGAATATTTCTAATCTTTTGGGGAGGCACCCCAAAAGAACATGCTATTATCTTCTTAGAGTGAGAGGCAGAGAAATGCAGATATACATACAGAAAGGAAGACATTGTTGCATGAATTTCTAGTACTTGGGTTAAAAAAAACCCCGTAAACCATAAACAAAGAAGAAAATAGGTTTGAGAAATGTTGTTCAGTTGAGCAACAACTGAGGTTTTCTGAATGTGACATTATGCCAGCTTCCAGAAGCACTTCTGACACTTAGGGAACTATGACAAATGAATTAGAAAAAAAAAAAGATTTTGCCTGAAGTATGAATAAGAATCAGTAAATCTTTTTTTAGAGGCTTTTTGACAGTCATTGCAGCACTGATATGAACCAATAAAATACAAAGGAATAGTATTATAATGTTGCTCACTCATGGAAAAACATCACCAGCTATAGCAATTTCAATAATTGCTTTATTAGTTGCTCTAATAAAGCAGGTTCAGTACAATTCTGTAATTGTTTATTGTGACAATTAAATGTAATCAATGGACATATTAATTAATCAGTTTTTTTATTATACATTACTATTGTTGATACAGACATTAATCCATAATGTGGCTTGTTTGATTTTGGCTTAGTAGTAGTTGGAGAAGTCAGCTCATAGTATGTCTCAGTGTCCTGACTATTTATTAAACAATGATTAAATAAACCATGCATTAATATCAATTGTGAACCAAACCAACATCAAATGACATATTACTGTGATATTGGCCATTGTTTTCATCTGTAAAGCATGGAATTTATTTTTTCTCAAAGTGTTGTCTTCTTGAATTTATTTTTTCTCAAAGTGTTGTCACTACAAATTCCAGATTTTATTTGCCAGGATTGTCAGCATTGGAGAAGGTTTATAACCAGATTTAGTTCCATATTTTAACCATCATGAAAATGGATTAGGTGAATGAAGAATAGGAACATGTACACACATACAAACACATGAATATTGAACAATAGTCTTCAAGCTTTTAATCTATTTTCATTCTTAAAAACTCCAGTGATGGAGCGCCCACAATTTCTGAAGGCAAAGTTAATTGTCCTCATTGTTAGGAAGTTTCTTCTTAATTCCAGGTTGCTTCTCTCTTTGATTAGTTTTTTTTTTTTAGATATCTTATCCTGCCCTCTGGTGCTTTGGAGAATAATTTGACTCCCTCTTCTTTGTGGCAGCCCCATAAATACTGGAATACTGTTATCATGTCACCCCAATTCTTCTTTTCTTTAGACTACCCATCTCAAACCTGCAGCTGATCTTCATATGGTTTAGTCTCCAGGCATTTGATCATCGTAGTTGCTCTTCTCTGAACTTTTTCCAAAGTCTCAACATCTTTTTTGTAGTGTGGTGACCAAAATTGGTTGTAGTATTCAAGGTGTGATCTTACTAGGGTTTTATAAAATGGCACTAATATTTCACATGATCTTGATTCTATGCCTCTGTTTCAAGGTCCTTCTCATAGTTACTGTTTTTGAGCCAGGTCTTGCCTAATCTATAATTATACAAATTAATGTATAAAACCTTGCTTTACTCCACTTTAAATTTCATGCTGTTTGATAGGGCACATTGTTCAAGTCTGTCAAAATCTTTTTGGATCCTGAGTTTCTCTTCTGGGATGTTAGCTATTCCTGCCAGCTTAGTGTCACCGGCAAATTTGATGAGTTCCCCTTCTATTCCCCCATCTAAGTCATTTGTGAAGATATGAAGAATACTGGGCCTAAGATGGAGCCTTGTGGTACCCCACTACTTACTTCTCTCCATGTGGATGTAGTACCATTAAGGACTACTCATTGAGTATGGTTTGTCAGCCAGCTACAAATCCATCTGGTGGTGATGTTGTCTGTTCCACATTTTCTAGCTTACCAGGAAGTAGATTGTGGTCTACTTTGTCAAATGCCTTAGTGAAATCTAAGTATACTATGTCCACAGAATTTCACTGGTCTACAAATTTAATGACTTTATCAAAGAATGAAATTAAATTGGTTTGGCATGATCTGTTTTTAACAAACCCATGCTGGCTACTAGTTATAACTTTATTTGTTTCTAAATGTTCACAGATCTGTTTTTTTATTATTATTATCTTTTCCAGGACCTTCCCAGGTATTGATGTTAGACTGATTGGTCTGTAGTTTCCTGGGTCTGTTTTTTCCCCTTTCTTGAAGATGGGAACCACATCAGCCCCTTTCCAATCCTCAGGTACTTTCCTGGTGCTCCAGGATTTTTGAAAGTTATAGTATAATGGTTCTGAGATAACATCTGCCGGCTCCTTCAGAACTCTGGGATGTAATCTGTCAGGACCTGGTAATTTATATTTGTCAAAATCAGATAGGTGTTCTCTTAACATTTTCTTGCTTATTTTAATTTTTATTTCTAGTTTGTCTTTTACAGTAGTTTTTTTAGTATGTTGGGCTATAATTTCTTTTTACTTTCTCCCTTCTGCCAGTTACTTACTTGCCAACTTCTCTCTTTAGTGGACCCAGTGTATTCTTGACTTTTTTCTTGTTATTAATATGTTGAAAGAAACTTTTTAAAAATTATCTTTGACTTTTGTAGCAAGCCTTAGTTCATTCTAAGCCTTTGTTTTCCTGACTTCATCTTTGCATGTTCTGGCTCTCTGCTGATAATCAATCTTAGTTATCTGTCCCTCTTTCCATTTTTTGTGCTTGTCCTTTTTGTCTTTCAGTTTGTCAGAGAGATCTTTGTGCAGTTATGCTGGTTTCTTCTATATTTTCTTGTTTTTCTCTTTCAGTGGTATTGTGTAGGACTGGGCTTTTATGATCAAATTTTTTAGAGTTTCCCATGCTTCTTGAGTTGGTTTCCTTTTTAGGATGTTCATCCATGGAATCTTTCCTAGGCTCTCCCTGAGTTTGTTAAAATCAGCTCTTAAGACGCTGGTTGGATTATTTTATATTGCTTGTGTTTGCATTATATTGAATTCTAGTATGACGTGGTCATACTTCTTCTCTATTAGTAAGAATTAGATCCAGTGCAGCTTTACTTCTCTATCTTTTGCATGATAAAGTTGGTGCAAAATGTCTTTAATTTGATTCACAGCTTGGAAATTACTTTTCTTGGACTGCCATTGTTTTAGAATATTTATAGGATAAGTTGAGAATATTTCTAATCTTTTGGGGAGGCACCCCAAAAGAACATGCTATTATCTTCTTAGAGTGAGAGGCAGAGAAATGCAGATATACATACAGAAAGGAAGACATTGTTGCATGAATTTCTAGTACTTGGGTTAAAAAAAACCCCGTAAACCATAAACAAAGAAGAAAATAGGTTTGAGAAATGTTGTTCAGTTGAGCAACAACTGAGGTTTTCTGAATGTGACATTATGCCAGCTTCCAGAAGCACTTCTGACACTTAGGGAACTATGACAAATGAATTAGAAAAAAAAAAAGATTTTGCCTGAAGTATGAATAAGAATCAGTAAATCTTTTTTTAGAGGCTTTTTGACAGTCATTGCAGCACTGATATGAACCAATAAAATACAAAGGAATAGTATTATAATGTTGCTCACTCATGGAAAAACATCACCAGCTATAGCAATTTCAATAATTGCTTTATTAGTTGCTCTAATAAAGCAGGTTCAGTACAATTCTGTAATTGTTTATTGTGACAATTAAATGTAATCAATGGACATATTAATTAATCAGTTTTTTTATTATACATTACTATTGTTGATACAGACATTAATCCATAATGTGGCTTGTTTGATTTTGGCTTAGTAGTAGTTGGAGAAGTCAGCTCATAGTATGTCTCAGTGTCCTGACTATTTATTAAACAATGATTAAATAAACCATGCATTAATATCAATTGTGAACCAAACCAACATCAAATGACATATTACTGTGATATTGGCCATTGTTTTCATCTGTAAAGCATGGAATTTATTTTTTCTCAAAGTGTTGTCTTCTTGAATTTATTTTTTCTCAAAGTGTTGTCACTACAAATTCCAGATTTTATTTGCCAGGATTGTCAGCATTGGAGAAGGTTTATAACCAGATTTAGTTCCATATTTTAACCATCATGAAAATGGATTAGGTGAATGAAGAATAGGAACATGTACACACATACAAACACATGAATATTGAACAATAGTCTTCAAGCTTTTAATCTATTTTCATTCTAAAATCTTCAGTAACTTTCAGTTATTCTCCAAGAAAATATCTATCCCTACTCAAAGAAAAAAACCCTACAAACTTGTGAAAAGATAATAAAAAGATTTTCTATATAAAATTTAAATTATACTATTTTTGTATTTTTTTTAAAAAAAAGAAGTATTTTATTTTTGTAAATGAAGATCCCAGCCTGGCTTTTCTACTATTTTGAACAACGTATTTTTTTCTTTTTCTCTATACATGCATTCAAGAAGATAAAAATAAATCACCTTTCATGATATAAGCTGAAACCCACAGGAAAACCTGAAATTATTTTCTTCTAAATGATGTAAAACTGCCCAAGCTATTCCCACACACTTCTGTTCCCTGTGTAACTGATTTATTCCTATCCTAATTTTTACAGGAATATTTTTATATAGGAAGCTCTTTAGATTTAAGAGTTGCTGTGGTCCAAAAAAAGTTTATTACTCTATGATACCTATAACATGTGATTACTAGAGAAGATGTGTATTGAGTTTCAGAAACACAGTAAAGAAGGAATGTTATTGTTTTGGTATATAAACAGGATTGTTTATGGTACTGGGTAGGTTAACACTGCTAATATTTGCTCATCAATGCCGCACACAGAGGTAATTTTTCTGTATATTTCCTCATAAACATTCTTCCATTCACCTTCTATATCATTTTAATCTGAAGAAGCAACTGATCTTGATGATGTTTTATTTATTTAGTACAGATGCTTTTATGCAGTCAGCATTCAGCCTCCAAGCAAAACTATTCAAGCAGCATAAATGTTTTAATGCAGTAGAATCATCTATTTCTTTCATCTTTGAATAGAAAGTTTATGTTACAAAATCTGGACTTTGGATGGAAACAACATGTGCAAATTGAAGTTCAACATCCCTTTAACTTACTCAAATAACTCTTTGGGTAAATCCTTGAGGAGACAGAAAATGCATGGGCTCTTTGAATCACACATTTAATAGGCACACACAGGGTTAGTTTGCTATGTAATACTATTATGCAAACCATGATCAGTCACTGATATATGCAACAGTTGTGCCAATCAGTTTGAGGGACTATTGAGACGATTTAAGGTTCTCCACTTTGAACTAAATTATTTTCATTGGGTTCAGTGTCTTCCAAACAGCCTTTTCCAATTCAGTGTTTTCCTGTCCCCAAAGTATAACCTGGTCTAATTTATAACTAACTAACTAACTATCCAGCCAAATCTTCCTTATTGACCTAGTAAGATCTAAGTAAGCAACCTAAATTATATTCAAGTTTAAATGTTCCAATGAGGCTTTTGAAAGGGCAGAATTAGTTCAACTCTGTGTATGATTAATTAGATATATTTTAGGTTAAATTTAGTTCCACTGTCTTAATTGATACTCCCTCCTCTTTTTGTGTTCCTTATCCATCAAGTTATGTCAGTGGTTTTTGCCCTACAAATAGGCTAACTGAGTTACTCTATGGGGTGAGAGAGTGCTTTCTCTACATTGCAATTTGAAGAAGTATTTTTTTTATTAAAAAGTTTTACAAACAATTTGAAGAAGTATTCATGCTTATGAGGTAATAGGAGGTATCCTATTAAATAAAAAAATGTTGGGTCACTGGATCGACATTTAAGATCCAGTGATCCAGAATGATTTTGTCCACTGTATTGTTTTACAATCTCTACAGCTGCTCATGGTTCTTGATCCCAAAAAGTCCCTTTAGGAATTTTATACTGTGTTTTAATTGGAACATGGATAATCAATCAGAATGACAAATTTTATTAATAATTTTTCTCTCTCTCCTTCAGTATCCATCCACTCCCATCCACCCACATCCACATTTAACTAAATTTCCACCCACAAATTCTATAATTTGCTTGGGCTATCAAACAATCCTAAGAGGGCTATAAGGGGCGTGCATAAGAGCACAAAAGTGCCTACCGTTCCTGTCCTATTGTTCCCTTCATTATATCAAATTGATTTAGTTGATGCATATTTTTTACATATATATATATATATATATATATATATATATATATATATATATATATATATATAGGTCTTTAATTTATTCGGGTTTTCTCCGTGTAAGATTGGAAGTGTCTTGGCGTTTTGAGTCTCATTGTCATCTTCAGGCTTCAGCTTACGTAGCCTGGGAGCAGTATGAGCGGCTGTAACAGCTGCGTCACGCCGCCAAGACACTTCCAATTTTACACGGAGAAAACCCAACAACCAAAGACCTATATACAAACACCCGTGAAAACCTCAGAAAACACACACACACACATATATATATATATATATATATATATATATATATATATATATATATATATATATATATATATATATATATATATATATATATATATATATATATATGGGAGCAGTGTGATCGCGGCTGTGAAACAGCTGCGATCACACATTGCTCCCAGAAGCACGAAGCTGAAGCCTGAAGATGACGAATGAGACTTCGTCGAAACGTCGCCAAGACACTTCCAATTTTACACGGGAGAAAACCCGAACAACCAAAGACCTATATATATATATATAAATATATATATATATATATATATATATATATATATATATATATATATATATATATATTTATATATACATATATATAAATATATATATGTCTTTGGTTGTTCGGGTTTTCTCCCGTGTAAAATTGGATTCCAATTCCAATTCCAATTTTACACGGGAGAAAACCCGAACAACCAAAGACCCACCACATACATTGGACAAACCAACAGAAGAATAAGTGCACGCATTGAAGAACACAAGAACTCATTCAAAAAAGAGGAACCAACTTCTTCCCTGGTCCAACACTTTAAAGACACAGGACATGATATTGACTTTAAAAAGACCAGAACTATCGCCAAAACTGAACACTTTAACAACAGAATAATCAGAGAAGCCATTGAGATAGAAAAACGCCCACACAGCATGAACAAACGAGATGACACCTCCCGCCTACCAGCCATTTGGAAACCCGCCCTTATTGACAAACGAGTCCCTAACACGAGGAATGACACCAGACCCACACTCACAAGGTCCACACAGGATGTCACCACCGCACATCCACCCAGAAAGCAGACCCAAACCCACACTGATCATGAAGCACGACCAAGGACCAGAAGCCAGACCGCAGCTGCAACATTAGCCATTTCAAACCCCTCCAATCCATACATGCAGCAGACTGACACCCACTATGAAGATGTAGCACGACCACAAAGCCAAACAACAGCTATGCAGCTCACCAGCTCAAATCCCCCTGCAGCACAGACTAGACTGAGCACAACCAAGCCCCCACCAACACAGGACACACCCCAGCCAATCAGAGCACAGAAAACCCCCATCCAATCAGAGCACAGCCAAGCTCCCACCCAATCAGTTCAAACCCCACTAGCAGTTAAAAGGAAGAAACAGCTGCGATCACACATTGCTCCCAGAAGCACGAAGCTGAAGCCTGAAGATGACGAATGAGACTTCATTAAACGTCGCCAAGACACTTCCAATTTTACACGGGAGAAAACCCGAACAACCAAAGACCCACCACATACATTGGACAAACCAACAGAAGAATAAGTGCACGCATTGAAGAACACAAGAACTCCTTCAAAAAAGCGGAACCAACTTTTTCCCTGGTCCAACACTTTAAAGTCACAGGACATGATATTGACTTTAAAAAGACCAGAACTATCGCCAAAACTGAACACTTTAACAACAGAATAATCAGAGAAGCCATTGAGATAGAAAACGCCCACACAGCATGAACAAACGAGATGACACCTCCGCCTACCAGCCATTTGGAAACCCGCCTTATTGACAAAGCGAGTCCCTAACACGAGGAATGACACCAGACCCACACTCACAAGGTCCACACAGGATGTCACCACCGCACATCCACCCAGAAACCAGACCCAAACCCACACTGATCATGAAGCACGACCAAGGACCAGAAGCCAGACCGCAGCTGCAACATTAGCCATTTCAAACCCCTCCAATCCATTCATGCAGCAGACTGACACCCACTATGAAGATGTAGCACGACCACAAAGCCAAACAACAGCTATTCAGCTCACCATCTCAAATCCCCTGCAGCACAGACTAGACTGAGCACAACCAAGCCCCCACCAACACAGGACACACCCCAGCCAATCAGAGCACAGAAAACCCCCATCCAATCAGAGCACAGCCAAGCTCCCACCCAATCAGTTCAAACCCCCACTAGCAGTTAAAAGGAAGAAACAGCTGCGATCACACATTGCTCCCAGAAGCACGAAGCTGAAGCCTGAAGATGACGAATGAGACTTCGTCGAAACGTCGCCAAGACACTTCCAATTTTACGCGGGAGAAAACCCGAATAACCAAAGACCTATATATATATATATATATATATATATATTCTTCAAAATATGTTGTTTTATCTATGACAATTGTTTGTGTATACTGTTGTGACAAAAATAAATAAAATAAAACAAAACAAAACAAAAAAAACCAAATGAAAAAGAGTAAAATATCTATCAGTAGGATAATTTTGTTGGAAAATCCATCACTTTTAGCATCCTGTTCTTTAGCTGTGTTTGCATTGTTGTTCTAAAATTAGACTCAACAGTCTAAACTAAAATGGATTTGATAGATTCACCTGTACAGAATATTTTAATTTAAATTTTGAATTTAGCTTTGCTTTCCAGTATCATTGCTAGTGAAAAGTAATTCTCAAAATCAATTATAAAACATGTCATGTAGAAACACATTTGTCTGTTAAGTGTCAAAAGATTATTTAGTTAGATGACAAAGGCATAGCAGATAATACTCTTTTCATTATAGGGCAGTCATATTTGCTGGTAACTGAAGTTCAATAAGAATAAAATAGAATAGGATTTTTTATTGGCCAAGTGTGATTGGACACACAAGGAATTTGTCTTGGTGCATATGTTCTCAGTGTACGTAAAAGAAAAGATACGTTCATCAAGAATTCTAAGGTACAACACTTAATGATAGTCGTAGGGTACAAATAAGCAATCAGAAAACAATCAATATCAATATCAATCATAAGGATACAAGCAACAAAGTTAAATTCCTACAGTCATAAATGGAAGGAGATGAGTGGTGGGAACGATGAGAAGATTAATAGCAGTGCAGATTTAGTAATAGTTTGGCAGTGTTGAGTGAATTACTTGTTTAGCAGAGTGATGGCATTCGGGAAGAAACTGTTATTGTGTTTAGTTGTTCTGGTGTGCAGTGCTCTGTAGCATCGTTTGGAAGGTAGGAGTTGAAGCAGTTTATGTCCAGGATGTGAGAGGTCTGTAAATATTTTCATGGCCCTCTTTTTGACTCATGCAGTATACAGGTCATCAATGGAAGGCAGTTTGGTAGCAACTGTAGCAAACCAATCTTGCGATATGGTAGAACCTAGAAATTTGAAGATCTCTACTGTTGATACTGTGTTGTCTAGTAGTGTAAGAGGTGGTAGTATCAGAAGGTTTCTCCTAAGTCTACCACCATTCCTACTGTTTTGAGTGTGTTCAGTTCCAGATTGTTCTGGTCGCACCATGAGCCTAGTTGTTCAACCTCCCGTCTGTATGCGGATTCATCAAATGAGACCGATAATATTAGGATGATATAACAACCAAGAGGATTGTAGACAGAATTAAAAATAAGAAAACAATTTTATAAGATATCAAAGTGAGATACATCACAATTAAAACTATAATTAGAATCTCTATAGGTCAATCCTTACAATCACCCCAAAATGTGCTAGGTGCTATTTCCCTTTCTGCAGTATTTTTATATAAAACTGGTGGTCCTTCCAATGACCAACAAGTGAAACTATGCAATCTTGGACTTCCAAAAGTTCTTTAATTTCATGCGTTCTTATTGATAAGCTTATTCTATAACATGTCATGTATATTTAAATAATATGTGAACAATATCAATTATGGCATTTAAACTACATATGCAAGATCTTTCAACACTACAAAACCTCCCAAACCTCATGGTGTTGGGGTATATGGACTGTTAAATATTTTTCAGTATGAAATATAATTTTGTGTCTAACAAGCCATTTCAAAGATGTAGCCATTTAAGTAATATCCACTTGAATATCAACATCATAAATTCTTTGCTTTACAATTTTCTTAACATTTGGACCTATTTGTTGTAGAAATTGCATTGAAATTCCTTCTTTTAAGATGGTTTTGGGATTTTAGAAAGCCCAAAACCATCCTGTCACACATTTCAAGGTACATTGAAATGTGTGACAGGACTTTTATTCCAAGCACAGCTGTCTATTTCAGTTGATTGGATCTTCAACATACTTTAGTTATGAGTTAGATACTTTAATTATAAGATGGTTTTGTATGGCAAATATTCCCAGGTTGGCCCTAGCCACTGAGGTTGGCATGAATTTAGCCCACCAAGGAAACATTTCAGAAATGAAGACTACATTTTTTCCAATATAGGAACATTAATAAACCTCATAATTCTATTCCATATGTTAATATTGGAAGTGTTTTTGCACTATAGACTTTAAGAATTTGGGGTGTAGAATAGAATAGAATAGAATTTATTGGCCAAGTGTGATTGGACACACAAGGAATTTGTTTTGGTGCATATGCTCTCAGTGTACATAAAAGAAAAAGAAAAAGAAAAAGAAATACCTTCATCAAGGTACAACATTTACAACACAAATGATGGTCATAGGGTACAATTTAACCCTTAATGATAGCAACAAAAAGTTACAGTCATACAGTCATAAGTTGAAAGAGAATGGTGATGGAAACGATGAGAAGATTAATAGTAGTGTAGATTTAGTAAATAGTTTGACAGTGTTGAGGGAATTATTTGTTTAGCAGAGTGATGGCCTTCGGGAAAAAACTGTTCTTGTGTCTAGTTGTTCTGGTGTGCAGTGTTCTATAGCGGTGTTTTGATGGTATTGTTTTGTATGGTATGGTATGGTATGGTTTTGATGGTATTGTTATATTATGCCATATTTATCTTTAAATTAGGTATTCCCTTTATACTTTAGGGGTTCATTTAAAATTGGTTCTGACTGTAAATATAACATTTATTTGAAATTGTTGTATACTCATTCCTTATGTTCATCTACTGGGAGTTGATAGCTGGAGAAATAGAACTGAGAAAAAAGGATTGGGGGCAAAGGACAGTAGAATGGGGGAAGAAAAAGATACAGAGGAAAAGTAAGTAAGTTTGGAAATGGAAGAGTTGGATGCTTTGCTGTGGTAAAGATCTTAGCAGGATGATCAAGTTTTGCCTTGCTTATACTGCTCAGTTTACAATTAAAAGAAAATAGTAAAGCAACAACAACAACCCATAAGCTTCCGTGTAATTTAAAGGAGTATGCTTGTGTTCTGGGACTCTTAAATACTTCCATTTTGACTCAGGTTCTGAAGCAAATAAAGAATTGTGAAAGAACTCTTTTATGTTTGGAACCAACTACTATGGTGTGCTGGACAACAATTTTGTGATAAACCCCAAAACATTTCCCCAACATTCAGAGCTGTAAAAAAGTTGAGGACTATTTTGGTTTTTTCCAATAAGTAATAATTTCTCTGCTATGAACGTTATGCAGCTGAATGTACATTCATCATGTTACTTTTATGGTGCAGTATATTTAAAAATTCACAACTTCACTTAGTATGCAAAACAATTATCAATGGGCCTTATGTGCAGGCAACAGTATATTTGGCATGGTAGCCTGAAAAAAAAAAGACAAATGAATAGAGTACACATGAACCAAAAGCAATTAAGAGATAATCCTAGTCAATGCTAAAGCTACATATGCATATTTTAGGGTTATCCAAGTGTGTGTGTGTGTGTGTGTGTGTGTGTGTGTGTGTGTGTGTGTGTGTGTATGTGTTACCCTTAGTTCTAGGTTGCTTCTCTTTTTGATTAGTTTCCATCCATTGCTTCTTGTCTGCCTTCAGGTGCTTTGGACAATAGCTTGACTCCCTCTTCTTTGTGGCAACCCCTGAGATATTGGAACACTGCTAACATGTCACCCCTAGTCCTTCTTTTCATTAAACTAGACACACCCAGTTCCTGCAACTGTTCTTTATATGTTTCAGCCTCTAGTCCCCTAATTTTGTTGCTCTTCTCTGCATTTTTTCAAGACTCGCAACATTTTTTACATCCTGGTGTCCAAAACTGGATACAATATTCCAAGTCTGGTCTTACCAAGGCATTATAAAGTAGTATTAACATTTCACGTGATCTTGATTCTATTCCTTTGTTAATGCAACCTAGAACTGTATTGGATTTTTTGGCAGTTGCAGCACACTGCTGGCTCATATTTAAATGATTGTCCACTAGGACTCCAAGAGCCCTCTCACAGTTGCTATTATTGAGCCAGGTACCACTTATACTATACCTGTGCATTTGGTTTTTCTTGCTTAAATAAAATCTTACTTTTTTTCAGCATTGAATTTAATTTTGTTAAATAGGGCCCAATGTTCAAATCTGTCAAGATCCTTCTGTATCTTAAGCCTATTTTCCGGAGTTTTGACTATTGTTGCCAGCTTGGTGTTGTTTGCAAATTTGATGAGTTCTCCATCTATCCCCTCATCCAAACTATTGATGAAGATGGTGAAGAGTACTGGGCCTAAAACAGAGCCTTGGGGTACCCCACTGCATACTTCCCTCCAAGTAGATGTAGTTCCATTGAGGACTACACGCTGAGTGCCATTGGTCAGCCAGATAATCAACAGAGTTCTGAGGTATCTTAAAATCAAAACTTATCATAGGATAAACTTTCAGAGATTAGTTACAACATGATAAACTTGTTAATCTTTAAGGTGCCATATGATATTTTGATGTTTTCAGCAATATTATTTATCCTATTCATATACTTTAAGTGCCCATAGCAAACCAATGATTCTATGGCTAATTCTAACACTTTCCACTTTTTAATTTCAAAATATAAAAATATTCTAAGGAATATTTTATTTACAAGAATTTTTTTTTTTGCTGATGTCTGATAATGATGCTTCATTATCCGTAGCCTAACATGCATTGTGGCCTTGCTTGTTCCATCATATTAGAAAATTTTCTACATCCTTTTGTTTGTAGAATGTAATGTTCATTAATGTAATAGCACCCTCTATGTTCCAGAACTAGCATAGATAATAATGCTCCTTCCAGAACTAAATAAATGTATTTTAATTGTAATTTCAATGAATGTTTACTAGAAGAATGAAATTTTAACTTTTTCATTTTCATGTTGCTGTGCAGGAAAGAGAGGGCCTTTTCAAATAAATAGAAAAAATGAAATGATAAATGTTAAGTTTCTAAACTCATAATAAAGATTTCATCAACTATTGTTCTCTAGGAAAAGAAATATAAAGAGAAATGGGCTTTTTGGGAGAATGCACATGAAAAACTCTAATTAACATTTAAGACTCTAAATAGTAACAATACATATGCTTCTGATAGGGAGTATTATCTAGTGAAGTATAGATCAATTCATTAGAAAAAGTAGAAAATGTATTCTTTGTAAATAAAATGCAAGGAAATTATGAGTGAGTAGTATATCTATATACATATTCTTCCCTGCAGACAGTCTTCTTCTGAGTCACATTTATTATCAATATCAGAGAAAAACTTCATTTAGAATAAATTAGGAAGAAGTTATCA
Organism: Ahaetulla prasina; assembly: GCF_028640845.1. NCBI lineage: Eukaryota > Metazoa > Chordata > Lepidosauria > Squamata > Colubridae > Ahaetulla > Ahaetulla prasina. The sequence continues at coordinate 44,967,855 of NC_080545.1, read as the reverse complement.
ACAAGGAAAACAAGGACTTTAAATCTTTAAATCTCAATAATATATGTATAGGATTTGAGGAAAATGGAAATAGAATAGAATAGAAGCACAAGGAAATTGTCAGTGCATATGCTCTCAGTGTACATAAAAGAAAAGATATCTTCATCAAGGTACAACACTTACAACACTTAAAGATAGTCATAGGGTACAAATTTAACACTTAATGATACAACACTTAATGTCATAGGCTACACATAAGCAATCAGGAAACAATATGCTCCAACACTGGAAATTTTTAAGAAAATGTTGGATAACCATCTGTCTGAGATGGTGTAGGGTTTCCTGCCTGGGCAGGGGGTTGGACTAGAAGGCCTCCAAGGTCCCTTCCAACTCTGTTATTATATTATATATTATATTTATTATATTACTGTTATATTGTATTTATATTATATTATATTATATTACATTATATTATATTATATTATATTATATTATATTATATTATATTATATTATATTATATTATATTATATATTATATTATATTATATTAATATCAGTATAAATCATAAGGATACAAGCAACAAAGTTACAATTATAAGTGGAAGGAGATGGGTGATGGGAACGATGAGAAGATTAATAGTAGTGCAGATTTAGTAAATAGTTTGACAGTATTGAGGGAAATATTTGTGTAGCAGAGTGATGGAGTTCAGAAAAGAACTGTTCTTATGTCTAGTTGTTCTGGCATGCAGTCTTCTATAGCGTCTTTTTGAGGGAAACAGTTTATGTTTATGTTTATGAATCAGTTTATGTCCAGGATGTGAGAGGTCTGTAAATATTTTCACAGCTCTCTTTTTACTCATGCAGTATACAGGTCCTCAATTGGTAGCAATTGTTTTTTCTGCCATTCTAATTATCCTCTGAAGTCTGTGTCTGTCTTGTTGGGTTGCAGAACCAAACCAGATTTTATAGAGGTGCAGATGATAGCTTTGCAGTGTTCATAACAAGCTATCTCATTAATGTCTGAAATACACAAAAATAATTTTTATAAACTGAATAGGCAGGCTTCAGAACATACATATCTTAAACAAGGACAAAAGCTTGGGGAGAAACATGGCAATTTTTCATTTATGTTTTGCAATGGAGAATATAAGAAATTGAAGGAGAAAAAGATCTGTTCAATATGTTTCTCATCCAGTGGCAAGACCATCTGGATTTTTTCACATCCAGAAGTCTTTGATATACCACCTGCAGTTCGTAACTGATTTAAAATATTGACTTTAAGTATTTCCCAATTTAAGTAGAAAACAGAAGTAGAAGATAATATTACTGGCATGTTAGTAATAACCCAGTCCAAACTTTCAGGAGTTTCATGAATATGAATTGTACAAAACGCAAAGTAAAATGCCATGGCATTTTCTACATTAGAAACTACAAAGTGAATTACTTGTGTGCTACAAACGTATTTTTAAGTATTTTTATTGAACTGGATGAAACAGAATCGATTTCAAAATTCTAAAGGGGAAGATAATTTCAGTGAAAATCTCGCCCGCTTTGAGGTAAAAAGACCAGATCCCATAGCTGCAGCCTGCTGGCCTTCTGATTCCCAGCAACTCACTCTCCATGAACACCAAGTAAGACCTGTATTGAAGGCTGTGAATCTTATTTATTTTATTTATTTATTTATTTTGTCACAACAGTATATATAAGCATAAGCATGAAATAACTATACCATATATAAGCGTATATATAAGCATAAGTATGTAATAACTATATTAATCGGATATAATGAAAGGAAACAATAGGACAGGAACGTAGGCACACTTGTGCTCTTATGCATGCCCCTTACATACCTCTTAGGAATGGGGTGAGGTCAATAGTAGACAGTTTTTGGTTAAAGTTTTGGGGATTTTGGGAAGAGACCACAGAGGTAGTGTATTCCAAGTATTAACAAATCTGTTAGTGAAGTCATATTTTCTGCAATCAAGATTGGAGCGGTTAACATTAAGCTTAAATCTATTGTGTGCTCGTGTATTGTTGCAATTGAAGCTGAAGTAGTCTTCAACAGGAAGGACATTGTAATTTATGATTCTATGAGTTAAACTCAGGTCATGTTGAAGGCGGTGGAGTTCTAAGTTTTCTAAACCCAGGATTTCAAGTCTGGTGGCATAAGGTATTTTGTTGTATTCAGAGGAGTGGAGAACTCTTCTTGTAAAATATTTCTGGACACGTTCAATTGTATTGATGTCTGAAATGTGGTATGGGTTCCAGACAGGCGAGCTGTATTCAAGAATTGGTCTGGCAAATGTTTTGAATGCTCTGGTTAGTAGTGTAGAGTTTTTGGAAAAGAAGCTATGCAAGATTAGGTTTACAACTCTGCAAGCCTTTTTTGCGATGTAGTTGCAGTGGGCTTTGGCACTTAGATTATTTGATATGAAAACTCCAAGGTCTTTAACAGGGTGGGGGTCATCTGTAAGGTAATGTCCATCGAGCTTGTATTTAGTGTTTAGATTCTTTTTTCCCAATGTGTAAGACAGAGCATTTGCTGGTTGAGATTTGGAGTTGCCAAGTTTTTGACCATTCTAACACAAAGTCAAGGTCTTTTTGAAGGGTAGCTGTATTGTTGGTGGTGTTAAATAGTTTAACATTGTCAGCAAAGAGAACACAATTACTTATAATATGGTCACAGAGATCATTTATTTATTTATTTATTTATTTATTTTATTCAATTTTTATACCGCCCTTCTCCTGAAGGACTCAGGGTGGTGTACAGCCAAGTAAAAAATCACAGTATAAATATTAAAAGAAATTAAAACAAACATATTATAAAGTGGCCGAATTTAAAACATTTAAAATATTAAAATATAAATAACCCCAATAAAATTTTAGGCCAGTCCCGCTTGAATAAATAGGTGCGTTTTCAGCTCACGGCGAAAGGTCCAAAGATCAGGCACTTGACGTAAACCAGGGGGAAGCTCGTTCCAGAGCGTGGGAGCTCCCACAGAGAAAGCCCTACCCCTGGGGGCCGCCAGCCGACATTGTTTGGCGGACGGCACCCTGAGAAGGCCCTCTCTGTGAGAGCGTACGGGTCGGTGGGAGGCATAAGGTAACAGCAGGCGGACCCGGGTCCTAAGCCATGGAGCGCTTTAAAGGTGGTAACCAATACCTTGAAGCGCACCCGGAAAACAACAGGTAGCCAGTGCAGACTGCGCAGGAGTGGTGTTACATGGGAGCAACGAGTTGCTCCCACTATTATCACGCAGCTGCATTCTGGACTAACTGCAGCCTCCGGGTGCACTTCAAGGGCAGCCCCATGTAGAGAGCATTGCAATAATCCAAGCGGGAGGTGACGAGGGCATGAGTGACCGTGCATAAGGCATCCCGGTCAAGGTAGGGGCGCAACTGGCGCACCAAGCGTACTTGGTGGAAGGCCCTCCTGGAGACGGCCACCAAATGATCATCAAACGACAGCCGCCCATCCAAGAGGACACCCAAGTTGCGCACCCTCTCCGTTGGGGCCAATAACTCGCCCCCCACAGCCAGCTGCGACTGCAGCTGACTGAACCGGGGTGCCGGCATCCACAGCCACTCCGTCTTGGAGGGATTGAGCTTCAGTCTATTTCTCCCCATCCAGACCCGTACGGCTTCCAGACACCGGGACAGCACTTCGACAGCTTCGTTGGGGTGGTCCGGGGTGGAAAAGTACAGCTGCGTATCGTCAGCATACAGATGATAACTCACCCCAAAACCACTGATGACCTCGCCCAGCGGCTTCATATAGATGTTGAACAGGAGGGGCGATAGAATTGACCCCTGAGGTACCCCACAAGTGAGGCGCCTCGCGGTCGACCTCTGCCCCCCTGTCAACACCGTCTGCGACCGGTCGGAGAGATAGGAGGAGAACCACCGATAAACGGTGCCTCCCACTCCCAATCCCTCCAACCGGCGCAGCAGGATACCATGGTCGATGGTATCGAAAGCCGCTGAGAGATCTAATAGGACCAGAGCAGAGGAACACCCCCTATCCCTGGCCCTCCAGAGGTCATCCACCAACGCGACCAAAGCTGTCTCCGTACTGTGACCGGACCGGAAGCCAGACTGGAACGGGTCTAGATAGACGGCTTCATCCAGGTACTGGGGAAGCTGCCATGCAACCACATCTCTACAACCTTCGCCACAAAGCGAAGGTTGGAGACTGGACGATAATTACCCAAAATAGCTGGGTCCAGGGAAGGCTTCTTGAGGAGGGGTCTCACCACCGCCTCTTTCAAGGCGGCGGGGAAAACCCCTTCCAACAATGAAGCATTTATAATTCCCTGGAGTCAGCCTCGTGTCACTTCCTGAGTAGCCAGCACCAGCCAGGAAGGACACGGGTCCAGTAAACATGTGGTTGCATGTAACCTTCCCAGCAACCTGTCCACGTCCTCGAGAGTCACAGACTCAAACTCATCCCAAACAACCTCAACAAGACATGCCTCAGCCATCCCACCTGGATCATCGCAATTTTGGTCTAAACTATCCCGAAGCTGAACGATTTTATCGTATAGATAACCATTAAACTCCTCAGCCCGTCCCTGTAGGGGGTCATCCCGCCCCTCCTGACGAAGGAGGGAGCGGGTCACCCGGAACAGGGTGGCTGGGCGGTTATCTGCCGATGCAATGAGGGTGGAAATGTAGGAACGTTTCGTCTCCCTCATTGCCACTAGATAGGTCTTAGTAAAAGACCTCACTAGTGTCCGATCAGCCTCGGAACGGCTAGACCTCCAGGTGCTCTCTAGGCATCTTCTCCGGCGTTTCATCCCCCTCAGCTCCTCAGAAAACCAAGGAGCCAATTGAGATCTACACCGGGTCAGAGGCCGCAAAGGCACGACACGGTCCAAAGCCCCAGCCGCGGCCCGTTCCCAGGCCGCAACTAGTTCTTCAGTCGTGCCGTGGGCAAGATCCTCAGGAAATGGCCCAAGCTCCGTCTGGAACCTCTCTGGGTCTATCAGATGCCTGGGACGGAACCAACACTTTGGCTCCATCTCCCTGCGGTGGTGAGCGGCGGTCCGAAAGTCTAGGCGAAGGAGAAAATGATCTGACCATGACACCGGTTCCGTCACTAAATCTCCTAATTCCAGATCATTAATCCACTGTCCAGAGATAAAAATCAAGTCTAGTGTGCCTCCCCCCGTGTGTGTAGGGCCATCAGTTACTTGAATCAGGTCCATGGCCTTCATGGAAGCCATGAACTCCTGAACTGCCGTCAACGACAAGCCGGCCGATGGCAAGTTGAAATCCCCCATGACCAAAAGTCTGGGAATCTCAACTGCCACCTCGGCAAGCACCTCCAGCAGCTCAGGTAGGGCTGTAGTCACGCAGCAAGGAGCCAGGTACGTGATCAACAGACCCATCTGATTCCTATGGCCCCACTTCACAAGGAGGGATTCACAGCCAGCAATCTGAGACACAGTGGACTCCCTCGGTTCTAGACTTTCCTTGATCACAACCGCCACCCCCCCACCCCTACCTTGGGCCCTCGGCTGATGAAATTCACGGAAACCTGGTGGGCACAATTCGACCAGGGGAACACCCCGCTCTGTGCCCAACCAGGTCTCCGTAATGCCCGTAAAGTCCGCGGACTCCCTCTGGATAAGATCATGAATCAAGGGAGCCTTATTAACCATGGAGCGGGCATTGCACAGCATCAGCCGAAGACCCAAGCTCTGAGGATCCTGACCAACCAGGGAACGAGTAAGGACTGAGGGGCCGGAGCATGTGATCGCTTTAAGACATTGAGCACGTGCTCCCAGAGAACGATACGACCCCTTGCCTCCGCCATATCTGCCACTCCCACTCACCGTACAGATGGAATAACACACTCCGCTCTGAACCTCCTCCTCCCCCCTGTCTTCGGACCCGATAAAATAGTGCCGTGAGCATGCACTGGGACTGGCAATCCCCTCCCCTTCTTTAAACCCCCCCCCCCCCGACAGGCTACCCCCATTACCCGACCCAATCCTCCCAACCCTTAAAAATTCCCTATTTAAAAAACCCCACAGGTTCTTTTTTTTTGCATGCCACCTTTGTGGGTCCCAAAACCCGTCATAGAGGCCGGCCCTCGGTAGTGTGGAGGGCCATTTCTGCGAGGCGGGGGCACCTCGCAGTTGCAAGAGTTCATAAGAAGAGTAGCGCGTCGTAATAGAAGATAGGACCGGCGAAAAGGGGTCCAACTCCGAGAGGCAAGAATGATGGTAAAGTTAGTGATGGTATCTAATATTATTAATCCTAAATAAAAGCAGGCCTAAAATGATGGCACAAATAGATGAACCAGAATGCTGATAATCCCAATAAGGGTAGACAAGAGTAAAAACCACAAAACAGTCCAGATGGTAGTCTGTCGGAAGTCTGAAATCAAACATCCTGGAATAAGAAGAAGGGGAGGGGGATGTTCCATCATATGCAATGTCGGCCTCTGTTGAATCTCCTGCGTCTTCCAAGGCCCCAAAAGGGCCAACACCGGCCAACAATGCCAACAAGGCCAGAAGAGGCGTAGCAGATGTTAAACCGTCCAAAGAGGGTCTCCAAGCTGATAAATCCACAGCACCTCCATCGCCTTCCCGCTGTCCTCCAACCAACACCTCCAAGCCAGGATAGAAAACACAATCCAGGGGTCCCTTCAACTCCAGCACCCCCTAGTGCTTCCTCACCCGGTTTGGAGGCCCAGACTCTCCAAACCTCTCCTTCCGAAGGACCAAACCTATCCCGTAGGTTAAGCCTCTCCGTGAGGCTGGAGGATAAAAAGGACACCATGATCATCATCTGGCAGCAAGGGAAAGCCGCAGACGCCTTGGCCGGAGACAGATGGAGCGTCTCAGCCGCTGTTGCCATTGTCCAGTTCGGGTTAAAAATCCAGACCCGAACGGCACAGCGCAGCCAGGACGACACGATGTAACTATCAGGAGGCAGGCCAACCATAACCAGCCAGGACCCAACGCTAATTGCAGGAGCCAACTGGAGAATTAACTGAAAAATCAGGCAGAAAAACGGCCGAGAAATCGCCAAGTCATCGCCCCACTCCCAGGCCCAAAAACAAACATGGCCACCGGAACTTCGCCAACTGCTTACCCGGCCCCGTTCTCAGCAGCCGTGGGCTCAAAAATGTCCGAGAACCCTTCCCATGGCTGCCGATCAGATGACAGTCCAGGCCGGGGACAGCAAGCGGCTAGGCGGGCGGTTTAGACATTTGCCAAACTCGGAGGCCCCTCAAACGCCGGAGCCGACTCTTCACCGCTGCGCCATCTTGCGCATGCGCAGTTCATTCCAAGTGCATGCATGGCAGAAACCATGCCAATGTATAATATGAAGAGTGTTGGTCCAAGAACTCTGCCTTGGGGAACGCCGCTATTGACAGGAACAGGATTTGATAGAGCACTGCCAATTTTGACCACTTGTTGTCTGTTTGATAGGAAAGCTGTTATCCAATTGTGGAGGGGTCTTGACATGCCGTAGGATTTTAGTTTTAGGAAAAGTTTATCATGTACCACTGAGTCAAAAGCTTTACAGAAGTCTATGTAAATTGCATCAATTGCTTTGCCCTGATCAAGATTTGTAGTCCATATGTTTTTGCAGTGAAGAAGTTGTAAATTACATGATAATTTTTTTCTGAAACCGAATTGTTTATTAGAGAGTAGGTTGTTTGTTTCTAGGTGGAGGGTAATTGATTGGTTGATGATAGATTCCATTACTTTGCAGGTGACACAGTATACAGTATTGGTCTGTAATTTTCAACTATGTTGGGGTCTCCTTTTTTGAAGACAGAGATGACCGTGGCTAGTGACCAAAGTTTGGGAAGGGAACTGGTCGTGAAAGCTTTTTCAAAGATTATGCTTAGGGGTTCTGCTACATTAGTGGAATGTTTTTTTAAGAAGTATGCACATAGTTCATCAGGTCCAATAGATAGGGATGGTTTCAGTTTGTGAAGAGCTTTTTCAACATTATCTTCTGTGAAATCTATATGTGTTAGGTCATTGTACTCATTGTTGGTATAATTGGGGAATGTCAGGTATGAGCCATTACTGTTAACAAAGACTGAGCCAAAGAATGTGTTAAAGAGGTTTGCTTTAACTGTTTCATCATTATATTCTTTGCTGTTAGATTCTTTTAGTGGTGGGATGGATCTTGAGTCTTTAAGTTTGTTGTTCACAAAATTATAAAAAACACAATTGGAATTTGTGTGCAGAAGGTCTTCTTCTTGCTTGGTGTGGTAACTGGTGCATTCAATTTTTATTTGGTTGCATATATTTCTGTAGCGGTTTTTGAAATTAGCTACATAGCCCTTTTTGTTTCTTCTCCAGAGGGATTTTTTTTTTTTGATTGGAGCTTTTATATTGATATGGGTAATTTGTTTTTTCTGATTTTGGTGGTGGTTTGTGGTACATAAAGTTTAATGACTATACTGACTTCAAGTAGGAAAACTCTATAGTGGTCTTCAGCAGTGGTACAGTTAGAGAATAGATGTCGCCAGTTAAGAGATGAGAGGTCGGTGTTTATAAGGTCATAGTTGGCTTTTTTGAAATTGTAGTTTGGAATACCATTATTATGATGATTTTTGTAAGGGCGTATATTGAGAGAAAAGTCTATCATGCTGTGGACACTGTTGGAAAAGCGTTCTTTTATTTGTAGTCCATAAATTGAGTTTGTGTTGTTGCAGAAGATAAGGTTAAGGCAGTTGTTGAGTCTTGTATTGTTAGTTACTAGTTCAAGACCTAGATTTGTAATAGCGTTGTATAGGGTAGTATGGATGGGTTCAGTTGTACATTCATTTGTTATCCAGTTAATAAGAGGTAGATTGAGGTCACCCAGGAAGATGAGAGGATATGGGCAAGAGGTAGCCCATGTTAGTAGTGTGGTTAACCACTACATGTGGTTCACATGTGCGATGTTGTAGTCAGGTGCTCTGTAGCATAGTAAGAATCGAAGTGTGATGTTAAGGGACAGGTCGCATACAATAGTTTCAGGAAGAGCAAGTTTATGTGCAAGTTGAATATTTTTTAGATTCAGTGACTTTTTGTAAAAGATAGCCACTCCATCTCCTCTGCGGGTTTTGTGATCTGACCGAAAAACATGATATTCTTTGTCTGAAATAATGGAGTCAGGGAGGGATAGTTCAGCCATGTTTCGCATACAAATATAATATCAAATGTACCATTGTTTAACAAGAGGATAAATTCAGGCAATTTGTTTACAATGCTTCTTGCATTTATCCTTGCAAAGTTGCAGGCCCAGATGGGGTTTTGTCCCAGTCCCAAAGAAAACAGCAATTAACTGCCTAAATGACTACAGACCTATCGCATTAACGTCTGTAGTGATGAAATGCTTCAAGAGATTGGTTCTCCAGCACCTTAGAACATGCCTCCCATCAGACTTTGACAAATATCAGTTTGCCTACAGGGGGAATAGGTCAACAGACCACACCATAGCTACTACTTTACATTTTGTAGCGAGTCATCTGGAGAAACCTGGGAAATATGTCAGGATGCTTTTCATAGACTATAGGTTGGTCTTCAACACCATTCTGCTGAGCATCCTTATCAAAAAGCTGACTGACTTGGATTTTCCCTCTTCCATCTGTAACTGGATCAAAGACATTCTGGGCAACTGGCCACAATCAGTGAGGGTTGGATCTGTCATATCCACCCCCCTTAAGCTTAGCACTGGCTTCCATAGGGCTATGTGCTCAGTCCCTACCTGTATTCACTGTACACACATGATTGTGTACCATCAGACCCATTTACTGTGATCATTAAGTTCGCCAATGACACCACCATACTGGGTCTTATTACAGGTGGAGATGAAAGAGCATATAGGGGGAGGTTCAAAAACTTTCCACATGGTGCTTAAAAAACAATCTGCACCTGAACATCAGTAAGACCAAGAAGATGGTGTTGGACTTCCAGAGGAAGAGAGAGGAACCTGCCCCACTTTACAGTGAGGGGGGCTGTGTAGAGAATTTCAGTGGAAATCTCGCCCACTTTAAATTCCTGGGAGTCCATCTCAGTGAAGACCTCACCTGGAAAAACAACCTGAGAAGGCCCAACAGAGACTCCATTTCCTTAGGGTCTTGCGTAAAAAAAGGGTGAAACAACAATTGATGACCTTTTTTACTGGTCCAAAATAGAAAGCATCCTCACTTATTGGATCACGGTATGGCAGGTCAGTCTGACAGTCGTGGATAGAAAAACATTACAGAGGGTGGTGAGCACAAAACATTGTGGGCTGTCCCCTGATACTAGATGAGATCACTAGGGCTCACTGCCTTAGAAGAGTAAGGAAAATTCTCAGGGATGACTCTCACCCTGTGTCAGGCCTGGAAACTATACTAGACTTTAGGTTTCCAGACGCTGCCACATTTTTCCCTTGAGGGGAAGAAGGGGGGCTGAGGGGTATGGTAACATTCTTCAGGCGGTCAAGGTCGGATGGTGTTCACATCTGCAGGAAGAGTGGCGAGAAGATATTCGAATGAACTGGGAGAACGTGGGACCATGTGACCATCAAAGGGGTCAGGGGGGTGGGACTCTTGGGGTTTGTATAACTGGGAAAAGAATCCAGAAGTTCAGTTTTGGAATTTCACTCATCATGTGCCAGTTTCCTCATGCTAGTAAAGAACTCTTAAAGACAATGGCTTCTGAGTTTTCTTTATGCAGAAGAGGTTTTTCTGGAACCTTGACACCCTGATTGTCACTTCTTTACCCTCCTACCATTGGAGGGAGATATAGAAGTATAGCCAGCCACATTAACAGGTTGAAGAACAGTTTTTATCCGTGGGCTGTCAGACTCCTGAATGAGAAATAACATCATAACTATGTAGTATGATGGACTGAAGGGCCAGTGCAATGTGTAACATGTTCACACTAGTGCAATAGGACTAGGTGTTTTGTTAATATGATTTATTGGGTTAGGAATTTTCTGTCTTCGCTGTGAATTGTATTGTGTTGGGGGGGTGCACTGAGGTAGCTCAACCAATCTCATTGCACATATGTTGTGCACTGACAATAAAGATTTGAATTTGAATTTGTGGTGGTGGTGGTGTGATGGCCTTGGTCTTACCTTGGATCTTACCCAAGGTAGCTAAAGAATAGAAATGTAGATTGTATATATTACTGCACAGTACTTTGCTATATGCTAAAGAGCCTTCTGATGCAGATGAAGGAGGAGAATGCAACACTTGGCTTGAAACCTAACATTAAGAAAACTAAGATCATGGCTCCCTGCCCTCTCAATTCCTGGCAAATAGATGGGGAAGAAATGGAGTTAGTGACAGATTTTATTTTCCTGGGCTCCAAAATCACCTCAGATGAGGATTGCAGCCAAGGAATTAAAAGATGCTTGCTCCTGGGGAGAAAAGCTATGGCAAAGTTAGACAGCATACTAAAAAGCAGAGACATCACCCTGCCAACAAAAGTGCATATAGTCACGGCTATGGTTTTCCCAGTTGCAATGTATGGTTGTGGAAGTTGGATCATAAGAAAGGCTGAGTGCCAAAGAATTGAGGCCTTTGAACTCTGGTGCTGGAGAAGACTTCTGCGAGTCCCTTGGACTGCAAGGTGAACAAACAAGTCAGTCCTAGAGGAGATCAACCCTGACTGCTCTTTAGAAGGCCAGATCCTGAAGATGAAACTGAAATACTTTGGCCATCTAATGAGAAGGAAGGACTCACTGCAGAAGAGCCTAATGCTGGGAACAACTGAGGGGGAAAAAAACGGGATGGCAGAGAATGAGGTGGGTGGATGGAGTCCCTGAAGCAGTTGGCGTGAGCTTAAATGGTTTCTGGGGGATGGCAGAGGACAAGAAGGCCTAGAGGAAAGTTGTCCATGGGGTCGCAATAGGTTGGATACAACTTCGCAACTAACAACAGCAACATTGCTATATGGTATATTGCCTCTCTGACTTCTTACTCCTCAATTAAATTCCAGAGGCATGCTTTTCTCACTGAGAAATAGAGGCAAACAGCTTCAGAATGAAGGAAACCTCTATAGAAAAAGAAGCAGAACTCTCCTTCTTCTAGCATTACATCAAAATGCTAGAAGAAGCATTTGATTACATCAAGGGGCCGGAATAGCTCAGGCTGTAAGGAGCCTGTTATTAGAACACAATAGCCTGCAATTACTGCAGGTTCAAGCCCGGCCCAAGGTTGACTCAGCCTTCCATCCTTTATAAGGTAGGTAAAATGAGGACCCAGATTGTTGGGGGGGCAATAAGTTGACTTTGTAAATATACAAATAGAGTGAGACTATTGCCTTATACACTGTAAGCCGCCCTGAGTCTTCGGAGAAGGGCGGGATATAAATGTAAATAAAAAAAAAATCAAAAACCACCACGAGAAATTCTAAAGAAATTCTCAAGCACACCAAGAACAAGATTAAAAAAAAAACAAAAAACCTAGAAGCCTCTTTTTCCTAGTTTTCCTCTGGGAATTGCCTCCACATGTGACAGAAATAAGGATATCAGTAGACCTTTTAATCCTATATTGTCAAGGAAGTTCAAGAAGATAATTTCTCTGTGAAACAGCTGGAAGAAGTAGGTCATTGTATAGTACACTTGATCCATATTGGGATTTTATTTAATTGCACTAGTATAATTAAAAAGAAGATGGTCCATTGGGAACTAATTAAACTAACATGTAGTTTAACCCTGAGATTCTCCCTCAAGGCAGAGCACTTTAAGTGATTAGCCCTTAAAATTTCGGTTTGTATTCTGTCTAGTCAACCATGATTGTGGGACTCAATTAGGATTTCAGATTCTTTTCATTTTTTTCCTCTGTCAAGTTCCTCATTTTAATAACAGTTTGGCGAGCAGACATAACATGGTTTGCTGCATGCTGGGAAGAGTGTCATGCAAATAGAAAAATGTAATTTGATTGGTTTTTACAGTTACCAAAATATGCAGTTATATTCATAAACTGACAGGAAGAATTTGACATTAAGAAAAATAAATATAAGACTAAATGGAATGGGCTGAAATGGGGACCCCTAAGATGACATTTCCTAATTTGTTTTTAAGCACAAATCTTGGAAAGTGCCTGCTTCTGTTTGCAAGCTTCATTTATTTTCAAGTTCAAACATTTGGGAATCGACAAATTCTTGAGTTTGGCCATGCTTAGAATATCTCTCATTTATTCTCTAGTCTCCATTGCTAGTCAAGCACAGCCTTCTAACAACCTAATATTTGATAACTTTTATCTGCTAGACTTCCCTCTCACAGTGCCTGGAAGCTGTTAAGGGCTGGATGAGGAGCAACAGGCTGAAAAATGAACTCTGGCAAGACAAAATTGCTCTGAATTTGAATTCTTTGGTCTAAAGAAAATTGCCACCTCTGGTTTTCGATGGGGTTGCACTGGCCCAGACAGACCCAGTGAGTGATATGGGATTTCTTGTGGACTCATGACTTGAAGAGAAGGTGGCAGTCATGGCCAGGAGACCTTTTGTGCAACTACAGGTTGTATATCAGTTACTCTTTCCTGGACAAACAATCCCGGTTCACAGTGATCCATGTCCTAGCCACCTCCTGTCTTAATTACTGCAATGTACTCTACATGAGGCTGCTCTTGAAAAGTATCTGGAAGTTTCACTTAGTGCAAAATGCAGCAGCCTGCATGGTTTTGTGCAAGCCTAGATTTACACCTTTGTCATGTCTCCTGAGGGAACTGTATTGGCTGGTGATTTCATTCTGGAATTAAGTCAAGGTGCTGGTTGTCACCTTCAAAGCCCTACATGGCTTGGGACCTTATTTGAAGGACTGTAATTTCCCAATCATAGCTACCCAACCCAACAGAATGGGTAGGCAAGGAATGCTACGGGGGCCCCTCTTCTAAGAAGGTCCATCTGGTTGACCAAAAAGAAAGTTCTTCTCTGTAGTGGCTTCCTCCCTGTGGAACATCATCCTTGCAAAGATATGATTGGCATTCACTTTCACATTTTTTCTGAAGAAATGGTTCTGGGGACCCCATGATATGGACTTCATCAAGTGGCTCATTTGATTATTGTCACCAGGGGGGATATTGATTTTTGTATTGTGGTTTTATCTTTGTAGGCCACCTGGAATCACCAAGGGTGAGTTGGGCTACCACTTAATTTTATGAATGAATGAATGAATGAATGAATGAATGAAATAAATTTTTGTAAGGTCAATTAGCCTATTATTCCTATTTATGGAACCTTATTCTATATAATCATCCTGTCTGCCTTGTATTATTTTCTGTGGCAACTTATCTTTGTAAGGCTCCTGGAAACACTGAGTTGAGCATATACTTTTTCTTAAATAGATAAACATATACACATTTCTATTTGTGAAGATTTTTAATTTTTATGCCATACTTCTCTTTACATCCTCTACATTTGTCTCATATTACAACTCAAATTGTTTTTGAAAATTCCTTCCATTCCATTGTAGTTGCATGGTCAATAAAGAATTATTCAAAAAATATGTTGAAGCATACAAATACACTCAGTCTTGACCATTTACTGCGTACAAATAATAATTATATTATAACTTTCTAAATGAATGTCATCTATAAAATGTATTGGGATATTAAATGGCTTATACTTGGGAAATTTAGTAGCTGCTTCAAACCATTCAGATAATATATATAGTCTCTTTTGCAGTAATAATTGTTTTACAACTGGGTGTCAACAAAATATAGTTCACTGTCAAGCATATGCATATATATGTATCTATGTGTCCTGTATTAATCAAGGTGGTATATTAATTGTTAATAATTGCTATTCAATATAGTTGGAATGAAATAAGTTCATTTTTTATAACAAGTGAATTTATTATCAACTTTTTGTACGAAAGAAAACTATAGAGAGCTACTCTGGGGTTGTTACCTTGAAAATGTAAATGCACTAAACTACATTATGCATTTAGATAACCAACTTGTCTTACTGTCATATAAACTGAGAAATATCTGGAAAGAAACAGGACTTAATGACACATACAAAATAATGTCCAGCTACTAGAAGTTAATATGACAGCAGAAATTCAACAAGCATTGCAGGACAGGGAAGACAAGGTAGGTACCGGCCAGACCCTGAGATGTCAAAAATCACTCAAATGGAGAGAACCTGAAGTGTTCTGAGAGATTATTGTGGTGATGCAACTCTCAGAACAATTCAGTTTTTCTACACATGTGCTAGGTGACCTCTAGCCTCATTAACATAACATAACAACAGAGTTGGAAGGGACCTTGGAGGTCTTCCAGTCCAACCCCCTGCCTAGGCAGGAACCCTACACCATCTCAGTCAGATGGTTATCCAACATTTTCTTAAAAATTTCCAGTGTTGGAGCATTCACAACTTCTGCAGGCAAGTCGTTCCACTTATTAATTGTTCTAACTGTCAGGAAATTTCTCCTTAGTTCTAAGTTGCTTCTTTCTTTGATCAGTTTCCACCCATTGCTTCTTGTTCTACCCTCAGGTGCTTTGGAGAACAGCCCGACTCCCTCTTCTTTGTGGCAACCCCTGAGATATTGGAACACAGCTATCATGTCTCCCCTAGTCCTTCTTTTTATTAAACTAGACATACCCAGTTCCTGCAACCGTTCTTCATATGTTTTATCCTCCAGTCCTCTAATCATCTTTGTTGCTCTTCTCTGCACTCTTTCTAGAGTCTCAACATCTTTTTTACATCGTGGAGACCAAAACTGGATGCAATATTCCAAGTGTGGCCTTACCAAGGCATTATAAAGTGGTACTAACACTTCACGTGATCTTGATTCTATCCCTCTGTTTATGAGCCCAGAACTGTGTTGGCTTTTTTAACAGCTGCTGCACACTGCTGGCTCATATCTAAATGGTTATCCACTAGGACTCCAAGATCCCTCTCACAGGTACTACTATTGAGCAAGGTACCACATATACGGTACCGGTGCATTTTGGGTTTTTTGCCTAAATGTAGAATCTTACTTTTTTCACTGTTGAATTTCATTTTGTTAGATAGCGCCCAATGTTCAAGTCTGTCAAGATCTTTCTGTAATTTGAGCCTATCTTCTGGAGTGTTGGCTATTCCTGCCAGCTTGGTGTCATCTGCAAATTTGATGAGTTCCCATCTATCCCTCGTCCAAGTCATTGATGAAGATGTTGAAGAGTACTGGGCCTAAAACAGAGCCTTGGGGTACTCCACTGCATACTTCCCTCCATGTGGATGTAGTTCCGTTGAGGACTACACGTTGAGTGCGGTTGGTCAGCCAGTTACGAATCCATCTGGTGGTGGTGCTGTTTAACCCACATTTTTCTACTTTATCTAGTAGTAGGTTATGGTCTACTTTATCAAATGCTTTACTGAAGTCCAAGTAAATTATATCAACAGCATTCCTCTGGTCTACTAATTTTGTCATTTTGTCAAAGAATGCGATAAGATTAGTCTGGCATGATCTGTTTTGACAAACCCATGTTGGCTTTTGGTTATTACTTTGTTTGCTTCTAGGTGTTTGGTGATTCGTTGCTTGATTATCTTTTCCAGAATCTTCCCGGTATTGAGGTCAGACTGATAGGTCTGTAGTTTCCTGGATCTGTTTTTTCCTTTTTGAAGATGGGAACTACATCAGCTCTTTTCCAGTCCTCTGGCAGCTCCCTGTGCTCCAGGATCTTTGAAAGATATAGTTCAGTGGTTCTGAGATCACGTCTGCCAGTTCCTTCAGAACCTTGGGGTGTAATCCATCCGGTCCTGGTGATTTGAACTCGTCTAGGGTAGACAGGTGTTCACTTACCATTTTCTTCCCTATTTTAACTTGTGTTTCTAATCTGTTTTTTGTAGTGCTGTTTTGATAGGTTGGATTGTTTTTCCTTTTGTGTAAAGACAGATGCAAAATATGAGTTAAGTAGATCTGCTTTCTCCCTGTTGCTTGTCATCTTCTTGCCACTTTCTCCCAGCAATGGGCCAATTGTTTCCTTGACTTTTTTCTTGTTTTTAACATGTTGGAAGAAGCTTTTTTTGTTATTTTTTACTTTTGTCGCTAGCCTTTGTTCATTGTGAGCCTTAGCTTTCCTCACTTCATCTTTACAGGCTCGGGCTATTTGCTGATATTCTGCCTTAGTTATTTGCCCCTCTTTCCACTTTTTATATTTGTCCTTTTTGTCTTTCAATTTGTCAGATAGTTCTTTATGCATCCATGCTGGTTTCTTTTGAGATCTATTATTTTGTTCTTCATTGGTATTGTGTTAGACTGTGCTTTTATAATCTCACTTTTCAAAATTTCCCAAGCTTCTTGAGTTGTTTTCCCCCTGAGGATTCTCATCCATTGAATCCTTCTCAAGCTCTCTCTAAGTTTATTGAAATTAGCTCTCTTAAAGTCCAAGACTCTAGTTTGACTTTGTTCTACTACTTGTATTTGCTTAATGTTGAATTCCAATATTGCGTGGTCACTTGCCCCAAGGTTCCTGTAGCTTCAACACCTTCTATCATTTCATCTCTGTTAGTGAGAATTAAGTCCAGTATGGCTGATCCTTGTCGCCTTCTCTATTTTTGGGAAACAAAGTTGTCTGCTAGGTTTGTTAGGAACCTGTTGGATCTTCCACTTGGTGCAGAGTTTGTTTCCCAGTTGATGTCAGGGTAGTTAAAATCCCCCATTACTACTGTGATGTGCTTCCTACATACCTTAGTTAGCTGACTAGCAAAAAGTTCATCTACTTCCTCTGTTTGGTTGGGTGGCCTATAGTATAGACCTATGGCAATATCGTTTTTTATATTGACCCAAATACATTCAAGATGATTTTCATCATTGTTGTGCTCTATTTCTGTAGAGATGTAGTTATTTCTTATATATAGTGCAACTCCACCTCCTCTTTTATTTGGTCTATTTCTTTTAAATAATTTATATCCCTCTAGCTGTATGTTCCATTTGTCAGTTTCATCCCACCAAGTTTCCGTAATGGCAACAATATCATATCTGCCCTCATTTACTTGGATTTCTAATTCACCCTGTTTATTCCTCATACTCTGTGCATTGGTGTATAGACATTTGAGTCCATTTGGATTGATCTTGTGTTTACTGTCTACATAACCTGTGTTGACTGCCCCTACTTTCTTGCCACCTGTTGGTTTAGTGCACATGGTACGGCACTCACTGTTAAATGCTTGGTTTTGCTTGATAGCATGGTTGATAGTCTTACCCATACAGACATCTATGTTACATGCACTGATAACCCTTTTAGTTTTCGATTGCTGGGGACAGAAATTTTCTGTATCAGTTAATTCTCTGTCCCCACTGTTCAGTTTAAATGTTTATCCAGAAAATCTGTGAATGTATTGCTAAGTAACTCAGTCCCTTTCTTTGATGGATGCAATCCATCTCTTTTGTACAATTTTTCATTGGACCAGTTGCAGATATCATGACTAATAAAACCAAAGCCTTCCCTTTTACACCACTCCTTTAGCCACACATTAAACTCCACTACACGCTGGCCTTTACCTTTTTGTTCCTTATGTACTGGTAAAACCTCTGAAAAGTTAAGCCTACAACCTATGCTATTAAGTTCATACCCCAAGCTCTGGAAATCATTCTGCACAGAAAGCACATCCTTTTGGGACAAATCATTTGTGCCAAGATGTATAATAGCATCAACATCAGAATCCTTACTGGCATTCTTGACTATCTTAAGAATACGCCTCTTGTCTCTGCTGCCAGTAGCACCAGGTAGACATCTGACCTCTTTCAAAACCTCCATATCCTTTCCTAAATTTACATCCCTTACAATTGAATCACCAATCAGAAGGTGGCTTCTCTTTTTGGATACCGTGCTCTTCTTGTGTGACTGATCTGTAATACTTGATACACACTTTTCCAAAGTAGGATCACACTTTTCCAAAGTAAGTTCTTCATCTCGGACCATAATCCCTTGATTGTTTGAGTTATCAGAATCACAACTACCTTGATCTGTCACTTTAGTGTTCCTATTTAGGTCAGCAAGGGCACTATATCTGTTATACTGGGACACTGTAAAAGCTTTGTGTTTATGGTTCACAGCTCTCACCCTGCCAGATCCCATGGTTGTCCATACTGCCCTTTTCCTGCAGGATCTTTGTGGTAGAGGGGGCTGATGGCACAGCAGCTGGAATGGCTGAATTGGGTACCTAATTTCTGCTTGGAAAATTAATTAGTTAAATTAATTAGTCATTAGTTAAATCAATTTGTCTGACCGAACCTGCAACCACTTTTTCAGAGGAAAAATGGCTCCAGAACTACACAAAGACAAATCTATTTTTTAGTTTTATTTCTTTTTATTATATATAAATACATAATTGGGCAGAGGGTTGCAAATGTAACCCTCTCACTATTGTTTTCAATCTCCTTTCTTCTCTCCTGGTTCTATTGTGAAGGTTTGGGGAGCCTATCTTTCCTGAAAGGATGACCTTCAAAACCATAATCTGTAAGGATTTGCTTCAGATTTGGATGGTTGGCAAAGAATACTCCAAACATATATCCCAGATCTTTCTTTCATACCAACTGGCCTCTTCAAATTATAGACTCAATTGGTGTCAGTTCATCAGTATATGTTTTCACCCGGGAAATTATAGTATAGAGATAAGAAATTGTAGACAATTTCAAAATGGTATTGCTGACTTAGAATATTGACTACTATCAGGTCAACTAGGCTTCTGAACTGGGCATTTGTGTGATCTTTCAGAAAAGCTATCACAGGAAGGATTCCATCTGGATAAATTAAAATTTCCAGCTCACTGAAACATGTCATCTGGACTTGTTGAACATATTTAGGCAGAATTTCAGCAATGTATTCTCCAAAGGTAGACAGCTGTTTCTGTGTTACTTCATCCTTGGTCTAATTGTGGGCTTAGTTTCAACAGAAGAATTTCCTTCAAACCGAGTCTGCAAGGGCACCCAGCAGCTCTCAGTCCAACCTGGGCTAGCCCTGTAACTGTCGCAAGCATCCTACCATCTCAGAAGCCCAATTCACAGTCCAGATTTTTCAAGGACTTCAATATCAATCCCCACAAATACAAATCTTTTACTTGGAAGTCTTGCCAATCCCTTTTCTCTCATAGATCTTTCATTTAAAACAAATCATTTGAATGATAACTTGGTGCTAGAAACCATAGATATTGTGTCTGCGCCCCCCGAGCTGGGCCCCCTGCCAGAAAGTGACGGGGAAGGGTCATCAGGATTTACCTCTGGAGCACCAGCTTCCCTGGCTCAACTCCAGAAGCCAGAGGCAGGCCAGGTGGAGGAGATAAAAAGGCCTCTGTCCCCTGACTCTTTCCCTCCCCAGGCCATGCCTCCAAACCCAGATGATGGCAATCAGGCCTGGCTGGACCCTAGGTTTCGTAGACAGGAGAGGCGGGAACAACAGAAGCAGGGGTGGGGCAGGCCTAGGAAGTGCTGAGTCATGGAGCCACACCTCACAGGATATAAAAGCAGCAAGGGCTGCTATACCACTTCGTGGCAAGCAAATCAACTGCTTAACTAAAACTGAAATACTGTTTGTTCCTGGTTGACTCATCGGCATCAAGAGAGATAACAGAGACACTTGGCATACGCTCACTAGTTTGCTGCCAGAGCTGATAGCTGCCGGCTAATTAAATCATTGCTGGGACTGAGGCGAGGGGGACAGAACAATAGAGGACAAAATGCAGAGGCTTAATTAATGGTCAGATCAGGGATGAAATGCTCCCGGTTCAGACCAGATCAGGCGATCCGGTAGCGATTGTTGTGGTTGGTTTGGCGATCCGGTAGCAATGGTGGAGTGAAGCTCCGCCCACCCATCTGGGTATTGTTACTTCCTGGTTTTAACCAGGAAGTAACATTTTACCTTCTGTGCATGCGCAGGTTTTAGGCATGTGCAGAAGGTCCGCTGGTGAAGAAGTGCTGCCCCTCTCGGCCCCTCTCTGCCGGGGGGGAGAGGGATAGGTGTGCGAGGCTACTCGGAGGGACATTGCGAGGTTCGCTCACCTTTTGGGTCTGCCGCACTTGGCTTCTGCGCGGCCTTTGGGTGACTGCCACCCACTTGCCTTCCCCGCTGCCTGCACCCATCCAATGATGGGGGACGTGCTCGGCACACCCCACCGTGCTACTCCCCTCCACCCCCAGCCATGCAACCGGCGCACAGCTCCAGCTGCACCTCATCCGGGTTAGCAAGCCTTAATTAATCCTGTGCTGCCTGGGCTATTGAGTCCTGATTACTCCTGGGCAAGCCGATCTGAGTAATCCTGGGCAGCCTGGGTGGCGATGTTGCTCCCGATCAGACTTGGGGCCTCTGCGCAGGCGCAGAAGCAGCCAGTGCCGACATGAACGCCTGCTGTTTCCTGTCCACCTCTCAGCTGAGAGGTGGTAGCGGGCTGGCAGCAACAAGGAGATCTGAGGTCTTGGCAGCAGTCCCGGAACCAGCGAACAGGAGTGGGAGCCACCAGCGAGCGACAGGATTGAGGGCTAGCAAGTGGAGGCAGGGTGAGGCTTCCTGGGTGGCTGGAATGTGGGCAGTTGGCTCCATCAGCTGCCATCCCTGCCAGAATGACAACCCCCACACAGCGGGACTGACAAGAGAGAGAAAAGAAAGAAAGAAAAAGAAAGGAAGGAAAAAAGGGGGAGAGAGAGAGAAGAAAGAAAAAGAAAGGAAGGGAGAGAGAGAGAAAGAGAAGAAAGAAAGAGTGGCGTGAGTGACATCATGTTGGCCCCACCCACCCAGTCACACGCACACTAAGCCACGCCCACAGAACCAGTGGCAAAAAAAAATTAGATTTCACCCCTGGGTCAGATAATAGGCTGTTCATCTGTAACAGTCTTTTCATTATAAAATACTCCAAGACAATCTCCAATGGATAATAACTGATCATGGAAAAGACCCTGAATCTTAAAGGGTTCAATTTCTCTTCACTGGAACAATAGTTGCTTGAAATCTCTCAGTTTCTTAGTCTTTCCCCCAGAGTCTTTGGCCTGTAACTATTTTGACTTCTGATTTTTTTTTCCTATTTACAGTTTTGTCCCAGGCAGAACAGGATATATTCATCTATTAATTTTTATTCTTCAAATATATTTCCAAACCCAGTTCTTTATATTTACTTAATAAAATTATGAATGATGACAACTTCATTTAGGCAATTCTGCATGGTAGCTGTTTGTCCCCCATTTGGCTCCTTTAGTTTTCTAAGACAAATGAAAATAAAACAACAATAACAAATCCATTTAGCTTTGTTCCTACTTGCCTACATTACAACTTATTTAAGCATTTACAAATACATACATACATACATACATACATACATACATACATACATACATACATACATGAAACAAGATAATGGACCCAGAGACCATTATTATCCTTTCACCCATCTGGACAGAAACCAAAAGGAGGTCCTCTGGTTAATATAAGGGTGGAATGCAGCTGTGCCAACAGAAGATGTGGAGAATCTTATTCATTTATAAACATAGTTTTGTGCTAAAATAACTAATTCTCCTTCTCCTGCCCCCCATTCTCTCTTTTGCTTGAAATGTGGTCCATGTTCAGTCTGTGAGATATCCACCTAGAAATAAAAAATACTTCTGCTTAAACATTTGGATTGCCACTCCAAGGGATAAAAATTGAGTTAAATAAATGTCAACTCCAATGTATTTAAACTATTTCATACCGTTTCTGTTTACTTAACACAATTCATACCAGCAGGGTTGGTGGAAATGTTAAGGCTATAGATATAACTTTAACCCCAAATTAGTCTATCTGTGTTAGAAGTGAAACTTTTCAAGTAATTTTACCTGATTCTCAATATTGGGACTGAACCTGTATTTTTCTGATCTGAACTTTTTAAAGCCATTTGTAGAAACAACAAGTTGGTGACTTTTTTTGTTCTTTATGTTTTTTATAAGATGCTATTCTAGTCTGCAGTAGAATGGGAAAAAATGGTTATAAGTTCTGTCCCTTTTAGCTTTCTGAATTCTGTTTATTTTTAATTAAAGAAACATAAAAAGGAAAAAAGACCCTAGCCATTTCATACACTTAAATAAGGTAAAAAATTATAGTTATAGTGAATCCCACCATTTTCTGAAATAAACACATTATTCCTTCCCATAATCACTTTTAAATTCATAATTTAGTCCTGAAATTGAAATTTCTATTGTGAAAAGTGGTTCAAAATGTGTCTTCTTCTGTAAAATACATAAATAAAAACTGTACAGCCCCTTCAAGGGGTATGTTCAGCATTGCACCATAATAGGACTCTGCAGTGAAAGTGGAACTTTCAGATTACTTTTGATATTGAGACCATACAAGTTAGTTGAACTGTATGATAGGTTACAGATCAATATTTTTAAAGAAATACTGTGGTGGTTCCTTCTAAAAATTTTATGGAGGAAGCATGAATATGGCTTCTCCAAATATAATTAATATGATAAATTCCTTCTCAGTTCCTGAGTTATAAAATTTTGCTGTAAAAGAAGTAGTTAATCAAATTTTGTCTTAGTGGAATGATAATGTCTAAAATATGAATATTCTTAAAATATAGTTAGCAATGTATTTTATCGTGATATTAAGATTTAATTTAGAATTAATTAATTCGGTGTGATTCTTAATTCATTCAAAGCGGAGCAGAATTTTTACCTGAGCTTCTACTTAACTCAGAATCCTTTATGAAATTCAGTTTCCAGTTATGAGCTATGCTGGACAGAAAAATGAAGCAATCAACACCAACATTTTGAAAAAAGAAATTTCCCAATAAATATTACATTTAAGCATTGCTATTATGGGAAACAAATGGAAGATAATGTGGATAATTGGATTTAGTGATTTAAAGGTCTGCCTTCAAATCAGAGTGACTTTGTCATGGACTGTTCCAGGACCAATTGTCATTAAGCTAATGGTAGTGATAATTTAGGACAAAGTTCTTATTCAGTAATGTTCAATTCCCTTGCCTGTCTTTGGAAGTTGTAAGAAAAACATTCTCAACAGTATGCAAAAATATGTATAACTTAATTATCCACTACAGCTTTCTAATAAATAGACAGGTCTATTACAATAGTCTAAAGTCAATTATATAACAAATTGAATAGACAAATATAAATGGAATGGATGCAGTCAACTTCTCTTTGAACAAAAATATTTCAGTTTCTGTAATTAAATGAAAATTTTAGAAAATCTGCAAATTTAAACTGTACATTTCATTGCATTCTGTCTTAGAATGTTTCTGAGCATTTTCCAAAATAAAATAAGAATATAAAGTATACTTTGAAAACTCTTCCACTGATTTTTTAAAAATATATTTGCATATTAATAAATATCTGATTTTCTAATGAATGTCCATTATAATAAGATTAGAAAGTAAAAACAATAAAACCCAATTTAGCTTTAAAACCTGCATCAGTTTTGAGAAATGATTGGATTTCCTTATTCTAAATTTGATGTTCCAAATTCTCCACAAAATTTAGTGTAATGGAAACAGTACAGGTTACAGTTCTTCCTGATTTTCCCATATTAGATAATGGAAAGGGAGAAATCCAGATTTTCCAATATCTAATTTGATTTGAAAAATAAGTCAAGATGAGCAGCCTCAGATCAATACAGTGAATTGAATTGTTTTCTAAATTGATGATTGAGCTGTGGAACACTTCTTGCAGAACCTTTATTTTATTCTATTATTTAGTCTTAACTAGCCCAACTTTGAATTTGAACACTTGCATTTATTTTTAGAGATACAGATTTTTATTAAGCATATTTAAAATTAGATTAAAGCAGTACTTTGGCTTCTACCTATATTCAAAACAAAAATTATGCATCACTTAAATATATAGTTTTTAAATCATCTGTGTGCAGAGAGTTTTTATTTCACCAATTGGAATTAAGCTGTGGTTAAATTAATTCTGCAACAACTTAATCAGGCAGAGCCTTTTGCTGAAAAGAATGGATGATCTCTTTCTCTCTCTCTTTCTGCCAGTTTAGATAAAAAATTAAATCCTGCTGATCAAATAAAGGTCACTGAGAAATGCACTTCCTTTTCCCAAGAGAAAGCAATCATATACTACTAATTTGGAGCCATACTTTAACCTCATGCCCATCCCCCCTTAAGTCATGATAAGGGAGACAGGTTTATTACAATAGTTTAAAGCTAATTATAAAACAAAGTGAATAGACTCATGCAAATGAGAAGGAAAGCAGAAGATTGCATTTACCACTAGGAAAATACAGTCAACTAGACGAAACGTAATGTATGGGGCAGTTTGTCTAGAACTTAGAGCAGAAGCGATTAAAAATAAATCACTAGACTAGTTTTTTTTTACTGTGCACTGACAGATTGGAATATATGACCTGAAAGGTCTTTTGCAACATTATCAGCTATGAGTGAATGATTTTGTGATTGCAAATAAAAATACAAATAAAAGAGTGCATGCAGTATGAGTTTATTCAAAATTCTTTGCTCAGGGCTCATTAGCATATTTGTTGTGCCTATTTGAATAGATAATTTGAATTTGAATAGATAAATCTAAATTACATTATTTTGCAAAAAAAAATGCTTCACATACATTGGAAGGAAATTGGCATTAAAAAATAAAACTTGTCAATACTAAGGGAAAAAAATCTGTCTAAAACAAACTAGCTATGACTTATGGTAATAGTAGTACCTTGATGAACGTATCTTTTCTTTTATGTACACTGAGAGCATATGCACCAAGACAAATTCCTTGTGTGTCCAATCACACTTGGCCAATAAAATTCTATTCTATTCTATTCTATTCTAGAGATAGGTGGATAGGAAAGGACACTTCTCATTCATGGTCTGTTAAGTTACAGATTTTTTTATATATAATGGTAAGAGACTTTAAACTGGCAGCAGATTTCAGATTTAAACTGAAGCTTGGAAATAGTTATGGAGGAGAGGCTGCTGATAATATTAATAATTCATATTATTTTGACATATAATATTCAGAGTTATAAATTATTATAAGGTATTGTGTACTAGGACCTGATTTCTTTTAATTGAAGGTTTTTACCTTATTATTTAAATAAAAGCATTAAAGTTTTATTGAAACCAGTATAGACACTCAATTTACTATATGATGGTATCGAAACAATAAAAATGTACTTTATTATTGTTTCCCTTTGCTATTTGTTTTATAAAAACTGTTTTCAATATTGCAATGCAGATAAAAGTTCAGCCTTGGAAAAAATTACATATACAGTAAATAATGAAGCTGTGTTGTCCTTATATAAACTATACCATATGCAGTGTTGGCCCTTATTTTAATTATGAACCTGGAAGGAAAAGAATTGCTGGCTGGCTGGCTGGCTGAAAGCGTGCATGAAATCTGTGAGATATGAGTCTGCTATTAAGCACTCAGGCAGGTTTGACAGAAATAATCAGTCTCGCAGTTTATGAATATATTACTGGAAAAACACAGGAGCTTCTTCTACAAGACTACGTCTCACATTTCTACAGATGTTGATTGGTATGTTTCTTCCAACAGTAAAATTTGTTCCCTACAATAACTATTGAAAAAAAAGTGTTTGTGCACGTTTATTAACGTTCCTGACAGCAGGAATCTAAACCGAGCCATGATCAATGAAGCAGATTTTATTACTGGAACAGAAATGAAATTTATGTGATGAAACATATATTAACTATAGCTAACTATATCCAACTCAAGAACAAAGAGAACAAAATTAAAACAAAGTCTTAACAAGTCCTAACTCTCCATTTCTAGGTCACTCTAAACAGCTGTACTGAGGCTGGGCCTGAAATCAAAGCTTGAGTCCCTACTTCAGTCCTAATGTCACCATTCAAATAGGCCACCTTGTGCCATTTTCTAAGGAGCTTTGGATAATGGTGTGATTGCCCCATTGTGTAGTGCTCCCCAATATCAGTCACATGCAATTTACCTCCAGGCAGTGTCCTCTTTCTGTTGACAGGCCTCTTCAGCCTACCCCAGTCTGATTTAGGTTGCACAAGGCCTTTGTTCTTGAAGCACCTTCAGAGAATGTCTTACATAGCCTCTACAGCAGGGGTAAAATGCTCCCAGTTCGGACCACATTGGGCGATCCGGTAGCGATGGGGGCGGGTAGTTCAGAGAACCAATAGCAAAAATCCCTCCCCCCACTGCCCATGCCCACCCAATTGCCCAGTCCCCACTTGGCTAATTGACAACTTGCTGTGTAATGTATTTGAATTTTTGGAAGGAAATTTGGGCGGGAAAATGCACATTCCTGATTGGCTGGTGCCTCAGCCAAAACACTATATAAAGAGAGATGTTTGCCTATTGTTTTTGCTGGGGTTCTCACAATAAACCAAAGAGCTGTTGTCACTAAGATCATCTCCTGCCTCTTCATTGCCCAAACTCAACATTGGCGACGAAGGTGGGATATTGAGAGCAGTGAGACTAGGAAAAGAGCTGAAGGAGAAATTTAGCTTTAGACCCAGCCAGTTGTTGAGGGCGACTACATAGCAATGTCTATCTATACACCGCCAGCGCCATTTGACCCAGCCAAAGAGAAATGGGGGTCATATATGGCTCGCTTCGAGTGCTTCCTCGAGGCGAACGAACTGCAAGGAGTAGTATCGGACAATCGGAAGCGCGCATACTTCCTGAGCCACTGCAGACCAGAAGTCTTTGATACCGCCGAATCGCTGTCAGAACCAATGCCCGTCCAGTCGGTGCCATGGCCCGTGCTCCAGACAATGCTCCGAGCGCACTACGCCCCTGTGCCATCGAAGTTCATGCAAAGGTTTGAACTGAGGCAGAGAGTTCAACACGAGGGCGAATCTATCAGCGTTTTATGGCCGCCTTGAGAAAAGCTGCGAGTTGCTGTGAATATAGGGATTTGGAGGACAACCGATTAGAACAACTCATTTGCGGGGTCAGGGACATCCAACTACAGAGGCAACTACTCTCAAAAAGCAACCTGATCCTAACGATAGCCCTGGATGAAGCTAGGGCACACGAGATGTCCACCAAAGCGGCTGAAACCTTGCAAAAGCCAAACGCACCGAATTCTTCAGCGAAAGCGACACCAGTCCACAGCGAGGAGATCCAGGCAGAATGGGAAGGCGAAAGTGAGGAAGAGGTTTTCCAAACCGGGAAACTGGAGAGAAGCGACCGTGAAGAGAGTGTGAGTTGCGGAGGACAACACCAGCAACAGAACTGCTGCTTTAAAGATGCCATTTGTCGAAGGTGTGACAAGAAAGGGCACCTGGCACAAGTTTGTCGAGCTACTCAACCATGCCGCCAAAAATTCAGGACCTAATTCAAACCGGCATATCAGCAAAACCCCAATTCTGCGAGACGGCCAGCGATTGGGCTATTCAAAAAAGGCACGAAGTCAAACCACACAACTGTACGAGTGGGCCACGCCTCAACACGACTGGAGAAAAAGATATTCACAAGGACCTGCATAGAAGGAGTATCATATAAAATGGAAGTGGATACCGGATCATCAATTACAATTATGTTCTGGGACACGATCACCAAGAATGTCCTAAGAATTGCAAAGCGCCAACTGCAGCCTCAGAAGCTGAGAGTACAAGACTACCAGGGAAACCGGATCCCTGTCCGAGACACCACCACGGTTCGAGTTAGGTATGGACGATTCAACAAATCTCTACCGATCACCATAGGCGATGGAAACCTGCCCAGCTTGCTGGGTCTCGATTGGTTCCGGGCCCTTGGAATGGGCATCACCGGAGTTCACATCGTCATCGTCGACCTAAAGGAGGAGCTGCTGCAGGAATTTGAGGACGTCTTCCAGGACAGCCTGGGCAAGTATGTGGGGACTCCCATTTTGTTTAATTTAGACCCACAAGTAACCCCGATTAGACTGAAGGTGAGGAGGGTTCCGTTTGCCCTTAAGCCCAAAATTGATAAAGAGCTAGATAAATTAGTCAGTCAGGGTTTCCTAGTCCCAGTCGACCACGCAAAGTGGGAGACACCAGTAGTGACCCCAGTCAAGCCAGATGGATCTGTCTGTATTTGTGCTGATTACAAAGCAACGCTTAACAAAGCATTGCAGAAGAGTGCATACCCAGTCCCCATCGTTCAACATCTGCTACACTCATTAGGACCGGGACAAATCTTTGCCAAACTTGATTTAGCTGAGGCTTATCAACAGTTACCTATTGACCATGAAACAGCCAAAGCACAAACAATTGTCACACATAGGGGCGCTTTTAAATGCACCCGACTGCAATTTGGGGTTAGTGTAGCCCCTGGGTTATTTCAGAACCTAATGGAATGGCTCCTGCAGGGTCTACCTGGAGTAGTTCCCTATTTTGACGATGTATTGGTATCAGCCAGAGATTTAAGGGAATTAAGAGACAAATTGCGAAGGCTTCTGGAAATTTTTAGAACTGCGGGACTCAAGGTCAAGCTTAACAAATGCCAAATTGGAGTGGAATCCGTTGAATTTTTGGGATATCGTATAGATAAGGAAGGCATCCATCCAACAGAAAGCAAGGTGCGAGTGATAAGGAAGGCTCCACCTCCAAAAAACAAAGCAGAGTTACAAGCATTTTTGGGACTCTTAAACTTCTATGCAGTCTTTTTAAAAGATAAGGCAACCATGGCTGAACCACTACACAAACTGCTAGCAAAAAACTCTGTGTGGACTTGGGGCAGGACTGAAGCAGCAGCTTTTGAAGCTGTTAAGAAGCTGTTGTCTAGCAACAGCCTACTCATACAATATAATGGAACTTTGCCCCTATTATTGGTACGTGATGCTTCACCCTATGGAGTAGGGGCTGTCCTCAGCCACAAGTTACCGAACGGGACAGAAGCCCCAATTGCTTACTTTTCCCGCACTTTATTGGGAGCAGAAAGGAACTATAGTCAACTAGATCGAGAAGCATTAGCAATAGTCTCGGGCGTGAAAAAATTTCACGAATATTTGGGAGGCGGTTTGAAATCATCACGGACCATAGACCATTGTTGGGTCTCTTGGCGGGGGACCGTCCGACACCAATTGCATTGTCTCCCAGACTGACCCGTTGGACTATATTCCTGGCAGCATATTCTTACCATCTGACTCACCGGCCTGGCAAAGACTTGGGACATGCAGACACTTTGAGCAGATGTCCTTTGCCAGACACAATTCAAAACCCAACCCCGGGAACGCCGATTTTATTAATTGACTCTTTGGACTCTGGCCCTGTCACTTCTGCTGAAGTGGCTAAGGCATTTTACAGAGACATTATTGTCCATACAGTAATTGGCTGGGTGCAGAGGGGATGGCCCGTTGCACCAGGTGAAAAGTTTAAGGAATTTACAAAAAAGCGTTCGGAATTGTCTGTGCAAGGGGGTTGCTTGTTATGGGGGGATAGAGTGGTTATTCCGTTACAGTTACAATAACATGTTTTAGAATTGTTACATGTGGGACATCCTGGAATTGTTAGAATGAAAAGTCTAGCAAGGAGCTATGTGTGGTGGTCACAGATGGACATAGACATTAGCAACCGGGTAGGAAAATGCCAAGCTTGGCAGGAATCGAGACCATTACCCCCTACAGCCCCAGTAAGGGAGTGGGAAAAGCCCCAGGGACCTTGGTCAAGAATCCACATAGATTTTGCGGGGCCCTTTCACGGGCAAACCTTCTTGATTGTTGTAGATGCCTACTCAAAGTGGTTGGAGATAATCCTAATGAAAACCACGACAGCAGAAGCTGTAATTAGAGTTTTACGGCGACTATTTGTGACACACGGGTTGCCAGACACTCTAGTGTCAGACAATGGGCCGCAATTCACGGCCACTCAATTCGAGGGGTACTTGGCTGAGGTGGGCATCCGCCATGCCCTCTCGGCGCCCTTCCATCCGGCTACCAATGGCCTTGCAGAACATTTTGTGCGCAGTGCCAAGGAAGCCCTGTCAAGAATTAGCCCAGGAGATTGGCAAACCAAAATTGATACCTTCCTGGCAGTGCAACATGGGACACCCTGCGTAGCCACTGGCTGCAGCCCAGTGGAACTATTAATGGGGAGGAGGCTCCGGTGCCCCTTAGACAGACTAAATCTGACATATTCCCCTGATGGGTATCCAGCAACAAGGGACAGAACCAGAATATTGGCCAAAGGTGACCTTGTGTGGGCACATAATTACAGCCAGGGTCCCTCGTGGTGGGGGGAACAATTCTAGGGATAACAGGCCCCAAATCATATTTAGTGGACATGGGGGATGGCAGAGTTTGGAAACACCACATAGATCAGTTACGAAAAAGAATACAAACAGATCTAGAAACCAAACAACCAGGCCCTGACTACCATATATTTGAACCAACAGCTAGCTCAAACCCAAGGCAATCGGAGGACTTAGCTGAAAATGAAGAAGTCCAGTGACGCCACATGATTCCTCCAGAAGCAGCAGGGACGACTCTGCTAATAATCCAGGGCCGGAGGGCCAAAGAGAGGAACAGATAGTCCCTCCGACCAGCTCGACTCCCCTCCAGGGAATAAATTGCGCAGGTCAGAAAGAGTTAGGAGACACCCTGTCTACCTGTGTGACTACGTGTGCAAATAATATGTAAATAGTTGGCTAAGTGTTTTCTGGGAGGGGAGGAGTGTAATGTATTTGAATTTTTGGAGGGAAATTTGGGTGGGAAAATGCACGTTCCTGATTGGCTGGTGCCTCAGCCAAAACACTATATAAAGAGAGATGTTTGCCTCTTGTTTTTGCTGGGGTTCTCACAATAAACCAAAGAGCTGTTGTCACTAAGATCGTCTCCTGCCTCTTCATTGCCCAAACTCAACATGCTGCTTCTTTCGGGCTCAATCACTGCCTTGCTTTGCTTGGATCAATTGCATCAGCTAGCAACTCAATCTGCCTGCCTGCAATCCATGTCATCGGTGAGCAACTCACGCTGCCTGCCTTGTCCCTTAAATTGGGTAAGTAACTGGGGGGGAGCTTTAAAAATAGTTAATTGTGGTTTTTTTAAGGAGTTTTATTTTTTTTAGACATAGCAATTTAAAGGGCCTCTGGTGGCTCAGCAGAGGCCCTTTAGTCTGTCTGTTATTAACACAGCTGCTTGCAATTACTGTCTGTTATTAACACAGCTGCTTGCAATTACTGCGAGTTCAAGTCCCACCAGGCCCAAGGTTGACTCAGCCTTCCATCCTTTATAAGGTAGGTAAAATGAGGACCCAGATTGTTGGGGGCAATAAAAGTTGGCTTTGTATATAATATACAAATGGATGAAGACTATTGTTTAATACAGTGTAAGCCGCCCTGAGTCTTCGGAGAAGGGCAGGATATAAATTCAAATTAAAAAAAGAAAAAGAAAAAAAGTTAAGGAAGTTTTAAATTTAACTGCTTTTATCTAAAAATATAAATAAAATAAAATAATAAAATAAAATATTTGTGCAGCTTTCTGAGATTCAGTTTGTTTCTGTAGTGTTCACTCTAACTACACAAACACACAAAATCTCACAAAGCTGTATGTGGCATTTTGTGTGTGTGTGTATGTGTGTGAGTCAGTTGTGTTGTGTGTGTGTAAAGTGTGAAAGTTGGTTTTTGAACTTTTTGTGGCTGTATGAGGTTCCTGCTTGTTGCAGTGGCCATTTTGGGTGAAGTGCAGCTGCTTTTACATTGTGTGTGAGTCAGTTGTGTTGTGTTGTATTGTGTTATGTGTGTGTAAAGTGTGAAAGTTGGTTTTTGGTACCTCTTATTGTTTTGTGTACTTTGTTTATTATTTTTATTATTTATTGTTATTGGCCACACCAACCCAGTCACCAAGCCACACCCACCAATTAAGCCATGCCCCCAGAACTGGTAGGGAAAATTTGTAGATTTCATCCTTGCTGTACAGCCTCCAAAAACTAAAAAAGCATGCTTTGTACTCACATGATTTTCAGAGGCTCTGGAGGCTGTACGAAAGCATAGACCTCTCATGCAACATCTGGAGGGGCTTGAAGTGTACAAAGCACATCCCATTCTGAGGCAGCCTCTACAACCTCTGAAAATCATGCAAGAATGGACTGTGGTAATAGTTGTTTGTATTTCATCGAAAATATTGTGGTGTATCACTTTTGGCATGTGTGTCCTAGGTTCACCATCTTGTATTAGGCAGTAGTGATATACAATGTCTATGCCATACTCCTCTTATAGTCAAGGGCTGATGAATCAGGGTGACTGAAATCACATTTCCAACATCAATAAGTCAAGCTGTCATTTTAAAAGGCAAAAGTTTGTATTAATTTATTATTAAGGCTATATTTAAATAAATTTAAGTAGTAATTATTGGTTCAATGCTGGAACATATTTCCTAATGATTTTTCAGATTTCTGAAGGAATGCTTCTGGCACAAAGTAGTTTTCAGTCTGTCTGCCTATAATCATTATTGGTTAGTTTTGCTGAAGTACATCACATCTCCCTCAACAATTTTTACTTTAGGACAGTATTTCTCAACCCTGACAACTTTAAGAGGGGTGGATTTCAACTCCCAGAATCCCCTAGCAAATGTTGCTTGGTGGGGGATTCTGAGAGTTGAAGTTCATCCCTCTTAAAGTTGTCAAGGTTGAGAAACACTGCTTTAGGGGATACATCAAGTAGGTTTCAAGAAAAAGTTTTGTATCTATTCAATGACAACCCCCGCCCACTTTTTTAAATGGATAGTTTTGATGTCACCATCTTCATCTTTAAATCTCCACAAGAACTAGAGGGCCAAATACTATTTGTTGTTGTTGTTAGTTGCAAAGTCGTGTCCGACCCCATGGACAACGTTCCTCCAGGCCTTCCTATCCTCTTCCATCCTCTGGAGTCCATTTAAGCTAATGCCTACTGCTTCAGTGACTCCATCCAGCCACCTTATTCTCTGTTGTCCCATTCTTCTTTTGCCCTCAATCTTTCCCAGCATGAGTCCTTCCTTCTCATTAGGTGGCCAAAGTATTTCAATTTGATCTTCAGGATCTGGCCTTCTAAAGAGCAGTCAGGGTTGATCTCCTCTAGGACTGACTTGTTTGTTCGCCTTGCAGTACAAGGGATTCACAGGAGTCTTCTCCAGCACCAGAGTTCAAAGGCCTCAATTCTTTGGCGTTCAGCCTTTCTTATGGTCCAACCTTCACAGCCATACATTGCAACTGAGAAAACCATAGCCATGACTATACGCATTTTTGTTGGCAGGATGATGTCTCTGCTTTTTAGTATGCTGGCTAACTTTGCCATAGCTTTTCTCCACAGGAGCAAGCATCTTTTAATTCCTTGGCTGCAGTCCCCATTTGTGGTGACCTTGGAGCCCAGGAAAATAAAATCTGTCACTACCTCCATTTCTTCCCCATCTATCTGCCAGAAATTGAGAGGGCCGGATGCCATGATCTTAGTTTTTTTAATGTTGAGTTTCAAGCCAACTTTTGCACTCTCCTCCTTCACCCGCATCAAGAGGCTTTTTAGTTTCTCTTCACTTTCTGCCATTAGAGTGGTATCATCTGCATATCTGAGGTTGTTGATATTTCTCCCGGAAATCTTAATTCCAACTTTTGATTCATCCAGCCCCGCCTTTCTCATGATGTGCTCTGCATATAAGTTAAATAGGCAGGGCGATAGTATACAGCCTTCCTGGACTCCTTTCCCAATTTTGAAGCAATCAGTGGTTCCGTGTCTAGTTCTCACTGTTGCTACTTGACTATACAGGTTTCTCAAGAGACAAATAAGATGGTCTGGTACACCCACCTATTTAAGAACTTGCCACAATTTGTTGTGATTCACACAATCAAAGGCTTTAGCATAGTCAATGAAGCAGAAGTAGATGTTTTTCTGGAACTCCCTAGCTTTCTCCATGATCCAGCATATGTTGGGAATTTGATCTCTAGTTCCTCTGCCTCTTAGAAATCCTGCCTGTACTTCTGGTAGTTCTCGATCCACATACTGCTGGAGCCTAGTTTATAGGATTTTAAGTATAACTTTACTAGCATGTGAAATGAGTGCAATGGTGTGATAGTTTGAACATTCTTTGGCATTGCCTTTCTTTGGAATTGGAATGTAAACTGACCTTTTCCAATCCTGTGTCCACTGCTGAGTTTTCCAAATTTGCTGACAAATTGAGTGTAGCACTTTTACTGCATCGTCGTTTAAGATTTTGAATATCTGAGCTGGAATATTGTCTCCTCCATTAACTTTGTTGTTGCTCAGATTTCCTAAGGCCCATTTGACTTCACATTCTAGGATGTCTGGCTCAAGGTTAGTGACCACCCCATCGTGGTTATCAGGGATGTTAAGCTCATGCTTGTATAGTTCTTCTGTGTAATTTTGCCACCTCTTCTTAATCTCTTCTGTCTCTGTTAAGTCCCTGCCATTTTGGTCCTTTATCATGCCCATCTTTGCAGGAAACGTTCTCTTCATATCTCCAATTTTCTTGAAGAGATCTCTGGTCCTCCCTATTCTATTGTTTTCTTTTATTTCTTTGCACTGTGCATTTAAGAATGTATTCTTATCTCTTCTAGCTATTCTCTGGAATTCTGCATTCAAGTGGGTGTATCTTTCTCTTTCTCCCTTACCCTTTGCTTCCCTTCTTTCCTCAGCTATTTGCAAAGCTTTCTCAGACAGCCATTTTGCTTTCTTGCCTTTCTTTTTCTTTGGGATGGTTTTAGTTGCTACCTCTTGTACAATGTTGCGAACCTCCGTCCATAGTTCTTCAGGCACTCTGTCTATCAGATATAATTCCTTAAATCTATTTGTCATCTCTATCGTATATTCAGTAGGGATATGATTTAGGTCATACCTGAGTGACCTGGGGCTTTTCTCTACTTTCTTCAATTTAAGCCAAAGTTTTGCAAGGAGAAGCTCATGATCTGAGCCACAGTCAGCTCCTGGTCTTGTTTTTACTGACTGTATAGAGCTTCTCCATCTTTGGCTGCAGAGCACATAGTCAATCTGATTTCTGTATTGACCGTCTGGTGATGTCCATGTGTAGAGTCGTCTCTTGGGTTGTTGGAAAAGAGTGTTTGCTATGACCATTGCATTATCTTGACAGAATTCTATCAGCCTGTGTCCTGCTTCATTTTGTACTCCAAGGCCAAACTTGCCTGTTATTCCAGTTATCTTTCAGCTTCCTACTTTACTAATACAATCCCCTATGATGATAAGGACATCATTTTTTGGTGTTAATTCTATAAGGTACTGTAGGGCTTCATAGAACCGGTCAATTTCATCCTCTTCAGCACCAGTAGTTGGGGCATAGACTTGGATTACTGTGATATTGAATGGTTTGCCTTGGATTTGAACTGAGATCATTCTGTCATTTTGAGGATTGTATCCCAGTATTGTTTTTCCTACTCTTTTTTTGATTATGAAGGCTACTCCATTTCTTCTGAGGGATTCTTGCCCACAGTAGTATACCTGATGGTCGTCTGAATTAAATTCACCCATTCCTGTCCATTTTAGTTCACTGATTCCTAAGATGTCGATGTTCAGTCTTGTCATCTCTTGTTTGACCACATCCACCTTATCTTGATTCATGGATCTTACATTCCAGGTTCCTATGGAGAAAAAATCTTTACAGCATCGGACTTTCCTTTCACCACCAGATACATCCACAGCTGAGTGTCCTTTCGGCTTTGGCCCAGTCACTTCATTCTTTCTGGCACTATTAGTACTAGCCCTCCGCTCTTCCCCAGTAGCATATTGGACACCTTCCGACCTGAGGGGCTCATCTTCCGGCGTCATATCTTTTTTCCTTTTTGTACTGTCCATGGGGTTTTCATGGCAAAGATACTGGAGTGGGTTGCCATTTCCTTCTCCAGTGGATCACATTTTGTCAGAACTTTCTGCTATGACCTGTCCGTCTTGGGTATCCTTGCACGGCATAGCTCATAGCTTCATTGAGCTACGCAAGCCCCTTCACCATGACAAGGCAGTAATCCATGAAGGGGGCCAAATACTATAATTATGGCAAAAGATTACTGGGAATACTCCAGGAATAATTTGAACTGTAACAACAAAAATACAACAGTATTGGGCTTTCCTATTAAATTTGTCACAATTTATCAGTATATAATTTACTTTTAACTCATTCTGATTAATAGAAGAAATATCATAGACACCTTAATAATTAAAAGTGACACCAATGAACTTCCCCAGCATCAATGTTCATAAAATTTGACATAAGTATTCTCAAAGTAATATATGTTTCTTGCAAATTTTCCATTCCAATTTAAAAGGTTATAAATGCTGTAAAGTTATAAATGCAAATACAAACACAAAATCAGAAGCAGTTACTCATACATTTCTGTACAATAATAGTCAAATCAGATTTGTGGTTAGAAAGTTTTGTAATTCCCAGAAGAGCCTAGTCCACTATGTTTTGATTCAGAAATTGGCTCCAACATATTTCTAATTTTGGAGAACAAATGCATTGTCATGTTTTTTCTTCCATTCAGTCATGTCTGATTCTCAGAGACTGTCTCGATAAGTACCTGCAGTTTTCTCAGCAAGTGTTTTTCAGAAGTGATTTACCATTGGCTACCTTCTAGGGCTGAGAAAAAATGACTGTCCTAACTGTCCCAAACTGACTTTGTGCCTAAAATGGGACTAGAATTCATAATCTCCCAGTTTCTAGCCTGAGACCTTAACTGCTACACAAATTACTCTTTAAGTTCTCATATCTTTTTCATCTAAATTGTGTTGGTGAATCAGTTTTATATTGCCTCCTTCTAATGTGTAAAACCACAGGAATATAAAATGAAATATATTCTTCTCTGTGGAGCATGTGGTATAAAACTTGATAAAAATAACAATTCTATCTCTCTAATCTGAGAGCAAGAACAAAGAAGGCATCATACAGTATCTGAAACAAAGATTATATTTTTATGCATTTGGTTTTATTCTATTTCACCAAGCATTAGTGTATATATTTTGCCTCACTTAAAAAAAAATCATGTTACATTTCTATTGCAGCAAAGTAACAACAGCAATGATACCATTGTTAAGGTTAACATAACATTGCACTTCTGTACTAGGCACCGTACACCTGATATAGGCAAATTGACTCAATTATGAGCAAGGAAAAAGATATGAATATTTATTTATTTAAAATAAATTTATTTATTTATTCATTCATTCATTCATTCATTCATTCATTCATTCCGCAAGTTTAAGTAGTTGCCCATCTCATAAACATGATTCTGGGCAGAATCTGTCCATATTAATAACTATTGGTATTTGTATCTAGTAATCAACCAGATTACTAGATACGATTATGTGGAAAGGAGTCACATAATGTATGGTGTCTCATAATTTATGAACCAGATGCAGCTGTTCCTTTTCTCATTGGAAAAAATCCTTTCATCAAGACATCTTTCCTCAAAGCAAGAGATTTTGAATTGACAACACTGAATGTGAGCCACCAGTGCTGCAACTTCACATGTTACCTTTTTGAGTGCTTTCTACTGATTTTTTTTAGTTTATAACATCTTTTAGATTTTATTTCCCATCTTTCTTGTCAATAAATAAAGCCCTGGGGAGTAATTGAAGAATTATATACATGTAGAGAATCAGACAATGTTATTAGCTGTTCTTTTTGTCCATACTAAACTTGGGCAGTTTGAGCTTTCTTTGTTAGTGCAGAAAGAACATTCTTTGTTGTGCTTTTTTGGTGATATTCTTGATGTTAGCTGTCCATTTTAGATCTTGCAATATGGTAGAACCTAGAAATTTGAAGGTCTCTACTGTTGATACTGTGTATTGTAAGAGGTGGAAGTATGAAAGGGTTTCTCCCAAAGTCTACTACTGTTTCTACAGTTTTGAGCATGTTCAGTTCCAGATTGTTCTGGTTGCACCACAAGGCTAGTTGTTCAACCTCCCATCTGTATGGGATTCATCATTGTCTCGAATGAGACTGATCACTGTTGTGTTGTGTCATCTGTGAACTTCAGCAGTTTAACAGATGGATCATTAGAGATGCAGTCATTGGTATACAGAGAGAAGAGAAGTGGGGAGAACACACAGCCTTGGGGGGGCCCTGTGCTAATAGTACAGGTATCTGATGTAATTCTGCTTAGCTTCATCTGATGCTTCCTGTTTGTTAGGAAGCTTATGATCCACTTACAAGTCTGTTCAGGTACCTGTAGCTGGTTTAGCTTAGTTAGAAGAATGTCTGGAATAATAGTGTTGAATGCTGAACTAAAGTCTACAAAGAGGACCCTTGCATAGGTCTTTGGAGATTCAAGATGTTGTAGGATGAAGTGCAGAGCCATATTAACAGCATCATCTGTTGATCTATTTGCTCAGTATGCAAATTGCAAGCAGATCCGTGATGGTTTTCAAGTGGGACAGCACTAGCATTTCAAAGGTTTTCATGACTACAGATGTTAGAGCAACAGGTCTGTAGTCATTCAGTTTCTTGATTGTGGGCTTCTTCAGCACTGGGATGATAGTAGAGCATTTGAAGCAAGAAGGAACATAGCACATCTCTAGTGATTTATTGAAAATATGGGTGAAGATGGGGGCCAATTGGTCAGCACAGACTTTTAAGCAAGATGGAGTTATCTTTTCTGGGCCTGGAACTTTTCCTGGCTTTTGTCTGTGAAATAGGTCTTGCACTTCCTTTTCCGTGATCACTAGGGGTTGTGAACCCAATGGGATGGGGTCAGTTGTAGGAGGCTTGGCTGTTCTTAGTGTGTCTGAGATGGGGGTTGTGGAGATAGGTAGCTGTAGTTTCCTTTCAAACCTGCAATAAAACACGTTCAGGTCATCTAGCCAGTTGTTAATTTCCTTCAGCCTGGGAAGGAGGTTTGTCATAGCCAGTGATATTTTTAAGAGTTTTCCACATATTTCCTGGTTCATTTATTGAGAACTGATTCTTTAGATTTTCAGAGTAGCTTCTTTTTGCTGCTCTGATCTCCCTTGTTTCTGGCCTGATTGTACAGCATTTAATCACCTTTTTTGTAGGCTTCCTCTTTGGAACTACATAGCTGCTTAAGTTTAGGGGTGAACCAAGGTTTGTTGTTACTGTATATTCACAAGTTCTTTGTCGGTACACATAGGTCTTCACAGAAGCTGACATATGATGTTACAGTATCTGTGAGTTCATCCAGGTCTGCAGAGGTATCTTCAAAAATATTCCAATCAGTGCAGTCAAAGCAAGCCTTTAGCTTTAATTTTGCTTCCTCAGTCCAGATCTTCATTGATTTAATTGTTGATTTTGTGGCTTGAAGTCTTTGCCTGTAAGCAGCTACAAGGTAAATCATGCATAAACCTGACCTGCTATCATATATGATTCTGGTCTAGCAGATTCATCAATACCAAATTACAAAAAAATAAAAATAAAAAATTGAGAAAATCCATGGAGCTGTTTAATATGTTTTATACATTTTCCACATTTATACATGATTTTCTACACTTTATACATTTTACACATTTATACATGATTTTCAGAGCTGAAGAAGTTTCTTGGATGAGAAGCGAAACATCTTAAAAGAAAAACAAGAAATTCCAGTTGCCTCTTGACTAAGTGGCTCAGTGGCTAAGACACTGAGCTTGTCAATTAGAAAGGTCAGCAGTTCAGCAGTTCGAATCCCTAGTACTGGTCTCCTGCATGAGCAGGGGGTTGGACTGGATGAC
Source organism: Ahaetulla prasina (assembly GCF_028640845.1). Lineage (NCBI taxonomy): Eukaryota > Metazoa > Chordata > Lepidosauria > Squamata > Colubridae > Ahaetulla > Ahaetulla prasina. Next base: position 44,927,375 of record NC_080545.1, on the reverse strand, counting down.
CTCCAAGGTCTCTTCCAACTATGTTACTATTTTTAAAAAAAGCACCTTTGGGACAACCATGACCTGGATGACTGAGAATCTCCTTAGAGATTTTCTACAAAATTTAGTTATTATAGTATATACTTTTTACGCTCATATATTCTGCAGTTCCACATTTATGCTACACCACTTAGCTCAAGAATATTTATTTATTTATTTTATTTATTTTACTTTGTCACACAGTATATATAAGCATAAGCATGAAATAACTATACAATATATAAGCATATATATATAAGTATGAGTATGTAATAACTATATTAATTGGATATAACGAAAAGAAACAATAGGACAGGAACGGTAGGCACGCTTGTGCTCTTATGCACGCCCCTTACAGACCACTTAGGAATGGGGTGAAGTCAATAGTAGACAGTTTTTTTTATTATTCAAAAAGTTTTACAAAAATTTTTCCCCCTTTCCCCCCACCTCCCCTCCCCCCTCTCTTCATAACCCCACTCCCCACTCCTCCCCGACTTCCCAGAACGAGCACAAGGTATAGTTAAAAATAAAACAAACATATGCTAAAAAAATTTCATCCCAACTTAATTATACTCCTACAATTCTCATCAGTTCCTAACTTCCCCTGAAAACAATCAAAAATAATACATCATAATCATTCAAAAGCAGTCTGATAACTCTTAGTCTGATATCTACTTTGAATATAGTCAATCCATTTTTTCCATTCCTTTAAGTATCTTTCTTGCATATTGTCTTTCAAAAAGGCTGATATTTTTGCCATCTCAGCCAAATTGGCAACTTTCAATATCCATTCTTCTATTGTAGGTACTTCTTTTTTCTTCCAATACTGTCCTATTAGTAATCTTGCTGCTATTATTAGATTTAAAATCAATTTAGTCTCAATTACTGTACAGTCCGTAATAATTCCCAACAGAAAAAATTGCGGCAGGAACTTTATCTTCTTTTTCAGAACATTTTGTAAAATCCACCAAATTTTTATCCAAAAGGCCTTTATATCCTTACAAGTCCACCAAATATGAAAATATGTAACGTCATCACAATTACATCTCCAACATTTTGCTTGCATATCTGGATACATACACGATAATTTCTTAGGATCTAAATGCCATCTATAAAACATTTTATAAAAATGTTCCCTCAAATTCTGTGCCTGCATGAATTTAACATTTCTAACCCAAATTTTTTCCCAAGTTTCCAATAATATTGGCTCCTGAAAGTTTTGTGCCCACTTTATCATACAGTCCTTTACCAAGTCCCTTTCAGAATCTATTTCAAGTAACACATTATACAATCTCTTTAAATGCTCCTGAGACTGATTTATAATTTGCTTTACCAAATTTCCCTCGTTCTGCTCTATACCAATTTTCTGATCTTCCTTCCATCTAGCACATAGTTGCTCATATTGAAACAAAGTATAATTTTTCCCTTCTTCTTTTAATACGTGCAAAGATTTTAATTGCAAATTACCTCTTTCAGTATACAAAAGTTCTTTATATGTAATCATTTCCTGATTCTGTTCTATATTTATATTCTCTATTGTATGTCTAGGACTTGCCCACATAGGAACCTTATAATTTAGTTTATAAGAGTATTTTTTCCAAACACGCAGAAGAGCAGTTCTTAATACATGATTTTTAAAGGTCTTATCCACATTTTTGTCATAAATTAAATATGCATGCCATCCATATAGCAAGTCATAACCTTCTATATTCAGAATTCTTTCCTCCGTTAAATTAAACCAATCACTTATTGCAGAGAGAGCAGCTGCTTCATAGTATAATTTAAAATTGGGCATTTTTAAACCTCCCCTTTCCCGAGAATCTTGAATTATTTTCATTTTAACCCTAGCTTTTTTACCTTCCCATATAAATTTGTTAATTCCCATCTGCCATTCCTCAAGATTCTTATCTTTCTTAATTATTGGTATCATCTGAAAGAGGAATAAAAATCTAGGTAAAACATTCATTTTAATAGCAGCTATTCTCCCCAACAATGATAATTGCAATTTTTTCCAAACAATCAACTCCTTCTGAACTTTTTGCCATAAAACCTCATAGTTATTCTTATACAATTTCACATTTGACGATGTAATATAAACCCCTAAATATTTAACCTTCTTTACAATTTCAAATCCTGTTATTTCCTCTAATTTTTCTTTCTGTTGTCTGGCCATATTTTTTATTATCACTTTTGTCTTTTTCTGATTTACCTTAAACCCTGAAACCTTCCCATATCGATCAATTATTTCCAACAAAGATATACTAGAATTTATAGGGTTTGTTAATAGTAGACAGTTTTTGGTTGAAGTTTTTGGGATTTTGGGAAGACACCACAAACTCAGATAGTTTATTCCAGGCATTAACAACTCTGTTACTGAAGTCATATTTTCTGCAATCAAGATTGGAGCGGTTAACATTAAGCTTAAATCTGTTGTGTGCTCATTAAATCTGTTGTGTGTTGCATTGAAGCTGAAGTAGTCTTCGACAAGAAGGACATTGTAATAGATGATTGTATGAGTTAAACTCAGGTCATGATGAAGGCGGCATAGTTCTAAATTTTCTAAACCCAGGATTTCAAGTCTGGTGGCATAAGATATTTTGTTGTATTCAGAGGAGTGGAGAACTCTTCTTGTAAAATATTTCTGGACACGTTCAATTGTATTGATGTCAGAAATGTGGTATGGGTTCCAGACAGTCGAGCTGTATTCAAGAATTGGTCTAGCAAATGTTTTATATGCTCTGGTTAGTAGTGTAGTGTTTTTGGAGAAGAAGCTATGCAAGATTAGGTTTACAACTCTTAAAGCCTTTTTTGCGATGTAGTTGCAGTGGGCTTTGGCACTTAGATCATTTGATATGAAAACTCCAAGGTCTTTAACAGGGTGGGGGTCATCTGTAAGATAATGTCCATCAAGCTTGTACTTAGTGTTTAGGTTCTTTTTTCCAATATGTAAGACTGAGCATTTGCTCAGTTGAGATTTGGAGTTGCCACGTTTTAGGCCATTCAGATAAAAAGTCAAGGTCTTTTTGAAGAGTAGTTATATTGTTGTTGGTGTTAAATAGTTTGACATCATCAGCAAAGAGAACACAATTACTTGTGATATGGTCACAGAGATCATTAATGTATAATATGAAGAGTGTTGGTCCAAGAACGCTACCTTGGGGAATGCCACTTTTGACAGGAACAGGATTTGATAGAGCATTGCCAATTTTGACCACTTGTTGTCTGTTTGATAGGAAAGCTGTTATCCAATTGTGGAGGGGTCCTGAAATGCCATAGGATTTTAGTTTTAGGAAGTTTATCATGTACTACTGAGTCAAAAGCTTTACAGACGTCTATGTAGATTGCATCTATTGCTTTGCCCTGATCAAGATTTGTAGTCCATATGTTTTTGCAGTGAAGAAGTTGTAAGTTACATGATAGATTTTTTCTGAAACCAAATTGTTTATTAGAGAGTAGGTTGTTTGTTTCTAGGTGGAGGATGATGGATTGGTTGATGATAGATTCCATTACTTTGCAGGTGACACAGTATAGAAAGATTGGTCTGTAATTTTCAACTAGGCTGGGGTCTCCTTTTTTGAAGAGAGGGATGACTTTGGCTAGTGACCAAAGTTTGGGAAGGGAGCTGGTCGTGAAAGCTTTTTCAAAGATTATGCTTAGGGGTTCTGCTATATTAGTGGAATGCTTTTTTAAGAAGTATGCACATAGTCCATCAGGTCCAATAGATAGGGATGGTTTCAGTTTGTGAAGAGCTTTTTCAACATTATCTTCTGTGAAGTTTATATGTGTTAGGTCGTTGTACTCATTGTTGGTACGATTGGGGAATGTCGGGTATGAGCCATTACTGTTAACAAAGGCTGAGCCAATGTAACTTTTTCAAAGACAGACTGGTTTTTACACAACTTCCCTGAACAAAAATTAGTTTCTTCATTTTTTTTACTTGCAAGAAAAGTTGACAGCATGCTTTAGGAGGCTCCATGAAGCCTACACCAATAGTCATGGTATTTCAGGATAAAGAAATTCATGACAAAACTCTTTCATATCCTTACTTGTGAGTGTGATCTCCCAAGTCATACTACACTATTGTTGTATATTATGTCAGATAACTGGATCTATTTAAGATACCATATAGGCAGTGGTGGGATTCAGCCAGTTCGCACCTTCGGGAGAACCGGTTGTTAACTTTCTGAGCAGTTTGGCAAACTGGTTGTTGAAAGAAATCATTAGGGCAGAAAACCGGTTGTTAAATTACTTGAATCCCATCACTGCATATAGGTAACACATAATTGCTTTATGTAGCACTTAAGACCCTTCCACTTTACTTATGAAACAAATGTCATTTAGTGATCCCCCCCCTTTTCTTTGGCAAAGATGATTGAGAAAGCTGATTTTTTATTATTAGCCAGAGAGATATGAACCCATAATAGTAACCAGTCATAAGACTGGCCTACATCTTTTGTTCCAGTTGAAGGAAGGTGTATATCATTTCTACTTCTAGTTTCTTCAGATAACTATTTGGGATGCTAGTGCTCAAATGTGGCTTGCATTGCTTCTAAACAAAGAAATAATTTCACAATAATTTCACCATTTTTCATTGTCCAATTTTTTTTTAAAAAAGTACAATTATGTTTTAGTCTCAGAACTGAACATTTCCATGTGCAGAAAGTAGACTTCATAAAACCTGAAAAATAATCAGAAGAACTTATTTCTAATGACCAACATGTATGCAAATATTTATGAATAAGAAGACATTTTTGCATTGCAAAAGTCCCTTTTTAAAATAAAACAAATATTTTAGAAAGGACATCAAAACTTACACAAATTAAGATTAAAGTACTAAAGAAAATAAAAATGGAGGAAAAAAGAATACAAATAATTTGAAAAAAGTTTCCAATTTCCTTTGTACAAAAAATAACTACAATTATAAAATTATCTTACTCTATGTTTACAAAATAATGCTCACTTTTTTCTATTATTTAGGATTTTTCCTCTAATAATGAAATCCACAAATCATAATTACATTTTTTTCTACTTTATGCAAAAGTCTATATGGGCTTTCCAAGCAGCCATTACTGAAGAGATTGGTTTTTCTCTAATCAAAGAAGTTACTTTAGCTATCTCTGAAAGTTCCATCGTATTCACCAACCATTTTTCCATTGTGGATAGTGTTGTTGTTTTGCCCTTAAATAATTTTTTTATATATATTTTTTATATTTAATTTTGTCATAACAGTATACATAAACATTGTCATAAGTAAAAAACATATCATGAATATATATATATATATATATATATATATATATATATATATATATATATATATATATATATATATATAAACATATATATATATATATATATATATATATATATATATATAGGTCTTTGGTTGTTCGGGTTTTCTCCCGTGTAAAATTGGAAGTGTCTTGGCGACGTTTCGACGAAGTCTCATTCGTCATCTTCAGGCTTCAGCTTCGGGCTTCTGGGAGCAATGTGTGATCGCAGCTGTTTCTTCCTTTTAACTGCTAGTGGGGTTTGAACTGATTGGGTGGGAGCTTGGCTGTGCTCTGATTGGATGGGGTTTTCTGTGCTCTGATTGGCTGGGGTGTGTCCTGTGTTGGTGGGGCTTGGTTGTGCTCAGTCTAGTCTGTGCTGCAGGGGATTTGAGCTGGTGAGCTGCATAGCTGTTGTTTGGCTTTGTGGTCGTGCTACATCTTCATAGTGGGTGTCAGTCTGCTGCATGAATGGATTGGAGGGGTTTGAAATGGCTAATGTTGCAGCTGCGGTCTGGCTTCTGGTCCTTGGTCGTGCTTTATGATCAGTGTGGGTTTGGGTCTGCTTTCTGGGTGGATGTGCGGTGGTGACATCCTGTGTGGACCTTGTGAGTGTGGGTCTGGTGTCATTCCTCGTGTTAGGGACTCGTTTGTCAATAAGGCGGGTTTCAAATGGCTGGTAGGCGGAGGTGTCATCTCGTTTGTTCATGCTGTGTGGGCGTTTTTCTATCTCAATGGCTTCTCTGATTATTCTGTTGTTAAAGTGTTCAGTTTTGGCGATAGTTCTGGTCTTTTTAAAGTCAATATCATGTCCTGTGACTTTAAAGTGTTGGACCAGGGAAGAAGTTGGTTCCTCTTTTTTGAATGAGTTCTTGTGTTCTTCAATGTGTGCACTTATTCTTCTGTTGGTTTGTCCAATGTATGTGGTGGGGCAGGCGGTGCATGGGATTTCATATACTCCTTGATTTTCTAACTCAATTTTGTCTTTGGGGTTTCTTAGGATGGTGGATATTTTTCTGTTTGTGCAGAATGCTGTCTTGATGTTGTGTTTGTGGAGGATCTTGCTGATTCTGTCTGTGGTGCCTTTTATATATGGGAGGAGGGCTGTGCCGTTTTCTTGTTCTCTGTCTTGGATTTTAGTGGGGGGTTCTTTTTGGATTAGCTTGGTAATCTTATTTCTTTGGAAATAACAAACAAGTAGAAGGAGCACCCATGGGATCACCCCTCTCACCTGTCATTGCCAATCTCTACATGGAACACTTTGAAACCCAAGCTCTAGAAAAATCTGATCACAAACCCAAACTCTGGCTCAGATATGTAGACGATACCTTCATAATCTGGCCACACGGGAAAGAAAAACTTGACAACTTCCTCACACACCTCAATAGCCTACACCCCAAAATACAGTTCACCATGGAAACAGAAGTTAATAACCAACTTCCCTTCCTGGATGTCTTAGTCTACAGAAAACCCAATGGCTCCCTAGGACACGCCATCTACCAGAAGAAAACACACACAAACCGCTATCTGCACGCACTCTCACACCACCACCCAGCACAGATCAACTCCGTAGCCAAGACACTCATCTCCAGAACAAAATGCTTAGCTGATGAACAACACCTAAAACCCGAACTAGACACTCTCACTAACGTACTAACATCCAATGGATTCCAAAGAAATAAGATTACCAAGCTAATCCAAAAAGAACCCCCCACTAAAATCCAAGACAGAGAACAAGAAAACGGCACAGCCCTCCTCCCATAAATAAAGGCACCACAGACAGAATCAGCAAGATCCTCCACAAACACAACATCAAGACAGCATTCTGCACAAACAGAAAATATCCACCATCCTAAGAAACCCCAAAGACAAAATTGAGTTAGAAAATCAAGGAGTATATGAAATCCCATGCACCGCCTGCCCCACCACATACATTGGACAAACCAACAGAAGAATAAGTGCACATTGAAGAACACAAGAACTCATTCAAAAAGAGGAACCAACTTCTTCCTGGTCCAACACTTTAAAGTCACAGGACATGATATTGACTTTAAAAAGACCAGAACTATCGCCAAAACTGAACACTTTAACAACAGAATAATCAGAGAAGCCATTGAGATAGAAAAACGCCCACACAGCATGAACAAACGAGATGACACCTCCCGCCTACCAGCCATTTGGAAACCCGCCCTTATTGACAAACGAGTCCCTAACACGAGGAATGACACCAGACCCACACTCACAAGGTCCACACAGGATGTCACCACCGCACATCCACCCAGAAAGCAGACCCAAACCCACACTGATCATAAAGCACGACCAAGGACCAGAAGCCAGACCGCAGCTGCAACATTAGCCATTTCAAACCCCTCCAATCCATTCATGCAGCAGACTGACACCCACTATGAAGATGTAGCACGACCACAAAGCCAAACAACAGCTATGCAGGTCACCAGCTCAAATCCCCCTGCAGCACAGACTAGACTGAGCACAACCAAGCCCCCACCAACACAGGACACACCCCCAGCCAATCAGAGCACAGAAAAACCCCCATCCAATCAGAGCACAGCCAAGCTCCCACCCAATCAGTTCAAACCCCCACTAGCAGTTAAAAGGAAGAAACAGCTGCGATCACACATTGCTCCCAGAAGCCCGAAGCTGAAGCCTGAAGATGATGAATGAGACTTCGTCGAAACGTCGCCAAGACACTTCCAATTTTACACGGGAGAAAACCCGAACAACCAAAGACCTATATACAAACACATATATATATAAAAGTAAAGAATATGCATTAGCTATATTAATTAGATATAATAAAGGGAACAATAGGACAGAAATGGTAGGCACTTTTGTGCTCTTATGCACGCCCCTTATAGTCCTCTTAGGAATGGGGTGAGGTCAATAGTAGACAGTTTTTGGTTGAAGATTTTGGGATTTTGAGTAGAGACTATGGAGTCAGGTAATGAGTTCCAAGCATTAACAACTCTGTTGCAGAACCTTTGAGCCTTTCTGCATTTGAGCATATAATAGCCTTGCTGCATTTTCATATATACTGTGTAAAACTGCTGAAAGGACTGTGTTGTACACTGGAGATAGAAGATGTCAAAGCCCTCCACCTCTTTTGAGAGAGGGCTGTTCAATTTTGACATAGATGGCCTCTTTGACCTCTCTTTTGAACCAACCATCTTCTCTGTCCAAAATGTGGACTTTACTGTGTTCAAAAGAGTAATCTTTAAGCGCGAGCTTAAGACTTTTTTCTTTCATCAAGCAGGGCTGGCCTAATGATAAATTCTAATTGAGGGTTTTAGCGGGGTTTTAGTGGGGTTATTTTATTTTATAATTTTACCTTCCTATTTTAAATCTCAGCTCATGGAATTATATTTTTAAATATATATTGTATTTTAATTCTTTTGTACATTTGTTTTATCTATGCTGTACACTGCCCTGAGTCTTTGGAGAAGGGTGGTATATAAATTAAATAAATAAATAAATAAATAAATAAATAAATAAATAAATAAATAAATAAATAAATAAATAAATAAATAAATAAATAAATAAATAAATAAATAAATAAATAAATATGGACTACTGAATCTTGTCCTGATGGGTTTGTTCTCCTATGTTGTGCCATGCATTTATGAAGTGATTTGTTTCCCCCCCCCCAATGTACAGATTTGCATATTTCTCACTGCATTGTATTGCATATAGACTACAATACTTGAAGGTTTATCTGTGTCCTTAGACCTTAAGTGGCCTGAATGACTTTAAAAGAATATAAATGACCAGCTGTCTGCAAGGAATGTAAATCCTTCCATTCCCTACCATCCACTCAGAACTGAAGAAGCTTTTTAAATGAGAAGTGAAATGTCTTCAAAGAAAAACAAGAAAGTCTAGTTGCCTCTTGAAAAAAGCACCTTTGGGACGGGGTGAAATGCTCCCAGTTTGGACCGGATTGCCCAATCCGGTAGCAATGGTGGCGGGTGGTTCAGAGAACCGGTAGCAAAAATCCCTGTCCCCCTTCCCCCCTGCATGCCCAGCTGAGCCGTGTGATCATCAGTTTTTTTTTACTTTTAAAAGCATTTGTTCTTCGGCCAAAAAAGTGTTTTCAAAAGTAAAAAAAAAAAGGCTCTGATGATTGCACGGCTCAGCTGGGATTGTCAGAACCCTTTCAAAGCATTTTTTTTACAAGTTCTTCGGCCGAAGAGACTGTTAAAAAAAAAAAGCTTTTAAAGGGTTCTGTGATCAGGCAACTCACCTGGAATCGTCAGAACCCTTTCAAAGCATTTTTTTCTACAAGTTCTTCGGCTGATTAAATAGGCTTGGTTTTTTTTTTACTTTTAACTTTTAACTTTTTTAACTTTTGTTACATACAGTTGGAACCTTTGGAATGATTCAGCAAAGGTTGTTGGGGTCATATGCAACTGTGGAAACACAAATCGTACACTTTCTTATTTAAAGTGTACTTGTCTGGAAATGCTAGATTGAAAACAGATTAAAACAATACCCTATGATTATTCTAAGCCTTTTTGTATGGTTAGTTAAATCAGATTTGTCCAATCTGCTGTCCTACAGCTGTACTCAGCATCAGTTTTCAACTAGATTGCCCAAAACTATTGCAATCCAATATACCTTTTCTGGAAAACACTTTACTGGGAAATAGTAGATTAACTGCTATGTTTTTAATATAAGAATGATACAATACTTCATTCTCTCTTCTCCAAAGATGGCTAGACAAAAATGAATTCACAATTATTGAAGAGAAACACGCTTGAAATATTAACTGCAGAACTCACAGTTGCCTTTGAAATGTGTTTCATATTTTTTAAGATCCTATAATGTAGCTACAGATTATCTATTAGCAATAATATTTAACGTTTCTTTTTTCCATATTGGAATGAATAATTAAAGCATATCAGATGTTGCTAACCAGATGGTCCTGCTCTCCATGTTTGGTTTTTCTGAGCAATATTTCAGATGAAGACAGTTCTTAATTCATGCTATTTATTTACTATGTCCACAGAGCTGGATAATAAAATAACCATCATGAATCAAATTCAGAGCACAGAATTGGTGTGACATGCTGAATTCTGAAGCTCATTTTTATCTTCTCTGCAAGGATTTCCATAGAAGATCCAAGAAACCTATGACCACACGTTTGAGTTTCCCCCCTTTTTTTATTGACATAGGTTAAAAAGTGGTAGGACTTTGAACAGTTGTGACCACAGTCCTGACTTTTTAATCCTTGTGAATAGCTTGGTTTAATTCTTTAAGCACAAATCTTTTTTATGGTTAGAAGAAACACTATCAGGCTCAGAGAAATCCAGATTTAAAAAGCAGAACAAAGCCAAAACTGCATGTATAAAAAAAAAAGAATATGGGAAAAATTCCCAAAGTAAAAATATAATGGTTTATCATAAAATCTGCCCTGTTGGTCAGTACCAAACTGTAAAACTTGCATTAACATGTTAGGGTATTTCCCTACCCCAACCTCAGGAATATATAATTTGGAACTGTTATTTGGAAATGTTATTAATATAGCAAATATCATTAGGTATAAAGATATTTTGAATGAACAGGGGGAACTCAAAACTAAACAAGAACTGAGTGATCAAGGGATTGATATGGCATGATATTCACAAGTGCAGATGCATTCTAAATATGAGAAAGATGTTAAATTATATGGTTTCTATAAAGAATTAACAGAATTAGATAAGATATTAACAGGGACAGAAGAAAGATTGATAAGAAATTGTACAGCTACTTATTGGGCATAAAATTGGAAGATGAACAAGTGAAGAAGACAATGATAGCATGGGCAACAAATTTTGGTCATACAGTAGAATTAGATAAATTTTATTTATTTATTTTATTTATTTATTTGTATTTATTTTATTTGTATATATACAACAGTATATATAAGTATAAGTATGAAATAACCATACAAATTGGATACAATTAAAGGGAACATTAGGACAGGACAGTAGGCACGCTGGTGTTCTTACGCAGAAATTGTGGGACAGGAACTATAAATTAACTATGTCAACTGCATATAAAGAAAATCTGTATAAGATGTTTTATAGATGGCACTTTGCACCAATGAGGTTGGCAAAGATGTTCAACGATAAGTCAGCCAAATGTTGGAAGTGCCACCAGATATCTGGGTCCTGTTATCATATGTGGTGGACATATGTAGAAGCAAAAAAATACTGGACAAAAATACATACATGGCTGACTTCTGGTTGACATTGTGGCACCTTTCAGACATAGGAGAATGGAATTCTATTCCCTGTGCTGAATTATTCCTGTTTGTGGGCTCTGTGAGGGGCCAAAGCCACCCTGGAGGGGTGATAAAGCAAAGAGGGGCACCCTGTGAGGTCGAGGAGAGTCTCAGCTGTTCTGAACCCTGGGATTTACTTTCCCTCTCAGCAGGAAGAAGAGGCCACTAAAGATCACTGCCACAAAGCTGTGACAACTGATGACCATTTAAGACTGGTGCTGGAGCGAAACAGGTGAACAGTTGTTGGATCTGGGGGAGAGAATTTTCTTTAAATTTTACCCCAAGGAACAATTTAGAATTATTGGCTCAGAACTATTTGTAAAAATAGCATCCAAGCATTCTGAGAAACTACCAGACCAAAAGTGAGGGGCATGGGAGAGAAAAATAATAAATCTTGAAATATACAGAAAATTGGACTCTTAAATTGGGATTTTAAAATGCTGAAATCATTTACTTACCAAACTTATTCTGCTTTCATGATCGTTCTATAACCAAAAGAATGTTTGACTAGTGGCAATACTGAAATCTAAGCTGAGAGTGCCACCTGCTGACGAAAGAAAAAATTACAAGCCTGGAGGACCTGCAGGAAAATGCCTATTGGATTATTTTTAATTATTTTATGAGTACTGGAGACCTTGATATGATAATAAGGAAGCTTTCTTTCAACTAAAGTGACCCCTGAATGATAGGCTAGAAGATTGAACTTGTAAAGGAGATGCAAAGAAGTTTTGGATAACTTGTGGGTTTATTTAAATGGAATTGTTTATCTATTGGATATAAAGAACTGGGACTAATGTACTCCCTGAAGGACAATTTAAGAACTGAATAAATAATTCTTGGACTGTTGGACAAAAGTTGGAACTTTTTAAAAAAAATAAAACAAGATACTTTATAAGGCAAAAATGGGTGGAATTTTGAAAGAGATGGTATTACTCTTTCAAAGCACAAAAGACACCATGGAGAAAGCATTTAAGGAGATCATGGAAAAAATGGAAAAGACCATATAAGGGATGATAAGTAAAGAACAAGAAACCCAGGAAAGGGAGGAATCAGCAGAAGAAATGAAGGAAATGGAAGGAAAACAATGGAAATAATAATGATTGATGAATTAAACAAGGGAGAAAATGTATTAAGAGAGTTGGAAGGCATGTTTGAAAAGG